>NC_048305.1:62958461-63321184 GCF_013100865.1 Trachemys scripta elegans
GGCTGGCGGCGTAAGATCAGCATTTTAATTTAATTTTAAATGAAGCTTCTTAAACATTTTGAAAATCTTGTTTACTTTACATACAACAATAGTTTAGTTATATAACATAGACTTATAGAGAGAGACCTTCTAAAAAACATTAACATGTATTACCGGCACGCGAAACCTTAAATTAAAGAGAATAAATGAAGACTCAGCACACCACTTCTGAAAGGTTTCCTACCCCTGCGATAAATGGTTGGCACAAACAGGACAACACAAGAGTGCTTTCACTTAAAGCTAAGCTTTATTTAGTATCAAGCATTTACACACATCTGCAACTGGTTAGTAAAACACCCCCAACCCTTGATAATTACTAAATCTGAGTGTGGCTCTCGAGTGACACAGCAGCAGGCTTCCGGTGGCCAAATCTTCTGTCTGCCGGTGGAGGCCGCAGGATGTATCCAAATTAGTCCAACTACCTCAAACTTTTCCTCCTTATTTATACATTAGTAATAGAATGACATGTCCTTTAAAGAAAACTTGTTAAGTAAGCAATTTCAATGGTAAAGCAAGAGGTTCCTTCTGATTATTGATTAACCAGGTGTGCGTTTTTTCCAGAGTTTGCAGCTTGAGGCCCCAGTAGACATTCCTGGTGCACATCCTGCTCTTCTAAAATGCATATATCAGCAACTTCAACACAATTCTTATCAGGAAGGACATGGGGTCAAGCTGCCCTTTCTGTGGCATCCCAAACCCCCTCCCCTCCTGCCATGGCCACTTTACAGCCTGCTTTTAGCAATAAGCAATAGTGGTTTCAAGTACCTATCTTATAGAATTGGAAGGGACCCTGAAAAGTCATCAAGTCCAGCCCCCTGCCTTCACTAGCAGGACCAAATACTGATTTTTTGCCCCAGATTCCTAAGTGGCTCCCTCAAGGATTGAGCTCACAATCCTGGGTTTAACAGACCCACGCTCAAACCACTGAGCTATTCCTCCCCCTTTTACTGGTTTGCTAAAATCTCCCCATACAATAGGGGTTCAGTGTGGGGTGGCAGTTGATAACTAGAGGGGTGCACTGTCTGAACTAAGCCCTATTCTGTGTAACTGCTTTTCTTTTAGGGTTTCCAGCAAGGGGGAGGAGGAAGCAACACCCTTTCACTTTCCTGTATCAATGGTAAAATAATTGAGTCCTCGGAGGACAGAAACAAATGTTTAACACAGACAGGGCAAAGCACTGTGCTAAGCCCCTAACCTGAGGGATGAAAAACTGTGTGGTTTAGGGAGGCGGAAAAAAAAAACCAAACAAACAAACAAAAAAAACCTTCCAAAAATAAAAAGAACCCTTGTATTAAAGGGCAAATATTCCCTTTTGCTTTAATTTTTTGTTGCCCTGGAAGGGAAAGACTTTTTGATTTGGCTGGAGGAACACGTTACTCTACCACACTGTGGAAGGGAATCTTTGGGAAATTGAGACATGGACCTCACATCAGGGGTAAACTGCATTCTCACACATAGACAAAATAAATTTTGGTTCTGGTTCTGGGCTAGGATTCCAAACATAGGACACTAGCTTGGGAGACCTATCTCTAATGTGAATGGATTTGGAAAACCAACAAAACCCATGTGCATCTTGGGATGTGTCTGACCCTAGCAGAAGGGATGTTTTGTCTACACACCAGACTTTGGAAACTGATTGGGTGCTGGTATGTGTATGTTAGTCCCAGAAATGTCACCCTTAATGTTGCATTGCCAAAAGTGTGAATTGACTATATGATGGCCTACTCAAGGGAGTGCCAACTTCAGGCATTGGTACCTCCTGGGAGTTTTGTCCAATAGTGCCCTTTAGGCAAAACCACCTATTTGTATTATGTTTAGTATAATGGCAGTGACACCTACTTTTGTTTATTCTGGTTAGATTTGGACCAAACTGAAAGTGAATGGCACAAGCCATGAGGTTTTGTCAGAGGAACATTCTGCATCTCTGTGTAAATTCCTTTTAAGCAATGGATATTCTTTCTGCAAGACCTTTCATGCATTTTTGCACAGAAGTTGTCAGATATTACATATGCAAGTAAGTTTGTTGTTTTCACAGCTGTTATTTCAACCACAATTCATTTGGATATCTTCCTAAAATATACTTGTTAATCCTTGGGGATTTAAAAACACAAAAAAACCCACCAAACCTTTGAAGATAGATATCATGTTGCATTGAGTCTCCTAGCGGGAACAACACTTACAAATTAATTTAAAATGAATTCCTGAAATCACTGTAACAGTTCTACCAATTAAAATATGTCCTGATTGGAAAGTTGGGTGCTATTGAATCATTTTTACAGTACTTTGCAAATTTATTAAATTAACTTTTAATTAAGCCACTTAATATCAAACCACTTTATATCACAGACAAATGCAAATTTACTTCAAAGAGTTCATGCTGAATGTGAAAAGCATTAACATTTAAATAAAGAGATGCCATGTGGCAGAAATTGGAATACTCTCAGACATGAGGCCCTCTACTTGCAGCTTCAGAATTTTAAAATCTAGTACAGTCTGGAGGGGGAAAAAGGACTTACAAATAAGGATTTACACTTTGATTGACTATTCAAGTTTCCCGCCACACATCAAATGTTAAGAAAGAGAGGGCAAGACAATTGGGTACTTTACACTGTATGCCGCTAATTGTGTCTGTAAGGAGAATAGGAAACTATGGAAACTTGATTCATTTTTTATTTTCTTAGGGCCTCACTGTCTCTCTTTGCATGTATGTTTGGAAAGGAAGGGGAAAAGAGAAGAGGAGTAGTCAGGGTGGTGAAAGACTTGCTCTGAAAGATGTTCTGTCTATTGTGGAAAATTTCATGTCTTTTATTGATTACTTTTAAATTCTGGGATGTTCTCATATGGCATGACTATGACCACAGCCAAATAAAGATGGGTTCACATTGCAGAGGTCAAACTCAGACTTTGAACACCTTCCAAAATTCATGGCAGCCAGGAGGATCCAGGGTTTTGTTTGGGATTAAAAAATAAACAAATATTATTTTCAAACAGAGCAATGCAACATCCACTCTAGTGTCTCCTCAAATCCAAGTCAGTTTTTCTGGTGCTGTAGAACAGTGGATAGTCTGGCTTGGACATCTCTTTAAAAGGTAATGTCCACTTTTCACCCATATACTTACGTTCCATGTTTGAGGGCTTAACTAATACATATCTCTTGTGCTGACACTCTGGACAAGGCTGAATTTCACTAATCCAGCACACAACCCAGACATATTGCTTTATTTCTCTCTCTCTCTCTCTCTCTCTCCAGATTTCTTGGGGTGGCAGAGGGTAACATAGTTTTTCAATTTGCATATTCCTCTGTTGGTGTGGGCATCTTCTCCTAGAGGACACAGGCTGGAATGATAGGGCAATTCGGTTAAAAGTACTCAATAAGGCCCTGATTTTTTCCACTTAAATCAATGGCAAAACTCTTATTGACTTAAATAGTTCAGGATCAGACACAGAGGTCTGGGTGAGGGCTAGCCTACCTGAGCTAGCTTGAATCCATGGGTACCAATAGCAGCAAAGACAGTACAGACTTAAGTGTGGATAGCATAAGCCCTGCATGGATCCGGGGTACATACTGGGATCACTAGCCTGCTTTGAAGCCCCTGCTGCCATGCCCTCACTGCTCTCAATCTCTGCACTGGCTGGATTCAAACTAGTAGGCTAGTCTATGCATTGCTTTTTCTGGGTAAACGTGCCCTGGGCGAGATCCACATACATACATTGTTTTTTGGTGCAGATCACTAAGTTTTCATTCCTAGTGAATTGTCTTTCTAAACCCAGTATGTTTATCTGTCAGGGAGATATGAGCATGCACTGCAGATTAATGCTTGTCCTGCCCATAGTCAGTGGTCAACCAACAGCTGACTTCATCCCTTACAACACCTCAGCATGCCTTGGTAGAACAAGAAGCCTCATTCTCATTCTAAACACAAGTGCTTCCTTTTAATTTCAGTGTGTGATACTGTCTAACAAAGTTAAAATCCTAATTTGGATTAGTAACACAGTAGTTGATGCACACTAACATTTCCTCTATAACTACCAATTCTTGGACTGCCCAGAGGCTGCTCTGATACTTAGGTTGTAAGATCTTTAAATCCGGGACTGTATACAGAGCCTAGGACAATGGGGCCCCGTACAAATTTTTGACCATGCTTAGTACGTTCCTGTTATTGTTGGGTAACTCAGCTGATGCCTGGAAAATATTTGTATCCACTAATTAGATCTTTTCTATTTTGTCTTATTAATTCCCAGTAACTCCTGAATAGAAAGTTCTTGTTAAGGAAGGGTGAGACAAATCTAAACATTCCATAGGCTACTAAGCAGGACCACACAGTTTAGAGAAGTAGTTTAGGAAGTTTACACCTTCCTTTAACAGGCTGGTTGAGAGGGGAGAGCTGTAGTTTACTTGTCACATTCCAATGGTGTCAATAGATTTCTCCAAAATGCAGCCAGTCTCCCCAGAGTCAAGCCTACTTTCCCAT
Organism: Trachemys scripta elegans; assembly: GCF_013100865.1. NCBI lineage: Eukaryota > Metazoa > Chordata > Testudines > Emydidae > Trachemys > Trachemys scripta. The sequence goes on from NC_048305.1 coordinate 62,962,973, forward strand.
ACAGAACCTACTTCTGTGGAATCAAACCACTCCAGTGACTATGTACACTTCATATGGGTTTTTTTGAAGAGTAAGTGACCCACCTGAGAAAATGGGGAGGAGTGCGGGGGAAAAAAGGAGTGTCCATTACTATTTGCATTATGATAGTGATTAGAGGCCCCAATGAAGATGGGGTCCCATTGTGCTATATACTCACATAGTGAGACACAGTCCCTGCCGTGGAGAGATTACAATTAGAGTTCATTGGAAATCTTCTGACATTTTTTTTAAATGTCAATTTGTCAAAAATGAAACATTTTTGTGAAATTGTTTCTATTTAGATGTAATTTTGATCTTGGTGGAGGAACCCCACATAATGGAGCATTCTGATGAAGTCAAATTTGAACACACGGATTTTCTATTTCAAAATGACTTTACATTATAGAATATAAAATTTTAAAAATTGAAATGAAAAGGTAAACTGAATGGAAACCTTTTCATACATTTTTTTCCTTCAGAATTTCATTTCTTGGAAAATTTCCAACTTATTTTGTTTGTTTTATTCAATTTTGGAATGGAAGAAAATTTGAAATTGTGGAATTTCCCACAAAATCTGCTTCCCACACAGCTTTACTAACAATCAAAATGCACAATTCTAGCAAAGGTAGGAGGGGAAAACAGTCAGAGGCAAATTACCTGCGGTGTGACATTGGACAAATCACATGCAAAGCTGGGATTTGAACCTGGATCTCCTGAATCCCACTTCAGTCTTCTCCATAAACCATGCAGTTTCCAAAGATGGATGAAGAACTTCAAGAAAATAAGAATCCCATCATAATTAAGGCTAGTTTAACACTAAAAATGCAAGAGCTACGGTTGTGCTGCTGTAATATTGTAGCATAAAGACATTTACTAGAACCACTTCAGTTGTTGTAATAAATCCACCTCTCTGAGAGGTGATACCTAGGTGCTTACACCAGGACTACAGTCCTGAGTAGTGTAGTTAAGCCAACCTAATTTTGTAGTGTACGCCAGCCCTAAATAAATGAACCATTGTTTTGGAGGTCTGATCATGATCTGTCGGTCACTGTTTTTCTTTCTTTTTTGCACCATGCTGCATTTGAGACTCAGCTGGAATCTGCAGAGGCAGAAGTGCCAGTTTCATGAGATTAAAAGAAGTTTGCATGGTATTTTTGGACTGTCTAAAACAGGAGCAACAGTAAACCTTATGAGACACCGTCCTCATGAGGCCAGGAGGAATGGACAGTTCAGATAAGCTTTGAATAAGCATCAAACATTCAGCTGATTACTGCTTATTTCTAAACTCAAACACTGAGACTTAAGGTTTACCCATCAAAAAGAAAAAGGAAAGAGGCCAGGAGCCATCACAGTCAAACTGTCATCAATAATGAGGAGATTTCACAGCTCCTCTACACATTTCTTGGTACCTTAATTCTAAAAAGAAAACTAACAAAGAAGGGTGTTTACTTTGGCTTAGTTTAACGAAAGCTAGTGAAACGTATCAACTCTTGTCCATATAAATGTCAGTCAGTGAAACAGTGAGAGAAGAAAAGGTGAACATCTGGGATCTGGGTAATTTAGAAGGGGAAGCAGAAGTACAGAATTTTTCTGCTCTTGTTGCTGTTCTTTTCCTGTTCTTGGCACATTTTCAGCTACTGAGCATATTTGAATAGTAGTTAAACCAGCATAAAAACAATTGTTTAAACATTCTCCTAAATTTTCAAATGTCTTTCCAAGAGCTCTGCTACAAGCATTTTACATCAGGTATTAACCATTTGACATTTTCTAGTCGAGTATTGAGCTGAATTACCTGTCAAGGGCAAGTGTTGTATGTTTTAGTTCTCATGGATAAAAGTAAGTTGTAGATATGATGTTCTCGGGACATATTTCTTTGTTTTAACCTCTTATGAAACTAAATAATAAATAAAAGATGTTGTTTCTCAGATTAGGCTAAAGGCAAAAACTAGATTCCAGCCTAAGTGTTATCTTTCCTTTTTCCGAGGAAAGCAGTCTAAAGAGGGAATCAGTGAATTTTGGATACAGTTGTGCTGTTAACCCGTTTTTCCCAGGGGAGGGTCCTTTCTTAAGTGGTAAAATAGCATTTGAACCTTCAGTTTTTATTCGTACTGCTGCTTTTCAATGTGACTATCACCTAGGCAACTTACCATGCTTGGATACTTCACCCCACTGGGGCCTGAATAATGCTTATAGAAATGATGGGCTTTATTGGGTGCAATGATCTGCCAAAGTATGTACTTTGATTAAAACTGAGGAGTAACTTGATTTTCAGATGTGGCTCTTTGACTCATGTCTAGAGGTATCATGTGCTGATCTCCACTGTAGGTCTCAATGTAGCTTTTCATGTGCACAGTTTAGAATCAAAACTTTTATATGGATAACATGGTGCATTTTATTAGCTTCTACTTTTAAAAAGAGCTTAATTGCATAGAACCTAACAAAAACTTTTTCAAAACAAATCCCTTTGCTTTACAGGTTAACTCCTCTTGCCTATCTGTCAACCATCACAGTTTACTATTTGGTAGGAGAGATCCTCTTAATGAGTGAACACACAGCATTTATTTCCTCTTTTACTATGAATTATAGCTGACCTGTTTTCATTTGATTTTTTTAAATGTATATAGCGTTGCATCTTAAATGGGCCATAAAAATGACTAAAAATACCATTTTACCCAACACTTGGGGTAGGTATATAACAAGAACTGTATAATATGAGCAGAATGAATTAAGTTGGAAGTTGAAAGAGGAAGATGAGAAGCTGGACATAAACTAATTAAACTCCTATGATAGAAGTTAAGGATATGATGCAGACAGTGAAAAGCAATAAAGTCCATAGAGCGGATAATGTACAAGCAGAACTAATTAAAAGTGGTGAAGTGGCACTCACCTAGGCATCCCATAAGCTTACCAATGTGACTTGAGAGTCTGGAAGATGGTCCAGCACTTGAACATAGTTCTTGATGGTGCCTATTTATAAAAAGGGAGACTCAACTGTTTGTGGAAATTACCACACAATATCACTTTGACACACCTATCAAAATATTGCTGTGCATCACGTTGAAGAGAATTGGAGAACAAGCTCATTTTAGACCCAAAGGTTATACAATGGAGCAAATATTCAATCTGCATATGCTATTGAAGAAAGTGCTGGAGAATGATGGGAAGATGATCCATATTTTTGTGGATTTTGCTAAGATATTTGGCAGGGTGTATGGGGTGGCCAGGGAGGGGTAGTACCTCTGATGGGAGGACTTGTCGTACCCCTTAGGGGGTAGTCCATCCACTTTGGTCCCCACCTGTCACTCAGCTCTCACCTGTGGCTTCAAGTAGCTGCAGCATGTGCAGCAGCCACACCCTGGGCAACGGCTCGACAGGCCGGCCAAACCAGGTGAGTGTAACTGATGGGATCCAAACCCTCAGTGAATTAGGGATATGCCTACCCAGCATGCGACGTCAGCTCCAGCGGAGCGGGCAAAAGAGATCACTAAGATCCAACGGCCAAGAAGGCGGTTTTGCAACACTTTGTGGAAAGCGAAGGGCTTGATGAGGCATGAAAGACGTCAAGGCCATCCACTGCAACCAAAGAAGTTACCAGTCGTGATGATTTTTCGTACCATTGGTGTCTGGCTTCTAAGGTCGAGAGAGTGGGATTGCTCCCGTGCAACGGCTCTACCTCTTAAAAAGCTTTCACGCTCAGTTTTCTGTGCAAATCATCAAACATTATCATCATACCACTCAAGTCCTGTGGTGATGGAGGAGGGGCAAAGCGACAGGTGGAGGTTACCACTGGCAGTCGTAGTCCCAATCCTGCACGCAGGCGGTCTGTGGATAGGTGATCGTCCAGCTCTGTACTTGGGGCAGCAGAGTTGACCGGCAGCATCCCAGGCATCTGAGCAGCCCTCTTCAGGACAGCACTGCTCACCCTAGTAAGGGAGGGGCCTAGAAAAGGTGGCCTAAAAATTGCCTGCCCTACAACAACTGGCCAACAAACTGCGGCTGGCAGTTCAACGCAATCTGCGGCCGAAACCAAAAGAAAAATTTGAGAAAACTTACCATTGGTGTATGGAATGTTCGTACGCTCATGGATTGAGAAGCTGTTGCAAGACCTGAGAGAAGGACAGCTGTCATTGCTCAAGAACTAGACTGTTATAACATCGATATAGCAGGATTAAGTGAAACAAGATTGCCTGGGGAAGGTTTCTTGAGTGAACCAGGAGGTGGTTACGCCTTCTTCTGGAAGGGTAAGACTGAGACAGAGGATAGAATACATGGAGTTGGTCTGGCAATAAAAACCTTATTGATGCATCAACTCCCAGACCTTCCAGTGGGTATCAATGAAAGATTGCTGAAGCTACGCTTCCCACTAAATGCCAAATGTCATGTCACCATCATCAGTGCATATGCACCCACTTTAACATGCTCTGACAACTCAAAGGAACAATTCTGTGAAGATCTCAACAGACTGATCAAGGCCACGCCTGACAAAGGCGTTTGATACCATCAACAGGGAAGCCCTTTGGACCAGTCTAACACGACTTGGCTGCCCAAGAAAATTTGCCCAGATTATACGCCTTTTTCATGACAGCATGAAAGGTGAAGTATTGTCTAATGGAGCCACATCAGCCCCCTTTAACATCACCAACAGTGTGAAACAAGGATGTTTTCTCACTCCTGTCCTATTTAACTTATTCTTTGCATGTGTTCTTAACTATGCAATGAAAGATATGGACCGAGGTATATACTTGAAATACCGGCACGATGGTTCACTTTTTGACCTCCGTTGCCTGAATGCAAAGACTAAGACAGTGCAGAAACTCCTCCTTGAGGCACTCTTTGCTGACGACTGTGCCCTCATGGCTCATACTGAAAATGATCTTCAGCACATTGTCAACAAGTTTGCTGAGGCCTCGCAACTTTTCGGACTATCAGCCAGCCTCGGAAAGACCGAAGTTCTCCATCAACCTGCACCTGGATAAAATTATTCTGTCCTTATCGCCATCAACGTCACTCAGCTGAAAGTAGTGGAGAACTTTAAATATCTGGGTACTGTCATATCCAGTGGTGGATCACTGGATAATTTGGTCACTGCACGAATATCCAAAGCAAGCCAGGCACTTGGCTGTCTGCATGCTATGTACATGAGAGGCATGGGAGTTAGAGACAGCACTTTAAGAGGCTTTCTGCCTTTGGACTGAAATGCTACAGGAAATTGATGCACATTAGCTAATCTTCACACATGACCACCAAGGAAGTAATTGTCTAGATATATATAGATTTCATTAAGATGATGAGACAAAGAAAACTTGAGTTTACAAGACAGAGAAGCTGAGGAAGATTGCTGAAACAAGTTTTTTTCAGGGGCTGGGGCAGGAGGTGGCCTTGTGAGTGTGGTTCAGCTTGGTGTCTGACTGGATAGGCTGTGGTATGGCATGATTATGAAGGCTATGTTAAGACCAGGGCCGGCTCTAAGTTTTTTTTGCCGCCCCAAGCAAAAAATTGTTTGGCTGCCCCCCACCCCAGCCCTGGGCTCCCCCCGCACCTCCCTGCCGCCCCAGCCCTGGACTCTCCCCCACCCCACCCCACCCGCCGCCCCAGCGCTGAGCTCTTCCCCCCACCCCACCCGCATTCCCTGCTGCCCCAGCTCTGCCCCCCCCCCACTGATGACTCCGCCCGCTCCCCCCTCGCCTCCAGCTGGTCCAGCACTGGCAGGGTCGGGTAAGCAGCGGGGCTCCTCAGCTCAGCTCCCACGCTTGGAGCCCTCCCAGCCATAAGATGCGGGTGCTGCTCCCCGACGTGGACTGCAGCGGTCCCAGGGCGCCCCTCTTGCAGAACGTGCTGCTGCTGCCAGAGCCGACTCTAGGCTTTTGCCGCCCCAGGCAAAAAAAAAAAAAGCTGGCTGGAATGCCACCCCTGAAAATGTGCCTCCCCAAGCACCTGCTTGGTTTGCTGGTGCCTGGAGCTTGCTCTGGTTAAGACTGTGAAATGCAGATGAAGGTTGCTGGCTAAGGGCTGTGTGTGCATGTGCATTGCGATGTGATTCTCTATGGCACTTTTCACTATGAGGGAAGGTAAGTATATAATATATATGGCTAATTGACTCCCGCTTCCCCACTCTGCCCCATCTGTCTGCCATATATTGGTCTGGAGACCAGGCCAGCAATAGGACTACGAAGCCATGATTTAAAGCCATCTTTTGCAAAATGAAATATGTAGACCCGGTTCATCTTCATAAAACAGACAGAAATTTACAAAAACTATAAAATCTGGTATGACCATTATAAATCTGAAAAATAGAGACAGAAATTGCATATCTATAACTACAGACAAGATAGTATTGTTTGTTCAATTTTTTATTAGAACAACCATAAAATGGAAAACATTTATTGCACTCCAGAATTCCAAATTCTGAGCCTTTTTGTCACTGAATATGACCAATCACCTACTATATTTACACTAAAACATGTAAGGGGTGTGTGTGTGTGTGTGTGTGTGTGTAAATTACAATAGATAACCCCCAGAGCATTTATGGTTCCCCTCATTTTCTACTCTGCTCTCTCACATCAGTGGAAGTCCTTCTATAATATGTGCTTAGACATTATTTTGTGTAGGTGTTTATACAATGCTTACTGTAAGTGACATCTGTGTACTGTAATTTTAAATGTCAAAATAACTCTGCTCCTTCATGGAGACTTTGCTTTTGTTTATCCTTATTTCCTTAATACGAAATCAAAATTGTCTTAAATACATGGGTCTTCTTTAGGTATTTATTTATATTTTTCATCTATCATCTAGTCTCAATATCCCTCTGTTTTGATGAGGTGTAGAAACCCCACACTGATTGACAAAGGATTACCGTAATAGGAGTTTGAGGGCCTAGTTAGCTCAATGGTTGCCCTTGAAGGGTGTGTCAATTCAATAAATTCAGATCCAGCTAGAGAGGAACTCTGTGGTGGGCCCAGACACACAGAAAAGGCTCCAGCAAAGTAGGCTGGGAGGTCGGTGTAATGGAAGAGCTAAAGGGAGCTCAGGTGAACCCAGAGCCCTAAAAGCTCAAGCCCAGGGCAGACACAATGGCTTAAATGGGTTTTGTTTTGTTTGGAGTTCATGAATTGTGCTGGAGAGAACCTTGGGAACCCACTACTCTGAATAAGTGGGATTGAAGAGGAGCCTAGGCGTTACCAGATTTGCCATTATTTTGGGGTAAGCTCATTTATTAGGGTTACTCTTTTGGTGGGGGGGAAGGGGTTCTGTAATTCTATCAATGTGTGTCACTTGTGTTTTCATATGGAGCTCTACTTCTCCCTTCTGCAAGTCCCCTCCCAATGGAACTATGCTGCAGGACCTAGGTTCCTCAGGATTTGATTCCTCCAGCCCCAGAACCGGATGCGTACACACACACACACACACACACACACACACACACACACACACACACACACACACATTAACAGAGCAAGTCTGAGTGGACTGGGTCAATCAGCACTCTCAAGCTGACCCCTTATATGTTCCTAGACTCAGAGGACTGGGCACAAGCAACACTTCCAAACTGCCACCCTTATATGCCCCTGGACTCAGTAGTCTGGGTCAAGCAGCACTTCCAAGCTACCACCCTCGTATGCCACAGGTTCAACACGTCCCCATCCCCACTTTCACATCCAATTGTTCTGGTAGTAACCCACTTGATGAGCAAACCCCACAGTACTTTGGGGCACTACAGGGATCTTTAGCTTAGGTAAGAGGAGCGTTGCTGCGGAGTAAATGGGAAGCTAAAAACACAAAAGAATAAAGTTCAGAGAGAAAGAGGGAAGCAACCAGCTTAACCATAAAAGATATTTATTGAATAATAGTGATAACCACACAAGGAGAGTCTAAACAGTTACATTATTAAAGATTACAAAGTCATATATAGAAAACTATACCTGATCAAACAAGTCAGGGTTAGAAAGTTATACCTGAGGGAGAAAAGAAAACCGAGAGAGAGAGCTGCGATCTCACACTCCATGAAAGCTTGAACTGGTCGGGGTTCCCAGGTAATGGTGGTAACTAAGGGTCCTGAGTGCTGGAGACTGGCAGAGCCCCCAGCACGATCAGTCAGGAGAAGATGAAATCCCAGTGGAACTGATGCAGAATTTGGATCCATGCATCAGAACACACTTGAATGTAGGTAGGGTTTCTTATAGGGAAACAACAATGTTTCAAGGGACAATACTAGATTTGTTTATGTTTATGATGACTCAAGGTTTTCTTTAGGCTAGACAACAGGAGCTGATTACTCTTGGCTATGGGTGGTGTTCCTTCCAGGCAGCTCACAATGCAGTTAGGTTGCTTCAGTAGTTTGGATATCAATCAAGGATATATTACTAGAATTGGTCTGATAACTGCTGAGCTGCATATGTGCAGGTGTAGGTTCATTAACATCTGGAGCAGAGATTCCCCATGATGCAGTGTTTCCCTGCTTTTCTGGTCCCAGAGTTCAGTGCAGTTCTTGCCTTGGAATCTCTGTTCTCCATTCTGTATGCTAATGGAGATGCCTCCCTGTCCCATCTTTGATGCAGATGAGGCTGGGGGAGTTGTCTTAATCCTATCACCCTTTCCAGGAGGGGGCTAGGTGTGTCTCCCACCACCCTTCATTGTTCTCTGCAAGTCTTTTCTCTGATTTGGTTTTGGTTCAAATAGAGGCTGGGGAGAGGGTGTCCTTCATGAGTCAGACAGGCTGGATACTGTGCCCTGGTTCTCCAAGAACACAGAACTGACTGGTCTCATAGGAGGGGTGGAAGGTGCCATGTGGATAAGTAGTATTGTGCTGGGCACTGTTTATTTATTTGGAACATTGAAACCTTGGAAGGCTTAACGCTATATGTAACCTGGCTGGAGGGCTGAAGCATTAGAAAGTCCAGACCTCCACAGGGCCTGAACAGCTGTAAGAAGGAGCTGTAAGAAGGGGTATGGGAGAAGGTTATGCAACACTATATCATGGCACATGGGGGTATTCCAAACAATTAGTCCCTCTTCTGTAGAAGAATTTGATTTTTCTCTGTCTAACTTCCATTGGAATGGAGAAAGCAGAATCTAAACACACCTGTCTAACCTCTTCTTTTATTTGGGCTCTAGAATTAGTCAGTTGAAAAATGGCTATTACCATTTATGACCCTCCTATCCTGCCAACCAAGTGCTGAGAATGGCCCCTCCTCACTTCAGGTATGTCTACACTTCAAACTTCTTAGAGTCTTGTAGATGAAGTCATACATGGGTTGCACCCTAGCACGAGTATAAATAGTAGCATAGGTGGTGCGGCATGGCTTAGGTGAGTAAAGACAGCCCTGATGCCTGTGGGAACATACCTATGTATATACCCACATGGTTCTACTTGCCCAAGAAGTATCTCTCTTCAACACTGCTATTTTTATTCCACCACAGTGAAAGACTCCAGCAGTGGAAAGACTTTCCACTGACACTTGTAGTTACGCATTGCAGTGTGAATACAGCTTGCTTTTTGCTGTGGCATGTAGCTAGACATATCCTACATGCCACCACCACTGTTGTGCAATGTAGACATAGCCTTAGAGTTCAGAACTTAGGTGGACCCACCTGATAGGTACCACCCACTGTCCCCAGTTGTTTGCCCATTTATGAGGGTATCCTTTACCCTGGTTATGGTTGCCAACTTTCTAACCGAACGCCCTTGCCCTGCCCCTTCTCCAAGGCCCCACCCCACTCACTCCATCCCCACTCCCTCCATCGCTCGCTCTCCCCCACTCTCACTCGCTCATTTTTACCAGGCTGAGGAGGGTCCCTTTTCGACCGGGTGTCCTGGTGTATGTGGGCTCTGCATTTTGACCACCCAACCAAATAAGATTTCTGCTCTTCTTGGGTGGTGAAGCATGAATAGGTATGGGAGTTATGGTTATAGGCAAGCTCCATACCAGTTGTGCTTGGCTGAGTGCACCCTCGCTTCCTGGGTGCGGAGGGTGTGGGAGGAATGGTGAAGTCCAAGGCCACCCACTTCTCTTCTCCTAGCAGCTAGTAGCAGGCAACCTCCTGTGCCTTCTCCACTTGCATCTTTATCACCATGTTAAACTATTTTTTTTAAAGATCCTTTTCTGCACTAGTCTCCCATCAGTATTTGAACTGGTAGAAATTGACTCAAAGTCAGTGGAGTTATTCTTTGCTGGAATAACTCTCTAGCTAGTCTAAATCTAGCTGCAGAGTACTATTGTATAGACTCTATCTTCAACAAACAGCCTCTTTATATTGACTATAAGTTCTGTCTCCTCCCTACCAAACAGCTTATGCACTGTTTTGCTTGTGCCTACGGTAGTAGAACCATTTAACTCTTCATCACAAAGATCAAATGCAGTGAAACTGTAAAGTATTACCTATCTGTGGAGTACAGTAATGGCTCTGAATGTATGTTGAATTGCAGTACTAGCTTTAATATACTCTTCCCTTTTGTTCCATTAAAAAGGAAGGTTCTAAAATTAAGTAGTTTAATTTAAAATAAAATAAAATGAACCCTCAAATAATAAACACGGTATTTTCATTTGTGGAGGGTGATTTCCTTCACCTGTAGAGAACAAACTTCTAATTCACTTGCTTTTGCAGTGAGTTGAGTCTACTATCCAACACTTACAAAAGAAACGGAGTAAAGGTCCTTCATGTGTGAGAGAGAGTTTTAATCACAAAATATGGTAGTCAGGAATCTTAGTCTTAAACTAGATGTTTTTTACTGAAAGTCTTCCCCCGCCCCACCATTTCATAACTTCTTGAATAATTGCCATTTTACACAATATGTTTCCTTAGTTTTGTTTTACAAAAAAAAAAAGTGTTTTGAATTTGGTATGGTACATCACAGTAATACAAATAATAAACATTAACACCATTAAAGTGGATAAGCAAATACTGTTTTAGGTTTCCAAGGTGTTGCTTTAATTTGTTTTAAAATTTGCATAAATCATTTTCTTATTTGTGGTCTGTAGATGGTCAATTCCCAAAAACAGTTCCTCAGGTAATACAGAATATGTTTGATCACCATCTTTTTTGTACAATTCCAGAATGGTATTCCAACTTCATTAAGGGACATTTTCAGAGAGATAGAGGCTAAGGTGGCATACAAAAGTGTGTACACAACTGCATACCTATTCTTTTTGTGTGTGCAGTAGTAAACCTGCAAAAGCCTATATTGAGTTAACTGCATTCATGAATTCTGTGCACCACTGCAATATTTTTCTGCATTGTCACTAGCCTTTTGTCATTTTGAGAATCAGGTTTGAAATGTCTAAAAACAGTCAGAAATTAAGGTAATGTAAATTGATGCACCTTTCTTGAATTCAAGCTATGTAATTTTATGCTAGCTCAGGATCTGACCCATTAAAGGTCTCTGTTTGTGAAAACACCCATTCTCCCTTCTCGACTGGTCAGAAAATGGTAAATATTTCACACTTTTTAAAAAGAAATCAATTGTTGAAAAACACTGCAAAATTTAGGTATTTGAGCTTCATTTTTGTAGCTAGAATCAAAACTAAATTTTCACTTCCAGAAAAGGAAATCTTTATCAGATTTAAAAAAAAAAAAAAAAAAACTTGTGACCAGCTCTGTACCTTTTAAAAAGAATATTTTATTAATAAGATGGATATAAAAATTAGTCATCTTTTGTATATAGCAGAAATAGACTACCACAGCATATTCTTCACTCTAAATACACCCTTTCCATTTGTTCAAGGAAATTTGGTAATGGATGAAAAGGAGAGATGCATTTCAGAATAAAGGATTCTCCTTTTAAAATGACTGACTACCAAGCCCCATATGTTTAAGTTTCAGGACTATTAAGTTGGCCCAGCTAGCCTCAATTAGTAAGTACCCAAGTATGTTGAGCTTTACAATGCAGTGTTGACTCACTTGTTTTCTTTTAATTGGCTCGAGGAAATGGGGTTTGAGTGGGAATGGGAAATTGCTGTTTTTTGGGGGAGCAAAACTGTTTTGTCTTGGAGGAGAAAAGCAAAAACTATGTTTTTGATTAAATGTTCATATGTACCATAAAAACGAGCTAAGAAGCAGTAAATACATAGGTATTGCTATCATTGCCGCTGGGCTGCATTGTTGGGTATATTAACCTGGGAATGCTAGGTACTTACCTTCAGGCCCGCTGATGGAAATGGGGGCAAAGGTAGCAATTACCTGGGGGGGGGGGCAGGTGATTTAAAAGGGGAGTCCCAGGCCCTTTTAAATCGCCCGGGCGGCATGCGTTTCACCTGGTGCACAGCTCAACCACCCTCCGACTCAGCTGCACCGGAGTTAGCTGAGCAGAGGCCCAGGGGAAGAGACGACTCCCAGCCGCTGACTCACTGGGCCCCGCTGCGGCCTGCCCTATCTCAAGCCCTGGGCATGCTGCAGAAAGGCGCAGTGTTCCTGCCCATGTGTCCAAGATGGGGTGGCCAGTCCTAGTGCCTTGATGGCATGGCTGATGGGGAGCTGTCAGTCTCTGTTCTCTGAGAGCATAACTGCACTGCATGCACTCAGGGAGCTCCGGAGTCAGTCAAGGGAGGTTGGTGCCGTGTGTGGTGGTGGCGGCAGCAGGAGATTGGTGGATGCAGGAGGCGCACTGGCTGGCATCTCTTAATGTAGAGCCATTCCCAGGCACCTGACACTGGCAGCCCTCGGTTAGAGGGACAGCAGAGAGTGGGGGTGGGGAGAAAGGGAGGAAATACGAGGCAGCCGGGCGGGCATGTGGAAGCCCTGGCCGTGCTGGAAAAGCGTGCCCAGCAGCATAGCTGGCATCTCACTGGGCACCATCAGCGCAGCTGGCAGCAGCTCACTGGGCACCAGCCAGCTCAAGTGCAGCACCACCCAAATGTCAGGTGGACCGCGTATGCAGCTTGTGCGTGCGTGAACCAGCTGCTGCACGTGGCCCATCCCTTTCTAGGGGGCCCATTGACTGTTCTGCCCTGAGGCCCGGAATTGCTGTTAGTGGGCCTGCTTACCCTGTCCTGCTCCCTCCGGAAGAAATGTAGGAGTAGATGCCTCACGTTGTGCAACTCAGTACATCTGCAGATGAGAGGTCAAAATGCTACCTTGGCACATGTGCAAAAACTGAAGATGGAATATTTGACATTCTTTTTGGTAACTAGCCACTGGAAGGCTGCTGTTTCGTTGACAAAGTGCTATTTGACTTACATGGCAGAAATGTGTCTCCTGTGACACCTGCTGTAATTGCCTTAGCCTGTGGGATAACATTGACTTGTAAACACACAAACTAGTCCTATCTTAAATTATATTACATCTCAAGCTGTGTTTCATACTACTTATAATTATTTAAATTGTTAGATGATTTAGACAATAGAGTCTTAATTCTTAAGAAGATAACCAATTCACTGGAGTTCTTTATTAGTTTCTGACTTTATCTACTAAATAAGCAGTTGTTAATAGAATATTAAAAATCCACTGCTCCACAGGAAACTGTGTGATGGGATTATTCTGATTTTTTTTTCTACTTGTAGTAGTGCCCAAACCACAAAGGGGCTAGTGTTTCATGTCATTCCATTAATGCTAGCGTGCCTGATCCATGCTGTGGTGACTTTCACCTCTTAGAAGACATTCCTCTGCAATGTACTGTGAGACCCCAGAAGTGATCATTTATTATGACAGATCAAAAGGCATGGCAGTAGTAGAAGGACTTAAAATCCTCCAGTTCAGTGTACTCAAATGACATTTTTTTCTAAAGGTTCCTCCCCCTCTCCCCCTAACTCTAGTGCAAAAGCCTTTTATTGAGCCTTTTTACTTTCCCTCAGATCTCTCTAGCAACCAAGTATCCATCCAAACATAATTTAAAGCGGAAGATATCCCTCTACCTACAACTGTACTGTGTAGCCCCTGAAGGGGCTGAGACAAACTAGATGTTTAAATGACAGTTTTAATAAGAGGCTTTTGAACTAGCAGGGAGCCCTGCCCAGTTATTCCTAATACTATACTCTTCATCTTCTCACCCCTGCACTTTGCGTAGTCTAAATTCCTCAGAGCTCACCATCCATATGCCCAGAACAAACATGGCTGCCTTTGCTTTTTGGTACTTTCCTGCCTGCTTTCTCACCCAGCAAGTGCCAGTCCTCTCACTATCTCTTCCTCACACACATACACCCTAGCTCTCTGGTGGAAGCTTAGTTTCTTCTTTCAGCCCTGCTATTACTCACATTAAGACACACAAAATAAGCACATAGAGTCCCCAGTCAGGATTTGGACCCCATATGAAGTCGCAGTCCATTCTAAACGTCAATGAGACTGTGCACAATATCTGTACTGTTCCCAGAAATGTAATAGAGGACTCTTCAATCTAACATATGTTTCGACTTCTAGACCTTGCTGGAGAAATTCAGATTAAAAATAGCTGATTTCCACACTTTACTAAGGGTTGTGATAGATTCTCTAGAACTGGAATCTTTAAAAATCAAGGGGAAAAAATCAACTTAAGAGACATGCTCTAGTTTAAACAACATTAATCCAGGGAAGTCCTATGATCTCTTATACAGGAAATCAGACTAGATGATCACAGTGGTTCCTTCTGGTTTATAATCAGTACTCTGGATGGGTTTCCTGTATTAATAGTCATATGGATATGCAAATCCTTGGACTCTGGCTACTGTCCTCAGCAATCTCCCTCTGTAGGACAATCACAAAAATGAACATCTTGGTCAGCTCCCTGCCATCCTGTAACCCCACCATACCACAGCACCACAGCTGGTGGAAGCTTTCTTCCAGTCACTAACAAAAAATAGCCTAGGTCCAAAAACTAATCCCTGTGGGTCCCCACTTGAAAACACCTACTCAATGATGATTTCCTATTTATAGGGACATTTTGAGGTCTATCAGTCAGTGTTTAATCCATTTAATGTCTTTTTTTTATTCTAGCTTCTTAATCAAAATGCTGTGCAGTACCAGCTCAGATGCCTTAAGAAGTCTATTACATCAATAATATATCACTAAATTTGTAATCTCATCAAATTTATCAAGTTAGTTTGATAGGATCTGTTTCCTATAAACCCATGCTAATTGGCATTAATGATATTACCCTTCTTTGAATCCCATATGAGCCATTCCATTATTTTCCCTAAGACTGACGTTAGACTGATAGGCCTGTAATTACCAGTGTTATCCTATTTCTAAATATCTAAACATCATTTGCTTTCTTCTAGTCCTCTTAATTTCCCAGTTGTTCCAAGACTTCTTGGAAATGAACATTAAGGTTCAGAGAGCTCATCAACCAGCTCTTTAAAGAGTCTTGGATGCAACTTATTTGGACATGTTCATTTAAAGATGTCTGACTTCAGTAGCTGCTGTTAAACATCCTCCTGGGTTAGAGTTGGAATGGAAAGTATTTTGCAATGTGATTTAAGTTCATTATTTCTTTTTCTGAATATAGAACAGAAATATTTGAACACTCCTACCTCCTCTGCATAATTATTATAATTATTATTGACAATTCTACCATTTTCCATTCAGTAATGAGCCAATACTGCTATTAGGATTATTTTTTTTCCAAATATATTGAAACTCCTTTTTATTGTCCTTCACTCTGCGGACAAGACATTGAGAAATGTAGCTGTATCCTGAGATGTTACAGTAACAAATAGCATCCCTGCTCTGTGTTTGTCAGATAGTATTCTGTATTACTCTGTGTTTGTATGGACAGTACCTGATGGTATCTGAAATGGAAACTCAGAGTTTAGGTTCTGTAAATGTAGTCCTAGACCTTCTTTTGTTGCCTTCACAAGAGGGTGTTCAGTCTTCTAAGTCTTTATGCTAATAGGTGTATAAGAAAAGTGTTGTTGTTTTTTTAATTTTGTCTGAACTGCTCCATCTTGTTTAGCTCCAAGTACTGTGACAGCAGCGTACCTCATTACGGCTCCAATTCAGCACTGTAAATAAGCACATTCCTAACTTTTAGCCTGTGCTTAAATCTCATTGAACCCAGTGGTCTCAAATGTGAGCTTTGCTGGATAAGATTAATCGCAAGCATTCCCTTCTGAGAAGTCCAGACAAAAATGGTTTAGGATCCAAATCAGTTTTTGCCAACCCCAAGTTTCTGAAGATCTTAAGTCCGGCTTAAAAATCAGGCAAGCTTCATAAAATAACTTTTTGTTTTGTTTCTTGGGGGGCAGGGGGCAATGGAGGGGGGAGGCCTGTTTTTTTGCTTCTGATGTCATAGCCTTTAAGAATGAGATTTTTTTCAACCTTTTGTGAGAGCTGGAAGGGTTCTTTGATGTAAACCTCAGATGCTCATGTAGTCATTAATCTAGTGTGACAGTAAACATAGCAAGAGACCCCAGAAGTTAGTGTTGAGGCAGGATTTACAGGATGAAAATCTATGGCCTTTGTCATGCAGGTGGTTGGACGAGATTATTAATTTGTACTATGGTAGTCCCTAGAAGCCCTAGTCGTGGACCAGGAGCCCATTGTGCTAAGCACTTCAGAAACCGAGGTTCCCTGTCCCAAAAAGAGCTTATGATGTAAGTATATAACAAGAGACCACAGATAAATACAGACAGATGGGAGAGTATAAGGAAACAATAAGACAATATTGTTCAGCCTGATAGACCGTCGTCTCAGTATACTAACAGCCTAACCATTGCCAAGGAAAATCATCATAATGGTTCCTTCTGGTCTCAAAGTATGCATCTAACACTATTTTCCTTCACATATTATTTGCTGGTGTTTCTGTCTTGCGATAGAGCTGTGGATGTTTTCAAGTCTAATTGTATTTAAAATATTACAAGGTTTAAATATGCAGTGTTTATTAAGTTAATCAAATTTTCATGAAATGTTGGAAATAGGATGAAATCTGTTCAAGATTTATTAAATAATGGAGAAATGTAATTCAAACAAATAGACCCAGTCTGTTTAATATTTCATTGTTATTTAATGTAAGAATTGTTAATTTTGTTGAACTTGCAAAATGTAACCGGCGTTATATCAATTATTAAGACTTCTGTTTATTAAGTCCGTATGTGATTTGTTAGTCCTTTCCCGAAGGTTGTTAAATTTAAGTGCTCCACTAAATCTGGACAGCTCTTGATTATTTTGTACAGAGGAAATAAATAAATTATGGCACCTTGTGGCTACAAATTCCATGCAACAGCAAGCACTATGTACAAAGAGCAGCTGGGTACAAAACCTTCTCTAATGAGGGGATCCAGGTATAGAATGATGTCTCAGAAGTTAAGGAAATGCAGAGCCTGAGTTGTCAGAAAATGCTGCAGAAGTTTTTCTACCATAGCAAGAATGACACCCACAACAGTGATCTTCCCACCTCCCTCCTCCAAATAAAGAGAAATCTTTACCAAAATAAGAAACAATGTCACTTTTTTAACTTAGAAAGGGACAGTGACTCCCTAAAGTCCACTTCACATTTCACTACTGTCTAGGGATTTTTTTGAGGCAAATTGTGGCATTATATTCATTTTTTTCCTTCCTCTGGAATGAGACAACTTGAATTTGGTATTGTCAAAGGGAGTCTCAAATTCCGCCCCCCCCCCTTTTTTTAATTGTGTTCTTGCTCAGTGTAGAACACCATAGTAAGATGAATTGCTATAGTCTTCACCTGATTTCCATTTCTAATAACAGTCAGGGCTTCAGCAATCCAACTCACTTTCCCTCAAAACTTCATCTCATGTGTAAATTAATAAAACACACACACATCTTGAATACTATTCCTATCCTATTATTTAAATGGAATTATTTTATTAACAAAAGTAAAATGTTTTTTACACTAAATCATATGAAAAAAAACATATTTTACTCATCAGTTATACAGAGGGTGAATACACACAAGGCACATAAATGAAAAATAATAAACACTCTTTTTGCCACTGTCAGGTTCCTCTCCTTTTCTCTTACAACTCTGCCATCAAAACACCACCAAATGTTTATTCCCAGAGGTCAACTGATCAATGAGGGAATGACACGATTATTAACCCCCCTGGTTAAAAAAAGGGCATCATGAAGTCATCTTCTACAAACCCTTTATCTTATCTAACTTCATAAGTGCTCCATCTACAGATGAATAATTATCTAAAGTGTCAAACATACATTGTTATCTTCTGCGGCTCACCAACCATATTTCACTGCCTGATTTAAATTCCTTTAAGCTGTTTATTTAAGCACTTGTTTCCATTCATTGCCACCAATAATAGGTCTACAGAAAAATAGACTGACTGTAGCTTTGCAATCCTTTAAATGAGTGGCAGTGACAAAGTGCATAAGCATATAAGATCAGTAGCCACTTAATAATAAACAGGTCTTGCTATACTCTTCCTCCAAAGCAAGCACAGATGTTTTATGTTATTTAACAAAATGCTTTGGCCTGATACATTGCCAAAATAAAACTCTCTTCTTCATCCTCCTTTCAAACACCTTCCGCAAACTATATAGGATACAGCCACAGTGGCTGCATTGTACTGACTGAAATTTAATACTTTCCCAGTTAATAGCCTGGGACTGTGAGCTCAACTGGAGGCAATCTTATTCAAAAAAAGCAATAGTCTTCTAGTTTATAATATTCCCCCCTTTTTCTGAAAAATATCAGGGCTTCATAAAACAATCAGAATATGCCACTGCTCACGGCATCATTAAAAGCCTGGGGAAAAATCTTAGAAAAGGAAGCTATGAACTCTTGCTAAAATTCAGCTGTTAACTAATATGCACCAAGGGAAGCTCCTCTCTTCGTTGATAAAATGTGTTTGAACTTTCTTCTTTTCTACTGGTTCTGTTAGATCTTTCTGTCAAATCTGGAAAAAAAAACACCTCCACTGCTATTAAACTGATTCTGTGTACAAGGGATGATCTGTCTGTGAAAGAGCTCTGTATAATATTCCCTTATCTATTTGGATTATACCCCTGGGATCCTGCAGACCTTCCCTATACCATTACTCTTATAACTCTGTCATATCTTCCTGCATTATCTTTTCCTTATATTCTACAAATATAGCATGAGAGACTGCCCATCACTTGCTGGCTCCAGCTGTATCCTCTGGTGTTAAATTGTCCCCTTTTTTACCTCCTCAAAAACTCTGTCATAGAGTTTAAACCCAGCAGGGACCACCAGATAATTCATTCTGACCTCCTGAATTTCACAGGCTACCAATACCAACCACACGCTAAACCCAGCAACTGAAGTTAGACCCACTATATGTCCACTCCTTTCCCAGAGGTCAGTCTGCTGTGAAGATCCTTCAACTCACTGAAGTTAAATCATGTTACGTTTTGCCTCAAAGGTGTTAGGCCATCACCATGGTCCGTTGGGTCAATTACCACACCTGGGATATGGAATATGCCTGGACTGTTTCCTGTTACCAAACCCCTTGCTTTTTTCTGTTACTAACTCAGTAGGAGACAAGCAAGCATTATTCAATTTCCAATGTTCCCATCAAAAAACATTGCCCCATTAAGGTAAACTTGAAACAAGTGCTGGCCAGAAATCACTGTAGGCTGCATTGCACGAGGTTCAGTCAACACTGTAACATTTCACCATCCTTCAGAATGATAACGGGAGAGAAGGGAGATTACGTAATGAGAAGATGCCCCAAAACATGTAATATAATAGCCTTTCAATTTGTTCTTAAATACATTTCATTTCATACTAATCCTTTGGTTATGTCCCCCTGTGTGTCATTGCTTCTCAATAACTAAAACTAACCATTTTAAAATTATCTAACCATAAAAGGAGCTATTTCTGTAAATGTTCTGGTGCAACACAACATCTTGTGACCTAAATCAGGCTAATAACCTGCTTCATGGCCAAAATTCTAATACACTCAGCATTAGAGCTAGTCAAAGGGGAAAACATTTTTCACACACATCAAAATGTTCAAGTAATCTTCATTCCATGGGCTTCAAAAAGGAAACATTTTCCATGCACTTGAATATTTTCACAATTTTTAAATTTTTGTTCTTCATTTTATACTTCATTTCCCCTTCACTCCTTTTTTTCCTTCATCCATTTTTTCATACCAAAATAGGAAGAGAGATGGGATGAGAAGGAAAAATGAACTGTGAAATCAAAAAGGACTTATGTTCCAGTATTTTGTTGGGAGGTGAGGAAGAGAGGAAATAATGAAAAAAAGGGAATATATTTGTTTCTCTCTGTTTCAGCCAACTCTAATCAATGTTCATACTGTATAACTAGAAAACAATATCCATGCTCCATCTTAAGTGTCTGGCTTTATGGATCAGTAAGATGGATTCCCTCCTCCAATCTCATGAAGCTATCAAAATATGCTGCCTGGAATTTCAACCCACCCCTACTCGGTAGTAAAAATGTCACTGTAACTTTAGTATTCTCTTCTCACCATCTATGGAAAAATATAGTAAATATATAACTTAATAAATTCAAATAAATTTTAAAATGGAGCCTGCAATGTTATGTGTGGAAGGCAAGCTGGGGTGAGAAAATTCAGTGTTAAAGTTTGCAGCTAAAGGTAGCTTACAATTGAAGTTACTGCCAGGAAAGTATACATATTCTGGCTATTAAACTATCTGTAGAATGTCAAACTCTCAGTGTCAATACTAAATCTTTTTACAGTGCAGTAGCAGACAGCAGCAGTAGTAGCCCTGTGGGGGTCTGCCTCAAAAAGCTTAGCAGCCTCACTGCTTGAAAAGTTAAACAGAGATAATAGTAACTGCACATGTTGAAGCATGTCTCCATCCCAGAAAATGACAAGGAACTGGGCTGTATCCAAGCATAGCTCCCAACATATGTGTGTTTGCAGGGAGGAACTGGGGGAAGACTGGGGCTGAGACTGTTAGGGTTGCTGTTATGCAGAATATGAGGGAGGAAGGAAATGTTCCCCCAGCTCATGACTCATTGCAATGGGTGATATCATATGGTGTGCATGTCTCCTAAAAGGTATGTGGTTTTGCTTTTGCTATGTAGACCCCAGTTCTATAACTAATAGCAAACAGGCAGACTCCTGCTGCCATCCAGAGCCTCATTGACTTCAGTGGGGCTTGTGGTGATGCAGCAACTTGCCTGCATGCTGTTAGTTGCAGGATTAGTATTAGTTAAAAACAAGATGCAATAGGTGGGTGAAACAAAGTGGAAGAAGTAGAATGGGAGTGTTTGTGGAAGCAGGTAACAGTAACATGAACAAGTTTTATGTACAGTTGCTTGTTTTTCCTACAATATCTGTAATACAACCTCCTGTATGTTTTAGGATCTCTCTGTTGCTTAGATTAGCCTTCAGGTGGATGCTTATGAGTAGCAAATATTAATCTTCTATATTGTGGTGCCACAGTTTTATAAACTATCTCAACTATAAAACTTATAAGGTGTGGCTAATTCTATTCAAAAATCCCATTTCATTAATAAAATATTTTTGCCCTGTGCTGTTCTACTTCCCGCTGCAAGTAATTAACTGGTTGTGAAGATGTCAATTTCCTGCCACATTCTTGGGAAAACTTATTGAAAATGCCTTGTCAGGAGGGAGAGATGGGGTCTCTGCCCAAGAAAGGTAATGTCTGGGAGTCAGAAGTGTAAGCGTGGGTGCCCGTTGTGGCAAGGGGGGAAGAAGGGACAAGAAGGGGAATACAGGTGTGCAGTTGCCCTGAGTTGTGACACTAGGGTTTATCTCACTAATATAATACAATGAAGATTATACATTTCTAGATTGTTGAATAAGCTACAAAGACACTAACAAATACTCTAGCATCATATTTTGTCCAATACAAGTTGTGTTATCTAGACAGCATAATCATGTTAGGGCTAGTTAGGCTGTAGAAAATACAAAGCTGTATGTCTTTTCATCTCTTCCAGAGTGTAGTAAGCATTTGACCTTTACTATCTCAAAAGACAAACTCTTTTTGTCTATTGTCTGTACTAAATCATGACTCCTAGTGGCTAACATATTCTGGCTTCATACCAAGAACAAGCTATACCATTCTACAGTTCTATTCCAAAGCAGTCAGACTTTTCAGTAAAGGAATGTCTCTAGACACGTCCTGACAGCAGTAATGAAAAAGTCATACCATATTTAATGCAGTATTTTTCTTGTTTTTTGTAGTGGCTGTGTATTGAAAATTAGAATTAATTATATCTAATTAGAAGCACAAAGTTCTGAAATGGAAATCAAGAAGCCATTAAACATTAATATCAAAATTATTACACATTATCTCAAAACTGTTAAATGGCACCCCATCAATATTACTATTTAGATCTAGTCTTTTTTGCCCTTTTTTCTAAAGATCAAGGTCATGGAGCTCAGCAGTTCCTGTTTTATAGGGCCTTGGGGCCATGTGGAACTATTATTACTTTACAAATGTTGATTATGATTGAATGCTGGAACAAAAGCACATCACATGCATTGCAGAGCAAGCCTGCATTGGGATACATAGGCAGCCTGGTACAGCATTCAGAGCAGAGTAGCAAAAACCCAGTATCTAATGATATTTTTTTAATCTCTTAGCTTTTTTTATTCCTTCACTAAACAATAAATGATGAGAGTAAAAAAATTGCCTAAGATTGTGACTAAAGAATATTGCCTATTTCTATATTGCTCATATTTGTTTCTGTGAACAGTGTGTTAATTTTAATATACAACTGGCAAAATAGCTGATATTGCGATGGGATTGTCCTAAACAGAAGCCTATTTTGAGCCGAGATTTTGCCATAGTCAGTAATAATAATATAGATATGTTTGAACATTGCAGTACAGTGACACTTTTTACCAAAGCCGAGTAGAGTCAATGGAAGTCTTTCAACTGACAGCAATGGCCTTTGGATCATGCCTGTAGGAGGTAAGTTACCTTGGTAACTGTCATTTGCTATCTGTGCTCTTTGAAAATAAGGTAGGGGTGTATGTGTGTTTTAAATACTCATTAAAAATATCTCACTTATTATTCTGACTGGGTCAGATCTGATAGTTTCATGTGACTCATGAGAAATTCCAGTACATATGGGTCACTTTTTACCTATTGGTAACAGATGCATTGTTACATACCAGCCAAGCATGTGTTTTAAGACTGTCTAGTCTAGAAAATCTGAACCTTTATTCACACAGGAATTATAAATCATTTACACTTGTTTCTATGGCATTTTCACTTACATGTACAATCTAGGGACTCAACTGAGTGTATTTACGGATAGCTAGGGATCAGTCTGGTGTGCAGTGTTTCAGCTTTAAAATGTGGTTGAGGTAACTTTTACTCCACCTCTGATAGCAGAGGAATGATTGTCCAATTCCAGGGCCCTACACTGTGAGAAACTCCACTCCCTGCGTGCACAACGGTGGCTTATTTATGGCCCTCTAGTTACTGTGTGATAAATATTCCACTTATTTCTTTCTCACCACATTTGTCTTGTGGTGATTAATCATAGCTACAGTTGTGTTAATGATTCTGATGGAATGACTCCTATTGGCTTCAGTGGACGCTGGATCAGGCCCAGAGTCCAAAACTGAGAAAGGAAGAAAGTCCAATGGAGGTGGGTCTCTGACAGACCTTTCATTTGATATGGTTCTTATTTCCTCTTTTGTAAATAAGAACAAAATAGTCTTTCAAAGTACTCCTGCTTCTAATTCTACATTTTCTTGGGAGTACTGCTAAGGGCTATGTTAAGCCATTAATAAGTGACGATGTGACACAAGTTCAGCACTGAACAGTTCAACAGTGCTTACAGGGGTAAAGGGTTAGTTTCCTATGTCCATGCCCTCTTGTCCTGCACATGCATTCCTTGGCTTGATCTGCACAGCCTTTGGAAGCTCTCTTTTCTCAAACCAAGTGCTTTAACAACAATTCACTTACCTTAGTCGATTGGTGCTCCAACATGCAATGAGACTCTCTGACAAATAGAGAGAGAGAGAGAGAGAGAGAGAGAAACTGCAAGCTCCAGCCTATTAAAAAAGATGAATGAAAAGTTTCAAACCGTTTCCCCCCTTCTCCCAAACATTAGATTTTTTTTTAAATGCTTCTCAGGAGACACCCAATTCTTATCACTACAAAAGCTGCAAAAGCTGCACTCAGAAATCTCTCAAATTAAACAATAAATTGGCATGTTGCAGTGTAAATTATGGACCCAGTTCTCAGTTGGTGTATGTTGATGGGGCTATGCCAGTTTAGGACTAGGCTTTATTTGTTCAAATTCTGGTATTATGACCCTAAAAATTAATTCGGAATATCTTCATTTTATGTATAAGGCTTCAGCTATCCTTCAGTGATGTTCGAACAAATGAACCAGCTTAAACAAAACAAAACATATATGTGGTATATAAGCCTAATACAAGGCAAGATGGATGGCAAGCGACACTATGGGACCAAAATAATGGGTCCTCTTCAATACTTGCTGTTTCAGCACTGACATTATACCATCTCCTAGAGCATAAATAGGTAACATTCAAAGGAAAACACAACAACAACAAAACATTTCTCCTACAAAGGCAGAGAATATGGAGCCCACACTTTCTGTTGGCAAACAAACAAAGCTCAATTTGGTAGGTTTTCAGAATTGTTGTCTTGAGTTTTCCTATTCCCAGTAAAATGGGTGATATCTTTATACACAGATGAAAAATGAACATGTTGTGAGTCATAGGTTACATCTGTTAGTCTTTAAGGTGCCACAGGACTCTTTGTTGCTTTTTATAGGTTACTACGTTATTTATGTGCTCTTTTATCTCTTGCAGCTATATTCAAATAGTAAAAAGATATGGAGTGAGAAAAATGGCATCTTAATCTGATAGTGTTATTTGTCTGCACTTGTACAACTTACGGTTAGCCAAAAGGACTACTTTTTAATGTCCTAAGAATTTACTCCTAGAAACATGCCAATCTTCAGACTGGAGCAAATGTTAACAGTCAAGTGAAAAGCCACTGAAATTGTATTTATAATAGGAATGTTGGTAGTAGCTTAGCTACTAATACTAATTCATACTAATTTATGAAATTGTGGTTGATTTTTAAAATATTGAATTAGTGTTTTGTTAGCCAAAAATTGGCTCCAGTAGAGAGTGAACAGTTATATTGAAGGAAGTTGTGTTCTAAAGTTCATCACTCTTAATGTTATGATATCTACTTATTGCAGTTGAATATGTGTATATGTTTTTCAATTATTTGAAAATATACTTTAGGAATATAGGCTATAAAATCTTAAGTAACAGAATTTAATAGGAAGACACTGAAGGGGCCACATTTCTATAGACACCTTAATCCATCCTGTATTTGTGTGTATAAAACTTCACATATTAAGTTACATAAGCAGTCCCAGTTTTTTGCATGCTACCATTTTCAAGCCCATAACACAACTACATGTAGGTGGTCAAATGTCTATATAGCTTCCTATTTTCTCAGGTGTTGTCCTTTAGATGAAGTGAGAGACTTGTGCTTTTAGTGCTGATAGTCTTGAGTTTGACAAGGCTGACAAGCCTTCTTCACTGACAAGGCTGATGATTTGTATGACCAAGATGCCATGATTTTGTTACATGATGTCACCATGGATCACAACTGAGAATACCTAATTCAGGACAAGCTACTGGGAAAAAGAGCAGACACAGCGCAAAAGAGGTGGTTATGCTTCCATGAGATATACCAATCCAGCAACAAAAGTAAACTTCTGTCTCACCACACTGGCTAACAAGAAGTCAGAAATGCAGCCTCCTTAGGTATTCCATTCCTGGATTCCACACTCAAACAGTAGACTTAATGATGAGTGGTTATTTAAAACCAATTTCACCAAACAAAAGGACCAGCCACATGCCCAGGCCAATATACAATTGAGATCTTACCCGATAATCATGCTGTTGCCAGTCCTTTAGGATCTAAAATCTAAAGATTTATTTATAAAAAAAAGTAAAGAAAGGTGAGAGTGGAAATTGATTAAGGAATCAAATACATACAACAGTTGTGAAGTTCTTGGATTAAGCTTGTAGCAGCGATGGAATAAACTGCTGGCTTGTTAAGTCTCTGGTTGCTTCCAAATCATTGGAAGGTCCTCAGTCCCTTGGTTAGAATGCTCCCATTAGTACAAGTCCAGAGGTTTGAGCAAGAAAGAGGCAAAATGGGAGATATTTCCAGGACCTTTTATAGCTTCTACCAAGTGACGGGAAACCCATTGTTCTAGTTTGTGGGCAATTTCAGGTAACACATGGTGTTTGGAGTCACATGGGCAAGTCACATGTCCATGCAGGTTTTGCTTAGTCACAGTAGAGGCGATTAGCCATACTCTACTTAGAACATTAACATGTAAGTCCATCAAGTGTGGATGGGATTCTTCCATGGTCCATTGTGAGTGAAGTGTACCTTGATGGGCCATTCAGCTTGAATAGGCCCTTCATGATGCATCTTGTGGCTGTTACCACATGAGCAAACACATTTTGAAATATAGGTACATAGTTAATATTCATAACTTCAGATACCAAAACGATAAATGCATACAAATAGGATACTCATATTAAGCAAATCATAACTTTTCCATTGACACCTTACTTGATGCACTTTGTACAAGATTTGTTGCGATTATATAACAGTGGTAGCAACAATGATCTACACTGTCATATTTTAATCCGATAACAATACACATGGGAAAAAAATCACATGTCAGTAATTACACCAACAAACAATGGCCATATTTTGAAAATTTGGCACTAAGGTCTTTGCTGTTCCACCAACTGTTGCATAAATAACTCAATAAAATGTATTGAGAATTTTACCAATAGTTAAGTTGATTTTAGAAAGGTAATAGTAAGTAAATGTTAGACTGAGGACTGTTTTTCTTGTTATTCACTGACAAAGTGATAAATACCAAGTATTAAATACTATTTCAGTGTCTATTTAAACCTTTAGGCATTGCCATTAAGCATAATCTTTCTAAGATCCAAAACCCATGGAAAATAAAAATAAAACTGCATTCATTGATAGAGGCTAAACTAGCAGGAACCACCAATCTGCTAGTGAAACACTGGAGTTAAAGAAAGTATTGATGGCTTGTGCTACTTTGCTCTGGTGAATGAGAAACATGCATATAAATATTCATTACAAACAATGATTCACTAATTAGAATAAGACCAAGAGAATATGTTCTAGTTGGAAACCCATGTAGTCGTACGTAGAAAAAAATGGTAAGTGATGCTGCAAGGTGCTGAGGATTCATAAAAAATACTAGGCACCCATTGACTCAGTTGCTTACAACTTCACGGGATCTGGCCTTGAGAAAACACTGTAGCTGACTCTAGCGAGCTGAAAAGTGCATATACAGAGAACTATAAATCCAGTGTTAGAGACAGTGAATAGAAGGGAAAGGGTCATGGTGATGGAGATGTTACACAGACAGCCCTGATGTATGCTGGGTCATAGATTTCTGTGCCCTAAAGCAACACAGAATTACCCCTCAGACCTTCTATAAAGCAAGTGTGTGGGCTTGCTTAAATGTATCAACAACCACAGAGGATCAGCATGTCCTGGAGAGAATGTCTATATTTGTCAGAACATTGTGTTATTGCTGTATGTTTCACTATGGCAAACACAAGGTAGGAGATACTAACATTCTTAAACAAGTTTTTAAATTCACTTTGAAACTGTCAGAATCACACTGGCTGTCAGTCACAGAGATTCACTCGTCATCATCCCAGCCTTTGTAACTCGGGTAAAATAATAAAAACTCAATGGAATTAGGTGGTTTTATGGAAAAAGTGCTTTTTATTACTATTTGCACAAATCTAAATAATATACATACAATAAAAATAATCTGGCCCTTGTGAAATCAAGAGGAATTACAATTTAGCATGCAAGTCTATATTCTAGTGAATAATCATATATAGTATAAGAGAAAAATGGATGAATACACAGAAGCTGGTTTTAAATACTTACTACTCAGCCATTCTAAATGAGGACTATTTAAACAGACTTTTAAAATACTAAAGAAAATCTATTATGATTATAAGTTAATTGTTTACCATTTGGGGGATATATTCATAGATTCAAAAGCCATAAGGTATCATTAGCCCATCTAGTATGACCTCCTGTATATCACTGGCCATTAAATTTCACCCAGCTACTCCACATTGAGCCCATTCATATGGTATGAATGAAAACAAACCAAACCTAATCTTGCAATGGAATTGTCAGTGGACAATCCAGATGTTCTGGTGACATTGAGTACTACCATCTGGGTACCTGAAATTATATTTGTTAATGATATAATATAATACAATAATTTTGCTCTGGGTTGAATTTTGTCAGTGTGCAAAGTTAGGCAGGTATAATATAACTGTTTCAATAGTTTGGTTAGGGGCTTTTTTTTTTTTAATTTTCATTTCTTTACATTTGCATATGAAAATGAAGACTCACCTACCATTGCTCGAGGTGATCCTGACAGATGTTACAAACACAGATTAAACAGTCAGCAGAGCAGAAAACACCTTTGCCTCAAGGAAACCATTGTGACCCTGACCACCATGCTAACAGGGCCACAATCTGTCCCTAGGCTAGTAAGGTTGGGACTTCTTTGGTGGCCTTTGAAGCATGGTTACCTGTCCCCTGAATGAGTCATCCCTCTGTTCAACCAGCAATAGCAGTCTTTCAAGGCTTGTGTATAAAATTGTTGGCTAACATTTCTCCCTTCATATATATAATGATTTTACATGTACACCCAGGCTCTTATGGGAGCACTTACAGGAACCAGTGGGCTGGATGAAGGGACTGTACTTTTGGGAATAGGGAAGATTTGGGTGGCCTTCTGATGCCTAAACCACCATTATACGATAGCAATTTAAGTACCCCTAGAGTAAGCTCTTGGGCTTTATGCCTCATGAAACCTGTGTATCTCTAATGTGTCAAGCACCAGAGAGATGAATTTGAGATGGGACAAGCCCCAATTGTCTGTCTAACTCATATGTTGATATGTGTATAACATACAAATGTTTTCACTGTAAGTGAGCACTCAAGGTACAACAAAACCGAGTTAGAGATCATATAGTTATGGTAGATCAGAAATATACCCAATACATTTTGAAGATGTTTTGGAGAAGTCTCAAGAGAGGCTGCTTAATAAGGATGGTCTCTTCTACAGGTTTCACGGTATTTAGAGTGACTTATTTAACATTTATATTCTGTTGCTGTGGATACGTATTCCTCCAGCCTGATCCTCCTCTCACTTGCACTAGTGTAGATCAGAAGTAACTCCTTTGAAGCCAAAGGCGTGACTTTAGTCTGTGTATGAATCAGAGGGGGAATCTGTTGCACTATTCATAAATATGGCACTATTTAAAACCCTTTTGTGGTTATGCATACTGTATACTCCTGATTATCTGAATAGTATGAGGCACATCAATTTTGTTCAGATAATCGAGAGGGCAGGAGTCATTCAGCAGTGGGGTGGCCTCTCCTGTGGCCCAGGTCTTGTCCTTCTCTTGCTTCTCGCGGTCTCTGCTGGGGTCTCTGCTCTGCCCTGCTGATTCACTCCTATGATAGAGAGGCTGCAGAAAGCTCTGCACTGCCACAGGGCCAGTGACACTTGATCCTAGCAGGCGCAAGGGGTGGAGCAAAGCACAGTCCCCCGGCCAGGCCTGCAAAGAGTTGGATGAGCCCCAGGGGAGGCCACCCCACTGCAGGAATGACTTGCTCATGCACTCTCATTATAGTGAGGCTCAGAGGGCTCCCTGTGCTGCCACACAAGCCATTTGATAGCAGCGTGGCTTCTCTATGGCCCGAGGCTCATCTTCCTCTTCTGCCACGCAATCTTGGCTGGGAACCCCTGCTCTAGTATCTGAATCCCTTCCTTGTCCCCCAACATGAGATAGATGAGGGACAAGGATGGGATTCAGATAATACAGTGGTTCAGATAATAGGGTTTTGGATAAACAGGAGTATAGTGTGTTTGGGAAAAAGAGGACCACAAATCAATCTCCTGTTCAAATGTGATAAACAACCAAAATACCTGTAGTATGGTACCCTTCATTCTTCATCATCATGGTACTGTCAGTCAGATCCTTGCCCAAATATTTCTTGGGGTGAAGACTTAGGGAAAAATTCAGCTCATACATCTGCTTCATACTAGTGCCTTCCTGACCAGAATGTTTATTTGTATGGACACCTAATCTTCACATCATGCAATGTTCTAACCGCACTATCTCAAAACAAGGGCATATGGAAAAGTTGTATGCAACTTCCCTACGGTATTATCAGTAATATACTTCAGGTTATTAATCCAACTAGATTGTAAACATGCTGGATTACAATGGAACTCATGTGGAAATACCTATGGCATTCACATGAAAACCACATGAATTCATAATGATCTGCACAGTTACTGTGAATACTCAATGAATTATTAAAATTAATTGTAACTATATTTTATGTGTGGTGAGGGCAGCTATGTGAGCAGAAAAATAAACATGTCCTTGCTGAAAACTGTAAGAGAATTCATAAACTCACAATGCAATATATACGCCAAAGAGGAAAAAATAGATAAGTATATTCATCCAGGCATTGAAAAAATGAAAACATGCAAGCATACTGATTTTTCTCATGTGACGTGGAATGTGATAAGGAGCCACATCTCATAGAGTAAATTTATCTAACAAAGTGTCAAGAAAAATATATAGTGATAACTTCTTGTACAGCACCCAGCACTCTGTCATAAGTTAACAAAGTGAAAGTTGAGCTATATGAAAACAGAACAAAGAATATGAATGGGCAAGTGCCTCTTACCTTTTGAGTAAGAGCAGTAATTAGTGGTTTAGTTCAAGGGAGTCTCAGAGGGGACTGAGGGTAGAAGCCAGACTGAATTGGATCAAGGTGATCGTTGGGATGGGGGAGGGAGAAAAAAAGCTAGGTAGTATAAATAGAGAGCACAGTAACCTTTTGGGTAAAATCCTGGGAGACTTGCCACTGACTTCAATGGGGCCAGGATTCCACCCTTTATATTTAGGGCTTGCTTCAAAACTCATTGAAGTAAATAGCCTCCCATTGCAATGAGATTTGGATCAGGTACTTAGGGCTGATCCTGCTCCCATGCTGGTCAATGGAAAAACTCCTATAAAATCCAATTGTGCCCTTAAAGGCTGGTGGGATTGAGGGAAGTTACACAATATTATATTTGCAGTGGCACTATTGCGGTGTTGGTCCCAGGAAATTAGAGACTCAAGGTGTTTGAGACACCTTGTCTTTCTGAATATTTTATTGAAAGAAGACAACTTTAGAATTATTTTCTTGGCTATTGGTATATATCCTTTGCCCCACTTGAAACTCTTTTTTTTTAATGCAGGTAACAAAGATGCCAATCTTTATTCTAAAATAAATAATTAAATAAATAAAGGAAGAAATCACTTTTAAAGTTTTTTTTTCAAAGATTTTAGTTTCCATATACTGTTTGGTGTTTCTGAATGTTTAGAACTATCTATTAAAGAAAATACTAAGAGGATGTTTTTTGCTTTGAAATTTGCTTTTATGAAGGCTCTTGTGTTTTAACAGTTCATCAAAAGAATGTCTGATTAGCATATACTGTACCTGAACCTTTGAGGATACAGTGCTTATTAAATCACAGTTGTGTACACATTTCATTAAAGTCATTCTATCAACTTTGTTACATAAAAAGTTACTCATCAAAGTGCTATGGTGTTCTCTGAAATTTGTGAGCTGCTTTTAAGGAAAACTTTAGAACTTTATATTAACTCTTTTTAAAAAAAAATACCTTTTTAACTTTTGTTTTGTGATCTGGTTCAAAGCTACAGCTGAACTACCTATTACCCAAATATGCCTATAGAATCTTCCTGGATAACCCAGTAACCTGGCTTTCTTTGTATATGAAAATCACATGCTCAGCATCCCTTCCTACAACAAAAGACCATCTAACAATATTCATTGAATAAATCATTTGAAGGTTGCAATGCTCTTTTAAATAAACTACACCTCTACCTTGATATAACACTGTCCTCGGGAGCCAAAAAATCTTGCCGCGTTACAGGTGAAACCACCTCATATCAAACTTGCTTTGATCCACCGGAGTGCGCAGCCCCGCCCCCCCGAAGCACTGCTTTACCACGTTATATCCACATTCGCGTTATATCAGGGTAGAGGTGTATAACAATTAGAAAAATATTGTAATCTTACTAGCAGTAAAGTATTGCTTTACATTTTCATCTAATATATAGATCTGAATGAATAATTACTATATTTTGTGACATTTTTCAAATAACCTATTTTACAATTAATAGTGAGCCAGATCCTCGTCTATTATAAATGAGCACAGCTCAGTTGTGTTCACTGATTTACAGCACCATAAGGATCAAGCCATTTTATATTTGCCAAGCTATGGCTAATATATACTGCAAACAATCCTTCATATTAATGTCTATGTCACGGTTTCTGTCACAGGGACCCCCTTGAGACTGTCACCTGATGTGCTGAAGTTACCTCTGAGCCCATTTTCCCTGCCAGCCTGAGACTCCAGAACCCTGCCTTGTTGAGCCAGACATGCTAGCCTGCTGCAACACAGACCCAGGGGTGATCCACACCCCCAAAACTGCAGACTTTAACCAAAACCTGCTCAGCAGGCCACCTATTTCCAACATTCAGACACCCAGCTCCCAATAGGATCCAAACCCCAAATAAATCCATTTTACTCTATATAAAGCTTATACAGGGTAAACTCATAATTGTCCCCCTTTATAACACTGATAGAGAGAGATGCAAAGCTATTTGCTCCTCCAGGTAATAATCACTTACTCTGGGTTAATTAATAAACAAAAGTGATTTTATTAAGTATAAAAAGTAGGATTAAGTGGTTTCAAGTAATAACAGACAGAACAAAGTAAGTCACCAAGCAAAATAAGGCAAAAACACGTAAGTCTGAACCTAATACATTAAGAAACTGATTATAGGTAAAATTTCACCCTCAGAGATATTTCAATAAGCTTCTTTCACAGACTAGACTCCTTCCTAGTCTAGGCCCAATCTTTTCCCCTGGTACAATCCCTGTTAGTTCCAGCAGACATCTTAGATGGAAAGCAGGGGTGTTCTCGTGACTGGCAGCCTCCTTTGTTCTCTTTTGCCCCCTTTTATAGATTTGACACAAGGTGGGAATCTTTTGTCTCTCTGGATCCCTCCTTCTAAATGGAAAAATAGCAGATTTAAGATGGATTTTATTGCCAGGTGACATGGTCACATGTCACTGTAAGACCTCATTCTTCATTACCCACAGGCTGGCTGACACACACTCAGTAAGCCTTGCAGGTAAATAAACCATCCACAACCAATTGTCCTAGTCAATGCAAGCCATCAAGATTCTAAACCACCATTAATGGCCCACACTTTGCATAATTACAAAACGACCTCAGAGTTATACTTCATATTTCTAGCTTCAGATACAAGAATAATACATGCATACAGATAGGATGAACACACTCAGTAGATTATAAGCTTTGTAATGATACCTTACAAGAGACCTTTTGCATAAAGCATATTCCAGTTACCTTATACAGTATTCACGTTCATAGCCATGTTTCCATAAAGCATTATGGAATGCAATGCCACAGTCTATATTCATTTTTAAATATAGTTTGTGGGGGAATGAGAGTCTTTGAAAGTGTTAACAGGAATTTTAGAAACAGATCCTCATCTGACACAAATTGCTATAACTCCATAGAAATCAATTGAACTTCAGCAATTTATACCAGGTGTGGCTGTAGTCCTTAACATCTGTATGTTCCACCATATGCACTATTGTGGAGTTTTGTCAATGATTTCAATGAGTTGAGGATTTCACTGCTAATGTTGAATGTGCAATGTTTAATCCCTAAAGTATATGTTCATCTGTTAACCTACATAGCATAAAATCTTAAACCTCTGAAATTAAATTTTCATGGTAGCTGCAGCTCCTCTATTGATGGGCTACAAACAATCCCAGGAGGACACGTTTTACTTGAAATATTAACTACAAAAAGGGAAATGCAGTTACTAGATACCGTTTACACTGATCTGACGTATTTAGTTTTCTATGTTGTTGTGTAGGGGCAAATCTATTGCACCCATGCTGATTTTACAGCAGCTGAGGATCTGGTCCATAATGTAACAGGCTAAGCTTCCACTTTAGCAAAGTTTTTCATCTTTGTTGCTACAAACTAAATTGCTGTAAGTGGAAATTAGTATAAAGGGAATATTAGAGTTACCTAACCTAATGAGTCGGAACCTTGGGTCCAAGCTAATGTTTCAGCAAATTAATTCCTTCTTGAGACTGAGGCAGAAGATTTTCTGGGCTTGATGAACTAGGAAAAGTTATTTTCCCTCCTTAGTGTTTAAAAAAAATGAGAGAGAGGAAGAAAGCAATACTTAAGTGCCTCACAAAGCAATTGGGGGAAGGGGAGCTTGCCTAATTAATATTTAAGAGCACTTTGAGGTCCTCAGCACAGTATGAAGGCAAAATAATACTATTACCACCTTCCAGGCAGAGCACAAGTCTGGAAATTTCTCTCTACTTCTTGAACATCTTTGTTTTAGTCAGCTTGGGGTTGACACTGACTTTTGGGGATGCTGCACCCAGTCATGCATTTGTGGAATGGAGGTTGACAAAGAATAAAACTCCAACAATGTTCAAGGACTCAGCAGTGGCATTGTTCATTTCTCCTTCATACTATAGCACCCTCGGCCTATTGCTGTTTGTATTCCACCTCTCAATGTATTGCCTGTTTTAACAGCTGTCCACTTCTTTCCCCTCAATTATATTTTATGTTCCGGTAGTGCAAACTGTCAGACCTAACATATGCAGAAATATGTTTTTGAAACATGATCAGATTGCTGCCTTCTCTGACATCAATTGCTGGTTCAGAAAAGTTACGCTATCAGAAAATTATCAAGAGGCTACTTGTCTTCCCTTGTAGCTTATCCCCTTCTGGTTCCTTACATGGAATCCTGTCAACCTATGATGTAGCACAGTGAAAATAAACGTTCTGCTATACAGTGTACGCTCTATATACACTACGTGTACAGATAATACTTGAGGGTTGTAATATCCTAAATGAACACCTTTTTGTGCAGTCCTCCCAAAGGCCTAGTTTAAAAAACCCACACATTTTATAAGCACAGGTAATCCAAAAGTGAACCTTAGCTCATCACTGCACAATGACCTGTTATGCCACTCATAATTTAGCAGGTCATGGTATCGGTCATTTCTGCTATTGTGAGTCCACACACATACATAAATACACACAAATTATGTCAATAGTTTTCTTTTGTTCAGGCTAATATTATGTGCTGACTTTCTAGAACGACTGTAAATGGGGTATAAAATGAACCATACATTTCTGCATGGTGTTGAGTGAGAATACAGTCAGTGCTGTGAAATCAACTAATGTGCTGCCTCATTTTCTCTAATTATCAGATAAGTTACAGTCACATAAATACACTAAGAACCGGAATCTCAGAGGAAATGGGGATCATGAACGTAGTTTTCAATTTTATTTTTTGTTTTCCTCCACTCAGCAACTTATCTAGAGCATTTACAAGAAAGATTTATTCCACCCTCATCCCTTATAGTGCATTTGGCACTTATATTCACTCTACAAAGAAAATTTTAAGAAGTTATTTAATTTATAACAAGTTTTGAAAAGAGTGTTTTGCCCTCTTTATCCATTCGGAAGAATGGACACACTGTTGCTTTTCTCAAATACAGACAAATTGAATTTGCTCCAAGCAGTGCTGGAGTTTCGTAAGAGATAATATAGAAAACAGCTTGGCTTCAGAAATAGGAACCTCTTTACAAGCTGCCTTCCCCATACTTCAACATATTCCCCTTCCACGTTCAGTTGCAGGATTACTATAGATGCTATATGGGGAAAAACAAGTTCATTACTACAGCATGTTAGAAGAAACGTAAACTTTACTGGACAGATCAATTTCAGCCTTTAGAATCATTTTTCATTTTTGTTGTAGCGAGACTTATTTGAGGATCTCATGCTTTATTGCTTATATAGGAAGAGCTGTTTGCACAGCAAGAAATACAACAAAGAAATGCCTCAGAAATGCCGAGTAGAGCGGGTAGGGACTGTCTCTACTCAGCTAATTATTGTAGCTTATTGTATTGTATGTGTGGTTTATGGGGCCATCATTCATAGAAAGCCAGTCAGAAATTTATACATCTTTTTTGCACAGGATATATAATAGTTTGCTATGTGGCCTTGGGGATATGGCACTAGACTGGGACTTTGAAATTTGGGTTTTATTCATGGTTCTGCCACAGGCCTGCTGGGTGACCTTGGCAAGACACTTTTGTGATGTTGCACTCTATATGATTTTATGAAAGTATGCTGATGTGTGAATATAATGTAACTAAAATATGCTTCATGCAAAAGGTCTCTTGTAAGGTATCGTTACAAAGCTTATAATCTACTGAGTGTGGTCATCCTATTTGTATAAATGTATCACTCTTGTATCTGAAACTAGAAATATGAAATATAACTCTGAGGTCTTATTGTAATTATGCAAAATGTGGGCCATTAATGGTGGTTTGAAATCTTAATGGCTCCCATTAACCAGGAAAATTGACTGTAGATGGCTCTGTTTTACTTATAAGTTTTCCTCTATATGTGTGTGCTGGCAAGTGAGTAATGAAGTCTTACAGTGACATGTGATCACGTCACTTGATCTGGAATCCATCTTTAACCTGGTGCATTTCCATTGAGAAGTCGGGGTGGGAACCCAGACGGACAAAGGATTCCCGCCTTGTGCAAAAGATATATAATTGGGTGGAAAAGAACAAATGAGGAGGCTATCATGAGAAATCCCCTAGTTACCACCTGAGCTGGAACAAGGGCTGTACCAGGGGAAAGGATTGTGCCCAGACTGGGAAAGCATCTAGTCTGTGAAAGAAACTTATTGAAACATCTCTGAGGGTGAGATTTTATCTGTGTTCAGTTTTATTACTGTACTAAGCTTAGACTTGCGTGTTCTATTTTATTTTTCTTGGTAATTCACTTTGTTCTGTCTGCTACTACTTGGAACCACTTAAATCCTACTTTCTGTATTTAATAAAATCACTTTTTACTGATTAATTAACCCAGAATATTCATTAATACCTGGGGGGGGGGGGACAGCGGTGCATATCTCTCTTTCAGTGTTATAGAGGGTGAACAATTTATGAGTTTACTCGATATAAGCTTTATACAGGGTAAAACAGATTTATTTGGGGTTTAGACCCCATTGGGAGTTGGGCATCTGAATGTTAAAGACAGGAACAATTCTTAAGTTGCTTTCAGTTAAGTCTGCAGCTCTGGGGCACATGGCTCAGACCCTGGGTCTGTGTTGGAGCAGACTGGCGTGTCTGGCTCAACAAGACAAGGTGCTGGAGTCCCAAGCTGGCGGGGAAAGCAGGGGCAGAACTAGACTTGGCACATCAGTTGGCAGCCCCAAGGGGGTATCTGTGATCCAACCCGTCACAACTTTAACCTCTCTTTGCCTCAATTTCTGCTTCCATAAAATGGAGATGATTCTGGCCTTTGAGCACTTTGAGATCTACTGATGAAAAGTGCTGTATAAAATCTATGTGGTGGTATTATTATAGTGATTTCAGATAATAGTTCTTGGATGAGAATATTTCAATGAATACCAGTGAGTGCATATGTACAGTATATAGACTGATGACAATTTGGTGGAGGACCTCTATCAGTGATTTGCATTAATGCCCTTCACATAATTGAATCTGCTCACTGGCTGATTCACCTTGAGTTGCACTGTTATTTTATAGCATACTTAGGATCTATTTATAAATTGGTGTTGCCTTGTTACTAATCTTCCATCAGGCATTTATGAATTATTCACTCCTCCCCTTCTGAACGTGTACTGCTATTTCCCTTGTTTTGTTAGATACTGAGAAATACATAATGAAGAGCATGGATGTCATTAATATGTATAAATTAAGGTCAACGTTTTAAAAATGACAAGTGATTTGAGTTTCTGATTTTTTAGTCACCTAACTAGTTACATAAAAGAGGCTTGATTTTTTCAGGAAGTAAAGTGCCTCCATCCGCTGAAAATTAGCCCACTTTAGAGTATATTCCCTTATCACTTTTGAAAATCTTACCCAAATATAGAACCACATAATACTTTTTTATTATGATCAAATGAACGTTGCAGGTAAGTTGCTCAGAATATTTTTCCCATCCCACAAAAGTTTTGAGGTTTTGAAAAAATGTCCAGTCCCATATGATTGAAAAATAAATTTCACTTTTGTGAACCTAAATCTGGGAGGAAAAAGTCAGTTCTGGTCCATCAAAACACTTTGTTTTCATTATGACCTTTGCTTTTTTCTTTAAAACTTTCTCTAAAGTAACTTTCAATCTTGAAACAGTCATTTTGAACTGGAAAAACTAGAGCTGGTCAGGAAATTTTTGAATAACAGTTTTTGTTTTGTTTTATTTCAACGATTTATCATACCCAAAGCTTTTCCTGCAAACAGGACTGTTTGAACTAAACTTTTGTGTGGAAGGTTTCTCAGATCCAGGATGTCTTACTCTCAAATATTTAATAAATTATGTCAATGGAAATGCAATCCTGACTGACTGCCATAATTGTCCATGTTAGGTATGATACTAGGAATATTTTATTTTAAAATAACAAAGGTAATTTTTTGCAGTTACAATAAGTCAGGAAAAGCAATGCTACGTGAAATTCATGTCCGTTATCAGCAAATATGATAACATATCATCCAATCCAATGTTTCTTAATATTCTTTAACAGTAATAAAACATTCTATAGAAGAATAAAGTGTTTGACTTTCCTATTATACTAATCTTTCTCACTCTCCAACATGGACAATAAGGATCAAATATGATCAGTCTAGCAGAGATGTGAGGTAACTGTCTTTGTACATATTTTTTTTCAGATTTGAGGTACAAATTAAATAACAAAGTACCTTGGAATTGAGAATGTTTTAGGATCCTAATGAGCAGAAATGGTAGCTTTTCCTATGAGAGGCAGTGTGGTTTAGTGGATAGAGCACTGGACTGGCACCCAAGAGATGTGGGTTGTAGTCCCAGCTCTGCTACTGACCAGTTGATTGACCAGAGGCAAGCTACTTCATTTTTCTGTGCCTTGATTTCCCCATAATTCTAATGCCGTCCTTTGCAATCTATGGATGAAAAGTTCTGTAAGAGCTAGGTCTTATTATCAGTGAATGAATGGAATTCTTCACCTTTACTGTTTTCTGCACATGTGCACACACAGGGAAAAGACCACATACTACCTTGAGAGCTTTTTCTGAACAATCCCTTACATAGAGAAAGGAGTACTTTCTTTTAAAAAATAACAGCCGTGGAGCAGACTAATCAAGGAGGAGTTAAAGAACTGCTGTGCTCCCAATCAGCCCCAATCCACCACACCTTGGCAGGCCAGGGATGAGCCCTGAAAAGAAGCTTGAGCTCCCATACTGTCAGTGGGTTATGACAAGAACAGTTTGAGAGTGCTGCCCGCCTGTGTCTTTTGGAAAAAGAAAATGAGCCAGTTTGTTTACTTTGTTGAAAACCCCAGGACTAACTCTTGGTTTTTGCTATGCAGGAGGGTGGGAGCAGAGACTTCCTATGGAGTCTGAAAAGACCCCTTTCCTTTCCTTTGTGTGAGGGAAAGGAGCCTGTCCCTTTAAGGCTGTCAAACTACTTTCCTTTTTTGTCTGGACTAATTTATACCCTGCCAACAAAGAGCAGACTTGTTAAGAGGTTCAGCTAGAGGGCTATGCCCCAGGGTTGGACCACAAGAGTGCTGTCTCACAGGGAATGATGTGCAAGGTAAGTGAAGTGCCTTCCTTCACACAAGGGGGTCACCCTGGGATATAACCTTTGACAGTAATACTTTGGTGAAGAGACTTGGAGTAAAAACTTATGCTATCTTGTAAAATTATCAGTCAATTAATCTCTCTGTATAGATTTTTACAGTTATATTGTCTGGACTAAGGCCCCAATCATGAAACCACTCATGCAGTAATTGATTTTACTCATGTTAATAGTTTCACAGAAGACAATGGTGTAGGTAACCAGTGGTAAATATTGACTCATTAGCAGCAGCCACTCTATGTAAGAGAGAGCACAGAGATATGCCATGTTCTGTGTCCACTCTTCTCACATATGGCAGTAGCTACACATAACAATCATGAAACAGTTTGAAAATTTTGTTAGCAGACCACTGAGAAGGCTAACAGAAGATATGTGTTTGACTTGATGAGCTATATATATTGCAGTGCTATTGTAAGTCAGCTTCTGAACTTTAATATATATTCCATTTAGTTCAACTGTTAGACCATTACCTCATGGTGGTTCACCTTCAATGTACAGCACACTTATGATTTAGACTGTACATCCAAAATCATTCAGCTATTACTCTTGCATGCAGTGTTATACAGATGAAAAAGTTTCCGGTAAACTTGATATTAGAACTGGTTTACCAGAACCTATTTCATTTATATAATTTTAGAAAATATCTGAATAATTTTTGATGTATAGCGATTTTGTTCTGATTTGAAGCAAAACATATCAAATATGAATCTGCAAATTCCAATGGAAAAAGTTTTGTTGGAAATTTCCAGTTAGCTCTACCAGATATTAAATCTGCAAAAAGTCATATTTAGGAGTTTTCTGCTCTATCTAAAAGGCTCCTCATGCTTACAAATTTAAGTTTTCATTGCTAAGTTGGAATCGGTTCTCTAAATTCATTATGAAAAGCAAGTCTATCTAAATTCTTAATTAAAAAAGAACACTGGATCTCCTTTAGCAAGGAAGTCAATTTAACTGCAGACATGAGAGCTAAGAGAAACTAAAACTGAAGGTCAGATTCATAATAGGATCATTATTCTGCTGCTCTCATTCCAGAGCTTTGAGAGAGACCAGAAAGTAGTGGAAAAAGCTGCCTGTACACATTACTACTGTGCATTTAACATTGTGTCCATCTTCCTACACAATTGGTGTGAAGTTTTAAAACCTCACTGCATCTCATGCAACCATTTGCCAATGCAGAAAATAAAGTAATATTAAGTCCTAAATGAACCTCCCCACTCCCATCCCCAAAGGGTTAGATAGGGAGGCACATATCTACATAAGCAAGCACAAATCTTTTAATTTCATTTAGAGATGGGCCTGCTTATATCAGGACTGAATTTGAACAACAGCATCCCACATGCATGAACATTAGTAAGAGAGGATGTTGCCTAGGAGATGGTGGCAAAATCAGTTAGACTAAACTCTACTTTCAGCTACACCCATGCTGTCCCCAATAGATTTTTGATGAGTTGATCCACATGTAATTGAGAGCACAATTTTGATCACTATGTTAAAGTCTAGAGAAAATGACACAGAACTGCAACATTAAAAGGAATCATACCCAACATCTTTATTTTTTATATTAAGTAGTTCTCATCTTCCCCCTCCCCCAAGTAATTCCCTTTCAAGGTATAGATAACACAAAGAACATGTGAAAGAACTTGAAATTTGGAAAATGAGTCAATTAAGTAGTTTATTCCTTTGTCCAAAATGCCCAGAAATAACTTGATTATATTCAGTTCCAATGAAGCTAGATTGTTGTTAGAATATATATATTCAGGGCTGCCTGTAAAGGCCTAT
Source organism: Trachemys scripta elegans (assembly GCF_013100865.1). Taxonomy (NCBI): domain Eukaryota; kingdom Metazoa; phylum Chordata; order Testudines; family Emydidae; genus Trachemys; species Trachemys scripta. The sequence continues at coordinate 63,004,552 of NC_048305.1, forward strand.
ACTTTAAGAACTTAGGTGTATTTTTATCACTTAGCTAGTTATAGAGGTATAAATCAAAGAATCAAAATCACAAGTGGAGGTGAGCTGGGGGGGAGGGCCACAGGAAAGGAAGTAACCCTGGGGGAGGGGTGCAGAGGAACCGTTCCCCACCCCATCTCACCTCTGTTCTGCCTCCTCCCCTGAGCGCGCCGCCGCTCCGCTTTCCCCCCCTCCATCTCAGTCTTGCCGTGGAAACAGCTGATTTGCAGGAAGCCTGGGAGAGAGGTGGGTGGAGGGGAAATATGGCGCGCCCAGGGGAGGAGGCGGTGCCGGGGATTTGGGGAAGGGGTTGGAATGGGGGCGGGGCCAGAGACGGGGGGGCATGAGACCCACCAGTGCTGGGTAAAGTCAGTGCCTATGAGTGTGGGGCTGGCTGGCTGCAGTCAGGGGGTGTGGCAGGGGCTGGAGATGGGCTGGCTGTGAGCAGGGGGGCAGGTACTCACGGGGAGAGCGGCTCGGGGCAGCCCTGGAGCACTCATGGAATCGGCGCCTATGCCCACACCCCCTGCCCTGCTAGCAGCCATCCCCACACCCTCTGCCCACAGCCATCCCCTGTCTCCAGCCCCTGACGCACCCCCTGCTCCGCCTCCAGCCAGCTCCGCACCCCCTTATCTCCAGCCAGCTCCGCACCCCCTGCCTCCAGCTAGCCCCGACCCATGCCCCTGTCTGCAGCCCGCCCCATATCCACTGGTGCCCTACAGTTCCCAGGGAAGTAATCCTGAACACCTGCTTCAATGAGGGGGGCAGGGAGCAGCTGGGACCCACGCATGTGAAACGGAGCTCATTTCTAGTTCAGGCCCATCTTTTAAAAAAATAACTTTAGGTAGAGTTACCATACGTGCGTATTTTCCTGGACATGTCAGGCGTTTTGGTTCTTAAATCGCTGTCCGGGAGGAATTTTTAAATTGTTAAGTTTTAAAAATTCCTCCCGGGAAAATACGGACGTATGGTAACCCTATTTAAATANGTTAAGTTTTAAAAATTCCTCCCGGGAAAATACGGACGTATGGTAACCCTATTTAAATATCTAAAAACGTCCGGGAGGGCAGCTGCAACAGCAAAGGTTCCCCCCATGGAGTGTCCTCTTTTTTGAATGTTCAGATATGGTAACCCTATCTCACTAGGATAGTCTGAGGTCTTGTTCTTAGGCTAAGGCCTTTGGCTAAGCAGCAGGGGCAGCCATAAGTTGGGAAGTGTACAGTCACATCCTTACATTCCAAACCACTCACATTGAAATAAGGTGGTATTGGGCTCTTAGGATCTGTCCTGATAGTGCCTATCACCACCAGATAAAGAAACAGATCTTAAGATGGTTAAAGAAAACTTAGTTTGATAGTATCCTGTCTGGCAAGAAATCGCTTATCAATGGTTGTGGTTGTGAAACTCTCATTTCTGTATTGTTTTATCTTTATGGCCCCCACTTTTCTATTGTTAATCTGTCTGTTTTGCTAATTCAGTGTTTCCCAAACTTGGGATGCTGCTTGTGTAGGGAAAGCCCCTGGCAAGCCGGCCGATCGCAGCTCCCACTGGCTGCGGTTTGCTGCTCCAGGCCAATGGGAGCTGCTGGAAGCAGCACAGGCCGAGGGAAGTACTGGCCGCCGCTTCCCGCAGCTCCAATTGGCCTGGAGCAGCGAACCGCGGCCAGTAGAAGCTGCGATCGGCCAGACCTGCGGACACGACAGGTACACAAACCGGCCGGCCCACCAGGGCTTTCCCTACACAAGCGGTGTCCCAAGTTTGGGAAACACTGCTCTAATTATTTGTCTGCTGTATAATTAATTTTGCTAGGTGTAAGTTAATTAGGGTAGTGATATATAATTGGTTAGAGAATTATGTTAGGATTGGTTAGTTAAATTTCAGTAACATGATTGAACTGAGAATATTACTATATAAACTGGGGTCAAACAGGAAGTGGGTGGGAAAAATTGGAATCATGCATGCTGGAAATTAACCCCAATAAACATTGCATTGTCTGCACTTCAGACGTCTGGTCTTTTGCTGCTCACTGTCTGCGTGACAAGAACCAGGGAAGTGGGAGGATAGAGGGAAAGCCTTCTAACAATTGTAAGTGAATGAAAAGTGCCTTTATAAAAGCTACGTATTATTGATATATGATTCCCAAAGAAAAATGAAGCAAGCATTGTTAGTTACCAATTTAAAAATACTTGTAAGTTTTTTGAATATGTCCGATGTATAATAATGTATAATGGTCCAAGGTACAATTCCTGATTTGTATCTGCTCATTCCAGTCCTTTGAATTGACATTCTATAAAAACAGCCACTAAGAAACATGCATAGTCCAATAGTAAATTGAATGATGTGAAGGTTAAAAGAAAATGGCATACTCTAAAGTATTTGAGACTTCAAAAGGGAAGACTAATCAATGGGGGAAATCAATATTCCCCATTAAGTGTGGAATATGATGATGAAATTAGCCAAGGTGTCCAGGTTCAAGTCAGTAAATGAAACATTAATTGCACTGTAAGGATATTCTGAATGAGAGCTATGAGGTTTATGTGTTTCTTTGTTACATGATAGATTTTTAAAGAACATGTAACACAATGGTCAGGAATAGAGAAGACACACCAGAACACAGAACAGGATCATTCTTTGTGACAGGAAATAGATCAAGCTTGATATAGAGACTGCTTTCATAGAGTTCACAGCATGAATAAAAGCCATGAACAACAGTTATGAGAAACAATGAGTGTTATTAATCTGTTACTAGTAAAGTTTGTGACATCCTCCCCCCACCTAATGGATCAAAAATTCTGGCTGGCATAAAGTCAATGGAGCTGCTTCCTCTACCTAATCCTTTGTGTATATTCTACTACATCTTTTGGACCAAGGAAACTATTCACATTTCTTCAAACAAATGCACAAACCGATCATTTCCATAGTGCTGTATGTTTGTTTGCACTTCTTTTGGAAGAGTGGGATGGATATGAAGTTATCATAAACTAGATACACCTCTCCTTTGAGTTTATTTTCAATTCAATCTAAAAGTCTCTTTTAATTAAATAAATTATAAGGTGGGTCACTAGGCACAGCAGAAGTCTCTTATGGGCGGAAGTTAAAGTGGAGACATTCTAGCTAGAAAAAATATGGTAGAGTGTTATGACTGCATTGTATTAATCTACTGTCAAATCTATTCCACTGCCATCTGTCTTTATTTTGTTACTTCAATGTCTGATCAAGTGAGTTATCTGCAGATCATTAGTAATGTTTCCAAGAAATTATTCTTTTAAAAAATGAATTGTCATAAAAATAAGGTAAAACTTTTTTTGTGATTTGCAACTGTCAATGAACAATGTTTTTAAAAATGAACTTTTGTGAACTCTATGCAATCAGTATCCAAACCCACCATTAACTATAATCTGGAAATCTCATTATATGCAACTCATGAGTATAATTAACAAATTAATTTACATGCAGTTAGCCCTCTAAATGCCAAAACCTTTTATTCAATAAATGCCTCTGACTTTCAAATCAGAACAGACATATGGCTCTGAGAAAGTAAATGTATCTTGAAACTCCATAAAGCTAAAATGAGACATTTAAATCCTCTAGGATAACATTTTAACTATTTTTCTAAGCATACATTCACTCAGCTGTCCATGCTTCCAGAACAAATTCTATATAGAGGAAAATCCTATCACTGGGTCCCTGGGGTGCAACCTGGACAGGGGGAGGCAACATAGTGACAGATGATGTGGAAAAAAACTGAAGTACTCAGTGCTTTTTTTGCCTCTATCTTCACAGACAAGGTCAGCTCCCAGACTGCTGCACTGGGCAACACAGTATGGGGAGGAGGTGAGCAGCCCTCAGTGGTGAAAGAACAGGTTAAAGACTATTTAGAAAAGCTGGACATGCCCAAGTCCATGGGGCCAGATCTAATGCATCCAAGGGTGCTGAGGGAATTGGCTGATGTGATTGCAGAGCCATTGGCCATTATCTTTGAAAACTAGTCCCAGACAATTGTAAAAAGGCAAATATAGTGCCCGTATTTAAAAAAAGGGAAGAAAGAGAACCTGGGGAACTACAGACCAGTTATCCTCACTTCAGTCCCCTGCAAAATCATTGAGCAGGTCCTCAAGGAATTGAGGCACTTGGAAGAGAGGAAGGTGATCCGGTTAACAGTCAACATGGATTCACCAAGGGCAAGTCATGTCTGACCAACCTGATTGCCTTCTATGATGAGATAATTGGCTCTGTGGATATGGGGAAAGCAGTGGGCGTGATACATCTTGACTTTAGCAAAGCTTTTGATACAGTCTCCCACAGTATTCTTGCCAGCAAGTTAAAGAAGTATGGATTGGGTGAATGGACTATAAGGTGGCTAGAAAGCTGGCTAGAGATTGTCGGGCTCAATGGGTAGTAATCAATAACTCAATGTCTAGTTGGCAGCCGGTATCAAGTGGAGTTCCCCAGGAGTCGGGCCTGGGGTTGGTTTTGTTCAACATCTTTATTAATGATCTAGATGATGGGATGAATTGCACCGTCAGCAAGTTCACAGATGACACTAAGCAGGGGGGAGAGGTAGATACGCTGAAGGATAGGGATAGGGTCCAGAGTGACCTAGACAAATTGGAGGATTGGGACAAAAGCAATCTGAGGTTCAACCAGGACAAGTGCAGAGTCCTGCATTTAGGAAGGAAGAATCCCATGCACCACTACAGGCTGGGGACCCACTGGCTGAGCGGCAGTTCTGCAGAAAAGGACCTGGGGATTACAGTGGATGAGAAGCTGTAAGCAGCTGTAATAAGAAGCAGTGTGCCCTTGTTGCCAAGAAGGCCAATGGCATACTGGGCTGTATTAGTAGGAGCATTGCCAGCAGATTGAGGGAAGTGATTATTCCCCTCTATTCGGCACTGGCGAGGCCACACCTGGAGTATTGTGTCCCCCCACTACAGAAGGGATGTGGACAAATTGGAGAGAGTCCAGCAGAGGGCAATGGAAATGATTAGGGGGCTGGGGCACATGACTTACAAGGAGAGGCTGAGCAAACCAGGGTTGTTTAGTCTGCAGAAGAGAAGAGTGATGTGGGGATTTGATAGCAGCCTTCAATTACCTCAAGGGGGTTCCAAACAGGATGGAGCTAGGCTGTTCTCAGTGGTGGCAGATGACAGAACAAGAAGCAATTGTCTCAAGTTGCAGTTGGGGAGGTCTAGGTTGGATATTAGGAAACACTATTTCACTAACGGAGTGGTGAAACACTGGGGAGGTGATGGAATCTCCATCCTTAGAGGTTTTTAAGGCCTGGCTTGACAAAGCTCTGGCTGGGATGATTTAATTGGTGTTGGTCCTGCTTTGAGCAGGGGATTAGACTAGATGACCTCCTGAGGTCTCTTCCAACCCTAATATTCTACGACCACTGAGCTCTCTGTCCCACCAACCTGGGGTATCCCTTTCACACTGGGATGATGCACTTATGCACACATCCACAGGCAGGGACACACCCAACTGTGTTACGTGAATGCTTCTCCCAGCCACTTATGAACCAACAATAGGGAGGCTCCAGCCAATTTCCCCCAGCTCCCAGCCTTGCACTCCAGACCTGTACTGAGTTGCACTGTTCACAAGCCTGACCAGTGCAAGTTTATTACCCTGTCCAACTCTCCCTCGACATGGAGAGGACATATGCTATCCTTAGTAATTTGAGCTGAGATTTCCCAAGCACTTCAACCAAAACACACTGTTTTAAGTAAAATATAAACCAGGTTTATTAACTTTTGAAAAAGAGAGAGAGAGAGATTTTAAGTTAATATAAGTAGCAAACATAGAGATCAAAGTTGGTTACTTAAGAAATAAAAATAAATTTGCAGTCTGAGTTATACAAATGAAACAGGATTTGAATCAAGCAGTGTCTCACCTTGACAGATGGTACAAACAGGTCACAGATCCTCAATACACAGGCTGAGACTTTTTCCTGGCATAGGAGCACCCTCCCCCAGTTCAAAGTCTTTGTCCGCCGGATGTATTTACAGGTATGGAGTTGGGGGGCGGGGCGGGGGTGAGGCCAAGTCATGATGTAACTTTTATAGTTTTTTCCAGCTTGCTGGAAAGATCTATGTTGTGACATGAGAGTCCACCCCCACTGGTCTAGCAGTCTCCATTGTCTACGTGTTATCTCTGAGAAGTCTTCTGGAGTGGCCATTGGGAGAGTAGATTCCCTTTAATGTACCATCAACTGGTTGTGCATTGAAAGGGTGGTTGTGTGTGTTCCCAACCTCACAACATATTTCAATTACATATACAGTAATACCTCATAACCTCACATACAATGATAGAACATACAATCCAACAAGATATTAATGTTCAATAGATCAGTACTTTTAAAATGATACCTCACAAGGCATACTTTGTACAAAATATATCAAAATTATATGACAGTAGTGAATAAGGGGGTTCAAGGGTGCTGCTTTAGGTACAGAGTGTCACAAATCCACAATACATTCTTTTTTATTTCTCTTTATTTAGAATTTAGGTGATTTGAATAGTAGTTTAAAACATGAGATGCCATCAGCACAAATATATATGAATTCTGGATTTTGATATCATTTGCAATAGAGAATAAGCACCAGTAAAAGAGATTTGGCCCAGTTGTCTCACTCATACATCATAAGAGACTCAATCCTGTGCTGAAGCAAAAAGATATTGAACAGGTGTCCTGGAACCAACACAGGACAGCACATAACTCAGCTAACTTTAAACATGAGTATATGAAGTAAATCAAGAGTGACTTAACTGAAATAAGTGGTGTGAGATGAGAATCGGGCTGTCAAGGCTGATTCCCCACTCTGGCACTTCGAGTGCAGAAGGTGGGGGCCCGCAGGATTCTAAAAATTAATACTGGCCACTCCAGGCTTGTATTAAACTCCCAAGGTTACAGCTTCTCTCTGACCTTGGATGGGTAGATGCTACCACCACCCAAATGCAAAACCCCTTGGAATCCAGGAAAGTGCACTTGGGAATTTCTTCCTGTAGGGTACCCGTAAGCCCCCCCCCCCCTCACACACACACACACATACATACATACATATATGCCCTGGGGGCAGAGCTGAGAAAGGAAAGCAAAGAAATCAGCTGTTACCACCATCTAACTAAAAAACATGTGCACAAACCTCTTAAGACAGAAACATCCATATCCTGTAATTTAAAAAGGTTAATTTTATTGAAAACAAAAAGAAAGAAAATACATCTGAAAACTTGGGCTATGGCTATTTTTTAAAAGAGCAATTCCAAAAATTAAGCACCCAAAATAGTTTTCTGGGGGTTCAGCTAAAAGGTTACAAGCAACAAAAGCATCTGGAGTTAGCACAGAGGAATCGATAAGAAGTAAACAAAATAAACCTACTCGAGTCTTTCTACACGTTTCTACTTACATATCTGGGTCTCCAAATAAGCAATTTCTAGGTATGATTCTGATGATTTTCATACCTGGCCTTCAGCTTCTCACAGCATAACTGCTGCCCTGTTCCCCTCTTCCCCAGAGAACAACAGCCCAACAAAGGGGGAGTCTTGTTTCAATTTTTAAAAGTTCTAGCCATCCCATTGACTCTTTTGGTCATGTGCCCACTCCCTTTCTTTTACCTATGCAGGGAGAATTTTTTAACCCTTTACAGGTAAAACAAGCAGAGAACAGCCACCAAGAGGGACTTTATAGCTAACTGGCTGGCTGGGTATCCATAAAAGGGAGCTACGCCCCCCTTTATTTATCACACAGGCTTTGGAAAATGTCTCCAGATACAAATTTATGAGATGGAGGTGGAGGGATGTGCGTCAAAGAGCAGAACTCATATCATGAGACAATACACAGTTTAAAGCATTCTGCTTTTATAAGACCATGTTAACTATTTATCAGCAATGCAGGTGATAAATGAAATGCAAACATTTTTCAAATTTCAAAGTTGTTTCTCTCTCAAGGTTTCAAACATCAAATTTTCAGTTTTGAAATGTTTTAATTAAGATATTTATCAAAATTATGATTGAAAACATTATTAAATGATTATAGAAATGTATTATTGATGAAAAAGTGGGTTTGGGGTTTCCAGAAAAACCAAGTTTCAGCAAAACAATGTTTTTGCTTACAATTAAAAATAAAAGTAAACCCTCCAACTTATTATGAAACTTGATTTTTTTTAAATAGAAGCAATTTTTTCCATTAATGGGTGTTTTAGGTTGAAAAATGTTGGCCGCCAACATTGCAAAATCATGTTTGTTTCCATTGGATTGCTTTAACTAATTTGAAGTAGTACGAAATCCATCTTGCTGTGTGACACACACACACAAATATCAGGCTTTACACAGTAATTTTCCTAATAATTGTAGTGTAGTTAAGTATTTTCACACTATAGATGAACTTAATTGAAATGGAGAGTAGAACAGTCAGGGCTAACAAAGGAATGATTTGTATCTAGAAAATTTTACTTTACGTAATCAGACCCTTGACTGCTGACTTACCCTATATAGTAAGTCAGCAGTCAAGGGTCTGATTACGTAAAGTAAAATTGTGTAGATACTAATTGTTGCTTTGTGAGTCCTGACTGTTCTACTCTCCATTTCAATTAAGTACATCAATAGTGTGAAAATACTTAACTATCTATTTCAATTCTGGTAAAGATAGACATGTCTTTCTATGAAAATGGGTAACGTAGCCTAGCAAATGCTGAGCCCTGAAATTCCTATTACCTTGTTAGCCCACCAAATATATAAAGGATACTACATTATCTCTCAGTCACTGGTAGATTCATTTGTGTACTTGCAAATGGCTTGGTTGTGTGATGTATTGCTTACCACTCTTCACTTACAGGCCGTTTCCTGATTAATTCCTATTCATTAATTCATATGCAGTAGCGATCACTTAAGTGCCTTTTAAGAAAGTAATGTAACTAAATTTATCTTAACTCTGTCACCACAACATAGAGAGATGGACAACAGGATTTTCTGGGGTGAGAAGAAGGGAAAAACAAAACAACTGGTATATAAACATGCTGTCTTTATTTTAAGTTTAATGTATTAGTAGTGTATGAGACTCTTGCAAAAAAATGGACTTCCTAATACTCCTGGTTGCTGTTTCTCCCCTCCATCCCCCGCATGGTGTCCTCTTCCGTTGACATGACTGAGGGTATGTTTACACTGCATTTAGATATCTGTGGCTGGCCCGTACCAACTGATTCAGGCTCTCAGAGCTCAGGCTAAGGGGCTGTTTAACCACAGTACAGACATTTGGGCTCAGACTCAGCCCAGACTCTGGGACCCTGCGAGGTAGAAGGATCCCAGAGCTCAGGCTGCAGTCGAAACCCAAACATGTTGTGACGGGGCAGAGAGGCCCCGCACTGGTACCGCAGGGGTTAACCCTTCCTTTCTAGCCATGCCCCTGAGGCTCTACTGGGCATGCTCCAACTGGAGAACAGATATAAAAGCCTGCAGAGCTGCTCAGTCTGGGTGGACCACTGGAGGGGAAGGAGGCATGCCACCAGCTCCTGAGGAGGCACAGCCAGCACTCCAGGATCTGGAGGCAAGCCGAGCTGGGATGCGCTCTTACGCCCAGATGGAGTATGTCACAGAAGATGAACAGACCAGAGGATCCCCCAAAATGGAGGATGCGAAGGTTAGGAAGTGACCCAGGAGAACTTTAGATGAAAATGGTGTTAAAGCTGCACAGAGGCTCGGCATGTTTCAGGCGGATCTCTGCCAAGCCAGTGGCAGGGGAACTTGCCACTACCAGGGCCCTGGGTTGGGACCCGGTGGAGAGGGCAGGCTCGGGTCCCCGGCTCAGGAATCATGTGGACCCTGGCCATTGGGCCATACTGCCTGGATGTTTGGGGTGAGTTACCTGAACTCTGGCCACTAGGCCACACTACCCTGCTTGTGAGGGGGATTGTATGGACTCTGGCCATTGGGCTGCACTGCTGTGATGCTGGGAGTGATTTATATGAACTCTGACTGTTAGGGCACACTTCCCTGACCAAGGGGTGATTGCATGGAGGGAGGCTATTAGGCTGCATCGGGCTGCCCACAGAGAGGTGAGCATGTGAACTTGGGAGTGGCGAAGTTCTTACACCCCATCCCCTCCTGCCCCAAAGGGGAGGTGCAGTGTCAGGCCCGCCACACATGTACACTGCAATTCAAAAGCCCTGCAAGCTTGAGCCAGCAGCCGCAGGCCAGTTCTGGCTGTCTACTTGCCATGTAGACATAGCCTGAGAGTAGTTAGCACCTGTGCTGTAACCCTGGCTCTGCCCTTGATTTGTTGTGTGACCTTGAGCAAGCCACATCAATGTCTACACTCTGAAGTTGTTGACAAAACTTTTGTCTTTCACAGGTACACAGGTCGCTAAAAGCTGCGTGGTGTAGACAAATTGGTTTCTTCTCCTGCCCTTTGTTTGTTTTAACTGTTTAGGAATCAGCCCTTCTAGTCCAAGTTTAAATTTTTTGGAGGTCAGAAATCTTTTGTTGTAAATCATGAGATTTGAGAAGGAATGATGGGAAAGATGGAAGTCCTTTTCTGTATAATATCCAATCCTGCTGTGAGACCTCAAATAACATTCCTATGAGCTCCTATCTTTAACTGTGGTGCTTCTAAAAAAAAAAAAAAAAAAAAGTTTTGGATGATATGAGCTCCTTATATAATTTTTAAAAGAAAGAAAGGCAATACTTTATAGTGCAATTTCCCCATTGGCACCTCCTGGCTTGCCTTCTGGCTCGCCCTCTGATTATACGTATATACATTCTCATCTCTCCAAATGAATATAACAGCATCTTACCAATTTCAGAGCTTTTCCTTCATTTCCACAATCATCCAGAATCCTCCAAATACATAAATCCCTTCGAATTAGCCAAATCACAATATTCCTGATCTACAGTTTTCATCTCAACAAAATATCAGTCGTTGCCAGGTTGATGGCTTGCTTAGAATTAGCATATGCAAATAAATATGTTAGCTAGTATTGTAATCTTCTAATGGACCTGTGAAAGCAGCAAAGGGGCAGTACAAACAATATAACTACAGATAAAATTACCATCTAATATGAATTTGGAATATAAGCAAGTACGTAGTTTTAACTTGCATTGAAATAAACACACTTGTGCTTAGAATTTTAAACAAATAATAATGGCACCAAGGCTATGACTACACTAGAGAGCTTACAGTGGCGCAGCTGCACCGAGGCTTTAAGCTCTCTAGTGTAGCTGCCATAAGCCAATGGGAGCGCTCTCCCGTTACTTTAATTAATCCACCCCTGACAAGTGGCAGTAGCTATGTCAGCAGAAGCTCTCCCGCTGACATAGCACTGTCCACACTGGACAACGTAAATTATACTGACATTGGCTATGTCTACATTACCACTTATGTGCGGTACTTTTTCTTTCAATTGCAAACTTTCCCCCTTGTGGTGTTTGCTGCCTAATCATGAGTGATTTATGGTAAGAGAAAGGGAACACTTCACTCTCTTAATCTTGTTGTGATGTAGTGCTGTTTAGTTATTTATCTAAATTATCCACTGTTGTCCTAATTGTTAAGTGTTTTATGATGGGGATTAGCATATGTATAGCTTTGACCAGCAACCTTTAAATCCTTTTCTCTTGCAAGAGGTTATTTTGATATCCATCTGTACTTGATTGCATATCAGGTTTCTATTATTTGTCAGCCTATACTCTTCCTGTGTGCAGTGTAGTTGTTGTTCACTTATGCTAAACAATCTGCTCCACCTTAAATTTTGATGTGATGCTGGAGGTACCTGAAGAAGAGTTTTGTGTGGCTCGAAAAGTTTGTCTTTCATCACAGAAGTTGGTCCAAGGTATTACCTCACTCACCTATTCTCTTCATGGAATTTCTTCTTTTTGGATTAGCTTTTGGTGAATCTAGCAATTGGTAAACAATAAGCCTATCCACCAGAGTAGACAACATTGTAGAGAATAGACCATGGTTTGACTGTAATAGTAATACATAGCCTTATATAGTGCTTTCATCTGTAACTCTCAAAGCGCTTCACCATCTTTAATATATGAGTAAAGGCCTCCAGAAGAGAATGTGCGATATAGGGATGTGTGGGCTGCTATGCCACCCAAATATAGGGTTTGTTAATACTTTCATTGCACTGGGGCTCTCTGACCTGCTGTAATAGCAGGGAGGATGGGTTGATGGGCTGGCAGCCTCCTGATCATTCCCTGGCACTTGGTCCTAGGAGCCCATAGGTTCCCCTGGATAACTGCCTTCTGCTGCTGCTTCCCAGTGTAGTTAGTCCATTATTTCAACTGCTAGAAGTCATCTGTGCTACAATGCTGAAGGTTCAGGGTTTAAACTTTGCCAGGCCACTGGAAAATTGCATACAAAAAGCCTACATTTAAAGAACATGATTTAGTTTGCACAGTCAAGCACTCTAAAGTCAGAAAATCATAGATTAACGGTTGCCCATGCAACATTAATTCTGCCCCCTTTTGTGTTATCATGTAATTAATGAGTGTATCATAACTCCCCCTACCCCTCAGGATCCCCGATTCATTCAGTATACAGAATGGATGCACAAAGGGGCAGAATTAATTCTGCACTGGCTATTTTAAATCTGGCACTTGCTAACTTTCAGCTTTGGAACTGAAAATGTTCTTTTTAACAGGTTTTTTTTTTTTAATGTACTACACACCTCTACCTCGATTATAACCCTGTCCTCTGGAGCCAAAAAGTCTTACCGCATTATAGGTGAAACCACGTTATATCGAACTTGCTTTGATCTGCCGGAGTGTGCAGCACCTCCCCCTCACCCTGGAGCACTGCTTTACTGTGTTATATCTGAATTCGTGTTATATTGGGTCGCGTTATATCGGGGTAGAAGTGTATTTGTAAGTTGACCCCTGAATATACACTCTATTTTACTCTAGAGATCTTCCAGAACTAAACTGAAGCATATTGAGCAAGGATAGAGTAAAGTTTTTAGTATTGCCATCCATACTAAACCTTTAATCTAGATAAATAGAAAACCACTGACTGTACTTGTGCCAGAATGTAGCACTTCTCATGAGTACTAAAAACTTGTTTTTAAAAAACCCTATAATTTGAAATCAAGAAGTGATTTTCGAATTATGTAACTGACCTACTTAAGGGATCTAGATTCCTAGATTTTCAGAACTCGAAAGTAACAATGTGAAATAAGTTAGGGCCAGATCTTACAAATCATTACTCATCCAAGTAAAGTTTTTAGGACTGGGCCCCTAGTTTGCAGCAACTCTGTCCTATTAAGTGTAGTCGAACTACATGGACCCACATCAGAACACTAGATCTGAGTCCCCTTGAATTTGAGGAAGTTTGGATCTGGATCTAGAATGGAATTTCTCAGTTTGGGGCCTTATCTCTAAATATGTAAGTATTAATTTTGCCCCAAACAGCTAGTCAAATTTGTGGCCTTGTGGGTTTTCCTATTGGGGGTAGATATTGGCAATATTTCTTTGATGCAGTTTTGTTTGTTTTATTTTCTTCTGAATGCAGAAGGCATCAAATAGCAGGAAACAGCTTCTTTTGTTCACAGCACTAGGAGTACTCATTTCAGCCTTCATCCTGACCCAAAAACCTCTCCTCAAGTTTCTTCCATGGTCAGCCACTTTGCTTTCAGCTGCTCCTTTGGGCTCACTCCTGCTCTCTCTGTCTGTCTTGTCCTCAGTTTCTATGTTTTGCATGTCTCCCTCCACTCCCCCCAAAAAATACACAGCCAAAGTTTCTGGGCAGATTCACACACACCTTTTTGTCTTAAGTCTGAACTCACCCTACAATTAACATAACTGTAAGCATAAACCCCACCATCAATCCCATAACAAGGTTTTACCCAGCTCATAACAATGTTTTACACACTGTACCAATTTCAGATTTATCTGTTAACAAAACGTGTTGTCAAGTGACAGCTTTCAAAATGTAAATTTCTGTAGAAATGTATCAATTTCTTTACCATTGTCTATTATAGACAATATATAAAAATAAAATTAGGGGACAGTATGCTGCTGGATTGAGAATCTGAATCTCCCAGCTACCACTGCTTTGCCATGCAGCCAATGGGGCAGCATCATATTGTAATCCTATGATATGTGGAGGCTCAAGCCTGCAAAAACTTGCTAATAGACAGAGACCACAGTTCAGCAAAGCGCATGCTCAAGTCTGTTCCTGTTCAGCAAAACACTTATCATAGTCTTAAATCCTGTTGAAGTTTAAAAAAAAAAATCCAATTTCCAGTCTTCCTGTCTGCCAATTACATGTCTTTTTGCAACTGTCTGCTATTGTGTATAATTTCAACATATTTTACACTGCTTAATCACCAGAATAAGTATTCAGTCATTTCAATAACTGATTTTTTTTTTTTTTAAAAACCCTCATTTTTAGCTGTTAAATGGTTTTGTCATACATGGCAGATGCTGACCTATAAAAATCCCCTTCCATAACAATGTCATTCATGGTAAAATTGCAAACATAGAAATACCTGGCAGCTGCTGATTTAATGCCACTTCCAACAGATTTCTAAAGTGCCATGTAAGCTAAAAGCTAGAACCTGAAAATTACACTTATTTAAGCATTGTGAGAATTCAGCTATTAATACATTTTCTCTAGCCATGCCTGTACCTAATTCAAATACCATATCTAATTTCTGCTTCAGTTCTCCATTGTATCTTCAGACCTGACACAGTGTCTCTGGGTATAATCCATTAGGTGTTGTTTTAAAAAGACCCCTAGAGAGATTTATTCCTTGATTTTTTTTTTAGGTCAAAACTAATTTTAGGTAAGTTTTCATTGCTTCTGTAAACAACCCCCATCACTTTCATTAAATCAGTTAAAGAATATCAAAATAAAAAAATACATATATGAATATAAATAAATATTTACGACAATCTTTAGCATTTGGATCATCTATAAGACTAAAAACACCTTCTGTAAATCTATATTCTAAACATTAAAAAAAGTTTTCTGTTTTGAATAAATAGCATGTAAAGAGCTGGTTTTACTAGCAATTCCATGGGGCATTAGAGTTACAGTATGTGATTTAAAATCCAAAGTGTGTTTTGTTTCCCCGATCTACCTCTTAATAGAAAATAACAGCACATACAGATTTTTTTTACATGGTATTAGGGAAGAGATGAATACGTTAGAGCTAGATTTGTACTATGATCCATCTGCAATACTTCTGCATAACAATTAGTTTAATGCAGGGTAGGCACCATTATTTTCAAGTCAAACATGCACAGCAAACCTTTTTTTCCTGGCCTGCTCATCTCCCTATTTTTTTTCTTGTCCAGCAATAGTCATATAGATTTTAAATGGTGGAATGCATCTCGAGTTCTTGAAATGATCATACACTGTAAGCTGCTCCTATTAATGTTTTCTGTCATACTGCCTGTGTCCCTTCTCAATGCCTTGCCAAAATAATATGCTCTAGCAGAAAATGTGGAAAGCAAACATTCACTCCAATATTTTCTTCAGATAATTAGTAGCTCAAATAACTGTACAGGAACTCGATGAATATAGCTGGATAGTTCTTGGGGAAGGGGTTTGGAGGAGAAGAATATATTGTGAATAAAACACATTAATTCATTTCCCTTGTATTTGCAACCCTTTTTATTTGCTGACTTGCAAACACTGGGGCAAGTGAGGTTTTGTTACTTGCAAAAATGTTCTCAGAAAGCAAAACCATTATTGTATTAGAGTGTTCACATCAGCGGAGCCCAGTCGGTAGTGTGCTTGACTGGGACACAATAACCTGTTTTCTCTTTTGGGGTCTGCCTTTCTGTGCCTAACTTTCCAATTTTTTTTTTTTTTGTCTTGTCCACTTGGATAGTAAGCTCTTTGGGACAGGGTTTGTATTATGTCTAGCACAGTGGATCAGTGATCCCTCTGGGGGATCTAGAACCTACTGCACTACAAAGGAGCTCTCGGGGCCATTTTAAAGCATGTTTTCTTTTAATTCACACACAAGATTTATGAAACAAATCTGCTTACAAATCTGTTTTATAATATAAAATATGTAGTTGGCTTTCCTAGCTGGCTTTATTGTGAAGATGTTACAGACAGGTTTAGGATAACTTTAGGAAACAGCACTCCTCAAGGATTAATTTAAAAGTATCAACAAAGATGAACATCTAGCATTAGAAAAGTGCATTTCCCAATACATTAGTAATACTCATGGAGCACAATGATTAAAAGAACTTTAGGCCATGTCTATACATAGAGCACAGCTATACCGGTACAGCTGTGCTGCTGCAGCACATCTGCTGAAGATGCTGTTTGCCAAGAGAGAGCTCTTCCATTGACATTAAAAAAACAAACAAACAAAAAAAAAAAACCAAACAAACAAAAAAAACCCCTCTGCGAGCGGCAGAAGCTGTCCCGCCAACATAGCGCTTTGTGTGTACATGAGCACTTATGTTGATGTAACTTATATAACTCGGGGGTGGAATGGTCACATCTCTGAGTGACATAAGTTTTGTCAACATAGGCTGTAGACATAACCTTAGACTTGAGTTACAACGTTTAAACTTGCTCATCATATTTTATAAGGTCGAATAAGTCTAATTTTTTCCTGGTTCAATGCATGTTGTGGTCATTTTGCATATGACAGCCATTTAAGCAGATAATTGACTGTTACTGTTAGTTTATATTTGATTCTTAGAAATGACTAACTATTCTTCCAGAAACTGTGTGTATACTACATAGTTTAGGGCTTGATAGAGTTTATTAGCAAGACCTGGGAATGCATGGATGGCCTTCTGGGGAGCTTCATGTGAAGTTTTGGTGCAAGAATCTAACAGGATATTTTTTTACACCAAATTCACAGGTGAAATGCATCCCAATGCAGTGGTCCTCATGAGGCTCTGAACACTCAATTTAAGATTTTAGGAGCAAATCCTATCACTCTTCTGTTGGTGAAGACGGATACCATTAGCAGAATGGTGTGCAAGCAGAAGGAATGGAAGTTGTTATAAAGAAGATGCACCAACTTTGCACCACTTCTGAAGGAGGCTCTCTGCCTTCTGTTCTGTAGCACTGGGAATTGTGTTGCAGGAATAGAGCTGGTTTAAAAATGTGAACAGTTGTGAAAATTTTGTCAATTTTTTTTTTCTGGTTTTCAGTTGAGACAGATTGTCAATGACAGCTGAGAGTGTGGACCAGTGAGGGAATACTATCTGAGGTAATTTAGGAGAGAAAGCAGTGAGGGTTTGAGAATTAGCATCTTTTCCTGTTCTACAAAGTCTAAGCTGGGGCTGGTGGAGCCATGCAAAATAGTTTACACTAGTAGAGAACCTAAGAAAAAATCCAAGTTATTGTTTGTTTATATTTTTGTCCACTTTTTACCATAAAAAAATAGGTGAAAAAAATCACACTGACCCTTAAGGTCTGTCTAAGTTTCAGTAGTGTCCCCAGGCTGCCCTACTGGTGGCAGAACTATGCGGAATCTCTACCATGCTGTGGGCTACAATAATGTCCCTAACATGACCCTCTCATTCCAGCATACCCTATCCACTAAGCCTTAAAAGATAACTTTATGACTGTCTTTTGCAGTACCTGAGATGTGGGAATTCTCCTAAAGCATGAACCAGGTGTTTAGAGCCTCTGTATGCTGCTCTGGTTCTTTCACTGCATAAATGGGCCAGAATGGGGGTAAGGATCATATTCTAGGTCTTTAATTGAGAGTGTATTGTGGTTTAGTGCAGTGGTTCCCAAAGTGGGGGTCCCTGGACTCCTGGGGGTCTGTGGTGGGTTATGCAGGTGTCAATCCCTTGAGAAGTACTGCATTGGAACCAGAATATGCTAGAATGGCATTACAGCACTTTTGCCACAGCAGGCCACTATTTTGTTCTGAAAATGTCTGTAATGATCTTGGGGTTCATTAAATAAGCCAGTGAATGAGAAAGGAATAAAACTTTAACAAAACAAACTGAAGAGTGTCTCCGGTGAGCTTCTGCACACAGCCATGCAGTATTCCCAATCTCCTCCTCCAAGGCACATCTCCAAATTGCCACACTCACACAACACTGTCCCTTATGAGGGAGCGTCTGTAAATGATAATCTTCTGCAAACCTATCTGTATAGTGTTCTCCGCACAGTGTGTTCTCTCATACACCGTGTATGGGAGGTCACTGGTGAGGGGAGTTCTGGTAGTACTGGTACTTGCCCATTCAGAACTACACAACTATGTTAAAGTGAATATGAGGGTCATATGATAACTTCTTGTAACTGCAGACTGTTTACTTTCGGTTCTTTTGTGAGACTACTTTGAATTAGAGAAATATATTTTTAAATAATAACCTAATAGAATAATAACAACATGAAACTTGAGTATAAAACAAAGGGGTCCTTGACGGGGGAGGGAGGGAAAGTTTGGGAACCACTGGTTTAGTGGCTAAGACTTTGAGTTGGGAGTCAGGAGACCTGGGTTTTAATGCTAGCTCTACCACAAACCTGCTGTGTGACCTTGGGCAAAACATTTCACTCACGGTGCCTCCATTCTCCCTCTCTCCCCTTTCTATCCTGTTTTGACTAGTTAGATCAGAAGCCCCTTCATGTCAAAAGCTGTTTCTCACTAACTGTATGAATAATGACTGGTACATTAAGGCCCCAGTCATGGCTGGCCTCTGGGCACCATTATAATACAAATGGTGGTAATTTTCACTAAAAACCCATGGGCTTTACTATGTTTTTCCCATACTTACTGAGAAATAAAATACCATTCTTGATGGTTTGATGTACTTTCTGCCTAAGCAATTAGTCTCTGTCAACAAGATACAAATATTAAAAAGGAAGATCATCCTCAAATATGTAAACTGTATTAGACTTCATGAGTCTCCCCTGGCCAAAGGGACAACTATAACTGTGTTTATGTAAACCTGATAGTTAGGTGTCAGTTTATTCTTTGACTTGATGTTTCTGTCAAAAGAAAATACTGCAGCCAAGATATAACCTCATTATCCTAATTTTTGCTAGCATGGGATTTACATCTGAGCCGTCAATAACAGAAGCAAACAGACATGCTTGTGTATTAGACCAACAGTGTACCATTTAATTAGTGCTAAGGTGGCTTTGCCATTAAAATAGTCCTTCAGATATACGGCTTTAATAGCCTGAACATTTGAAATTAAATTACATGGAAGCCTATCTTCCACTCAATTAATCCCATGGCAAATATCCTGAAAATGTAATAATAAGTAACAAGAATTTTACTGAATTACTTAATACAATTAGCTTGATTTGCTTGTGCAAAGAAAACATGACCCAAGGTCAGATTATTATATTTTTTTAGGGTGTGCTTCTGAAAGGTGATAGGTCTATAATGTGATAATTGAAAGGATAAAATGGCATGGAATTTGGTTAATGTCCACCAGATTCTATACCAATGTCTTGATATTAGTTGAAAATCATCACTTTATCACTGAGAAATAAAGCAAGATCTAATTTGCTAGAGTGAAATGGAGAGCATAATCTCTATCCAGATGCTCTGCAGATACAGCTTCAGTAAATAACCAAGACTGGAGCAAATGCATCCCTGCTGTAAACCTGTGAGTTCATGAAAATTGTAACAAGGATAAATTTGGTCCACTGTTTCCAGAAGTAGACACTCTCCCTCTAGCATCACTGACTAGCACCGAGAGACAGAACAATAAGCCCAGGAGAGCTATTTTTGCTGGAAATGTTTTAGGGTCAGAAAAGTAACACTTGTCTCTTGAAGAGAGCGAGAGACAGTCAATAGGAAAGTTTTTGTCTCTCAACATCTAAGATAATAGAATTTGAGCTAGATTCACTAGTTTATTCTAGCTGCAATGTGTTGCTCTGGTGAGGCAAAGCAGCTATATACCTAGTTTAGCTGGACACTTAAGCAATGGACCTTTTATGTTGTGGCACAAAGTAATCAGAGCGAGATTACTAGGATCTTCTATTTTTCTGAGTTTTCCCTTAAATTATAAAATTAAGGTTTGTACTTACATTTTGGACATCCACTTTGAGGTTGTAATTACTTTATAGAGTGAGTTGGACTAGAAAACTAAAATTATTCTTATGATAGAATTCTAGAGCACATTTTCCAAAGAGATATCTAAATGTAGGTGTACAAATTTGTTCCATTCTTGGGTGGAAGGTGTTATATACATGCAAAAGACAGAAAGCCAAGTTCTCCTCTGTCTTACTGGCTTCTGTTTACTAAGTGGTAAAATGAAAAGTGAAAACTGCTATAAAGACCTGCAGCTTTAATGTGGAAAATGTTTCCTCCAGTTCTTTTATTATTTTTTATTTAATCACTAAATTCACTGTGCCAACTAACAGTTGATATAATCCATGGAAATTGCAATGTCTGTATACTGCATAGTGTTACTGAAAATCATCAGTAATTTTCTGCATGTTAAGCAGAATACCAATGATGTATTAGGGGCAGTACTTTACATCCTCCCCAGTAAGAGAAATCATGTACTAATAAACAAAGATCTCCATGCTTAGGTTCCTCTATGTACTGGATATACAAACAAAAAGCATTTCTCTTCCCCTACCCATTTTAACCCCCTCTCTTAATGTCTCTCTGTCTTTCTCCATATGGCCATAGTGCTGAATACTGATTTGAGAATTGCAAATGAGGAACTCAGTCAAAGGAAAAAACAAAAGGGTTGACCTGAATTTCATCCAACATTGAGGAAAATTAAACCAAAGCTTTTTGGAGAATGTGTATAGATGAGTGAGCTCCATCCTCATCCCAAAGTCTCATTTTTATCCTTCAGCAGACTACTTTATTGGAATCTGCCAAATTTAACTGCAATAATTCATCAGATTTTGTAATCTGGTGTGCTAGATTCTGTTTTCAAAGTTCTCAGGTATCTCTGAGATAGTAAGCACACAATACATTTAGAACAAAGATCTCAATACCATAGTGATGGGTAAATTTAAAAATATAAATTCCAATCACATGGGAGGATTCAACTCATATACTACCAAAGAGTGCATGGTGGTTCCCTATGCAATTTCATTTGCACCTAATGAGTTAGACGTGTCCATATCACACATAACTTTCATATTCCCGATGCTTTCCAGACCTATCCTTCCTTATTTTGAAATTTCCCTTTGCCTACCTAAATGTTTTCTATGCCCAGAATGCCTAAATTTCAGGCACAACTAGCTCTGGCAGCCTAAAGATCTGACTGCTATGTATCCCTATGAAAATTACTGCAATGCCTAGGTAAATACTAGTTTAAATACCTAAAGTGCAGTTTATATGGCTCAATAATTCAGATAATCCTATCCTGTAAGGTTCTTACTATGCTATTTGCCTCAATATTCTGTGGCAGGGAGTTCCACATTCATTTACATTGGAGAAAATACTGTTATGTTTAACTTAATTGTGTGTCTTACAAGGATAAGTAGGATCTTCACGGTCATTATAAATATCTGTTAAATTTCCTCTTATTATCCTCCTTTTCAGACTGATGAGTCTCTTTAGATTGTCTTACTAAGAAAGCTCCTCTCCCCTCATGTCTGTTAATTTTGCTTGTCCTTTTTAGACTGATTGTGTATTTCACTTTCTTTAGTCTGTTTATTACATTTCTGTCCTCTTGACATGAGGTGACCATATCTGAGTATAACTTGCAAAGTAAGAATGCACTGTCAAATTTAAGGGGCCTTAAAGTAGGTGCAAACTTATTTTATTTCCACTTTAAGGCCCCTTTATCCTGCAAGAGTGGTTTAAATGATGGTCTAGAGCATTTAGTGACTTGAAGGCAAGTTTAAGTGTTTTGCTGGATCTGGGCTGGGGTGCTCAGCACCTTGCAGGATCATGCCCTATTTTGCTAAGCCATCAAAGAGTTATTTGTTATCCCATTACCTAAGGAGAGTCACACTGCATAATTTGAAAGCCCCAGCTGTAAAATATATCATACTGTAAACTGTTTCCATATGAAATCTGTGTAGAATATCAAACATTGAAGTCTGTATCTTTCCACTGCCCTCTAGCTGGGGATAGACAGGCACATTATTACCAAATGAATTCATTCTGATTAGCAGTTATTACCTTACAGAACAGGATATAGCAGTGGGTACCAAAGATATTAATGGTGGGAGCTTTAAATAAAGTGCTGGAGAAGTTATGACAGCCTTATTGTATTTGCAATTATACATTACTGTAATATATCTTATTAGTATTCATTTTCGGTAGTATGACAACTGTATTGTTGCTAATGGGTTGATACTCATGCCCTATTAACATCAATGAGGTATGGAGCAGTAAAGTCATTAACATGATCCTAGTGACCTCTTCCTCCTCTTTTTATAAAACTTTGTTTTGTTCCTGGAGGAGGTGTGTGTGTTTTTGCTGTTGTTCCCCCTTCAAAAGTGAGAGAGAGAGTGTAAATAAGCAAATTTTAGTTAATTAAAAGTGTCAGAAGTATGCAAATAGAGTGATAGTGTGCTCTAATGGCTCTCTAGAATGGAGTCAGGAGACGTGTGTTCTATTCCCCACTCTGCCATGGGAACACTATTCCCAACTCTCTCCATTTGCCTCTGTGCCTCTTTTCCCTCCCTACCTTTTGTGTGTCTTGTTTATTCAGACTGCAAGCTCTTTAGGGCAGGGGCTGCCTTGAAATATGTACTTGTACAACATCTAGCACCAGGAGACACTAGTTGAATACAAATAATTCTTAATTTTAATGCAAATAGTCCTCAAAAAGAATCCAGTGTTGTCCCCTGTAGAGCAAGGAAAATCAGATAAGTCATTGGCAGTTGTCTTCCCTCTTGTGTGACGGGATAGCTCAGTGGTTTGAGCATTGGTCTGCTAAACCCATGACTATGAGTTCAATCCTTGAAGGGACCACTTAAGGATCTGGGGCAAAATCAGTACTTGGTCCTGCTAGTGAAGGCAGGGGGCTGGACTCAATGACCTTCCAGCTCTGTGAGATAGGAATCTCTCTCTATATATATATATTATTATTGTAGCAGCTATTCCTTCCAACTATTCACAGGAAAAAGGGCTCCTTAAGAGGCACAGCCTCTAGTCAGTGTGTTGTGCGTGGGGTGAGAGCAAAAATAAAAACTGTGAGGGTGCCTAATATCCCTTTTGAAGGATTTAACCCTTTAACAATGTCTTGGCCTTCAGGTAATGGAGGAATATTTCTAATCCTTTAATGGTGAAGAAACATCAGCAACACCCTACCCAGTTATCCTATATGGGTCCAGTGAATTGCTGATTAGCAAACATTATAATTGACTTTGCCAACACCAGTCTAGTCTGATTGTCTGTCAATTCAAGGCATGATTGGATTTAAACTAGACAGAGAAACAGCTATACAACATTTCCCCACCACCACCATCCCCTCTAACCATTCAGGGTATTGCAGGAAAGCTAGTTTGGAGAAAAGATGTCCAAAAATGGGAAATGCATTAAGCAATTTCATTATTCATAATGATTTACATAGTATAGATAGCAGCTTGCAGAACAAGAAGCAATGACTCCTGTTCTAAACATCTTATCAAACCCAGTCAAACACACACACAAAATATCCATGGACAATAGTTCAGGCATGGAAAGCTGAAGAAAAAAATATTGTCAAGGAAATCCATTTAGGAATAATTAATAGAAGAAGTGGCTTTTAAGGACAAAGGTTCTCCCCCCCCCCCCCCCGTCATTGGAGCAGTATGAAAAAGCAGCAGGAACATGAAGCAAAAAGGGGGGGGGGTATAATGGGATACCAAGGAGAGGCAGATAGAGGAATAGAACGAGGACTACAGAAAAGGAGGAGGAAACACAGAATTGTAAGTAGTATTGTCTAGTGGACTGAAAATGGGAATGGAATCCAGGGCCTCTTGAACGGTAGTTCCAACTTTGCCAGTAGCTCACTTTTAACCTACAGCAAGTCACTTTAACTTTTGCATCTTTTTTCCTCTTTGTAAAATAAGGATAATACAACTTCCTGTCTCCAAAAGGAGCTGAGAATTAATCATTCTTCTTATAGAGATATAAATGTATCAAATGCTATATACATTTAAAACAATAGTCACATTACAAAGATGCCGTTACTTGACAGTATCGGCAATATAAGACATTCCTTTACCTAGAATAGGAAATAACAGTAGTGCTTCACATACAATTGAATAACTACTGATAAATATTGACTATTTAATGGTGAGCAGAGTGATTTCTTACGAGTTACTACTAATATTGGTATGCTGCCCCAAGCAAAAAAAGTTTCCCGTGCCCCTCCCATCCCCGCCCTAACTCCGCCCCTTCCCCGCCCCATTCCAACCCCTTCCCCAAATCCCCGGCCCCGCCTCCTCCCCCGGGCATGCCGCATTTCCCCTCCTAAGCCTGGGAGGGAGGGAGGGGGGAGAAGCGGAGCAGCGGCGTGCTCGGGGGAGGAGGCAAAGGTGGAGCGGAGGTGAACTGGCAGGGAGCGGTTCCTCTGCCCCCACCCAGGTTACTTCCTGCGGCCCTCCCCGTGCTCCCCACCACCGCAGCTCACCTCAGCTCCACCTGCTCCCCTGAGCGCGCCACCGCCGCTCCGCTTCTCCCCCCTCCCTCCCAGGCTTGCTGCAAAACAGCTGATTCACTCCACAAGCCTGGGAGGGAGGGGGGAGAAGCGGAGCGGCGGTGCACTCAGGGGAGCAGGCAGCAGTGGAGCGGAAGTGAGCTGAGGGGGAGCGGTTCCTCTGCCCCTCCTCCCCAGGGTTACTTCCTGCGGCTCTCCCCATGCCCCCCATCGCTGCAGCTCACCTCCGCTCAGGGCTGGTCCCCAGCTTTTTGCGCCCTAAGCAAAAAAAAAAAAAAGGAGCCAGAGTGCCACCCCTTGGAAAGTGCTGCCCCAAGCACATGCTTGGAGCGCTGGTGCCTAGAGCCCGGCCCTGGCTGGGGATTGAAGCTGCAAGAATGGATTTTGGTGATAAAGGGGGAAGAAACAGGACTTAAATATTAACTTGGACGAGAGAGGGGTGAAAAATGATACTGAAGTTAAACCACATCATATTTTATGCAAAATGACATGTTTCTTGCTTTTTTCTAAGTAAATAATTCAAGATTTTATCTTAAATTGAAATTGACATATTAATATTTAATGGGTGGAAGACTCAATCATAGGAACTTAAAAAAAGAGTTGACCCAGATATGAAAATTCTATGTTTGTATCTTTGTAAAGGTGATATGAAATATTTACTTTTTTCCAACACCAACTCAAGTAAATAATCAATTAAAAAAACAAAACAAACCTGCAGCTCACAATATTTTAGAATAAAAGTACCAGAGTAATTGCAATTCAAACCTTTCAGAATATTGAGAAGTTATTTATTTTATGGCTAAGTTGTCTAGAGAAACCTTTACATTTAGATGAAATGTTTACATTTAAAGGGCCATGTCCTGACATTGTTTTCAAAAGGGAATTGGGCATAGAGGTTGACAGCAGGTTTTTGCTCTACAATATACAGTTAATTTTATTCATAACAATGTATTTTCATGCATGTTTACAATACATCCAAAACCAACAAAGCCCAAGATACGTATCACTTCAGCTCCTAATATTTGAAAGACACACTTCCGGTCTAACACTTAGAATTGAGGAAAGCTTCTGCTTTCTTTACTATGCTGACAAGATCTAAACATCAGAGGAAAGATGAAATAAATGTTCTGATAATGCATAGAATAAAAAGCTTGTCTTTCAAATATGCTTAAGGATACAATATTTCTTAACGAACACATTTACTAGAGAGGCTTGTCACATATATATGGTCTAGTCAGGATATCCATATCTGTAGTAAAGAAAATAGCAATTATTGTGGGATGGTCTTGGTAAATTGGAGAACCATGTGATAAGTGTGTTTACCATGCACTTTGGCTGGGGGAATAGAATGATTCATGTAAATTATTTGGCACTGCTGTGTTTACTTACAGCACTCATAATTGTTAAAGTATTAATAAAGAGATAATTAAGGGAGGGAAACATTTATAAGATCTTTTAAGGTATCAAAAATAGAATGCAACATGAAAATGAGGCTTCTAGAAAAAATCTGAAAATCTGCAGAATTTAATAGAGATGAATAATTTTGTGGGTTAGTATAAGCATTCAATAGATAGGTTATTCTCTAAATTCTGTAGGTGTGTGTGTGTGTGTGTGTGTGTGTGTGTGTGTGTGTGTGTGTGTTATTTTTTCCATTGAGGATGCAAACAACTGTTAACTAGTCCTAGAGATTTTAGCCATTTTCTTTTACCCTAATTAAAGTTGATTATTAAAAAAGAATTTTAGAATTTCATTGTACAAAAGTTGTTCTCTAATCAAACTAAAATAACATTGATGATTCATTATGATAATGTGAGTTCACACAATCCACAGTGGTAACTAGTGTTCACATGGTTGAGAGTTTCCCCCCTTTAAAAATAAATATTTATGCAAAGAAAGTTGTGGGTTTTTTTGTTAGCCTAAGATATATTCTGATAAATACATTTAAAACACCATCTTCAGTAGACAGCCTTAGAGAATAGGACTCTACTGGTTGCATCTTGCTTTCTCATCTCCCCTACATTAAGCAACATAACAATTACCTTATTACCCATCCTCCCATTCTGTGAGCCATTCCCCTTCACTATCGCCTTAGTTGTCAGAGGAATTAAACCTGTTCCTAGATTTAAGCTATGTCTACACTACAAAGTTAAGTCAACTTTAGTTATGTCTATGATTATACAATAGGCACATTCAATCGTCATTCTACATGTGGTGCCTGTTGTTGAAGTGTTCCTTGCTCAGTCAAGGTTTCTGGAGTAAGGCTTCATGAGCCACAGGAGTAAGGGGTAGTAGTCTCCAAGGATCACTATTGGCATTTCCACATCCCCAATTGGAATCTTCTGGTCTGGAAAAAAGTCCTCGCTTCAGCTTCCTATACAGGCCAGCGTTCTTGAAGATGTGTGCATCATGCACCTTCTCTGACCACCCTGCATTGATGTCAGTGAAATGAACCTAGTGATCCACCAGAGCTTGCAATACCATAGAACAGTAACCCTTTCTGTTGATGTATTCTGTTGCAAAGTGTTCTGGGGCCAAAATGGGGATATGCATGCCATCTATTGCCCCACTGTTGTTAGGGAATCCCATTGCTGCAAAGCCATCCACTTAATCTTTGCATGGAACTAATGTTTGTCCCTATCATGCCCTTTCTTCTCCTTGCCACAAGCATTCTGCCCATAGGTATCAAAGTTCCTGAGGCTGAAGAGTAGTTGTGATTGCACAACCTCCTCTCCGCACAAACCCAGGAGATCAACAACCCAAGTGTACTCAAGGCAGGAATGCATTTGCTGCAGGGAGCTGGCCTAGTGCTCTGGGCAGATGCTATGTGAGCTCTCCACGATGAGCAAACAGGAAGAGGAATTTCAAAAATTCTGGGGCTTTAAAGGGGGAGGGGCACATACCTATGTACCTGGCAGCAAAGTTCAAACTTGTGACCAGAGTGGTTACCATGGGCATTGTGGGATACCTCCTGGAGGCCACATAGAGCAACATAAGCAATGCAGTGTCTCTAGGCACACTTCATTGCTCTAACTATCACCCTATGCCTCTTGTTGAGATGGTTTTATTATGTCAGCATAACAGGAGAAATTAAATCTATGGGAGGAGCATTCCAGGATACACCCCCCCACAATTAGGTTGACATAAGATGACTTATGTCGACTTAACTGTGCAGTGTAGACATGATCTTAGATGTGACCTTTCCCCCCTAAGATTCCAGTAAAAATGTTTCAGGCCATTTACCTTTCTCTCATTATCATTCCAGTCATCTTTATAGAGGCCTCCTGAATTCTTCTGGGGAAAACATGTTGAGAAAGTGAGAGAAAGAAAAGTAAATTGTGTTTTTCACACTATGTAAATTAAAACATTTTAACTGTGTTGCAAACTGTAACCTATTTCAATAAGAAACATTGGTTTTGCTCAAAAGTTCATGCAGTGTCTTTGACAGTAATATACTCTACAGTCTCAAAGTAATGGCTGAGGCATATGTTCCAAGTGCATATTGCAACTTGACAGGCTGACAGATGTGGGGAGGATGGAAAACACAGACACAAACACAGAAAAATATTTTAAATAAGAAACAGCTAGTTATTTTTAAACTGGTATTTTGAAATCTTTCATATCAGAGTGTGCTACTACAGACACATCCAATATCTTTTTATGCTCCTGGGTACCTCATCATGAACTAAGGTTATGTCTACACTACAGCTTATGACAGCATAATTGATGTCGCTCAGGGTGTGTGTGAATAAATCACGTCCCCGAGTCACATAAGTTACACTGACATAAGCACCGGTGTGGACATAGCTACAGCTGCTTGTGAGGGGCTGGAGTGGTTAATCTGATGGGAGAGCTCTCTCCCGTTGGCTTAGAGTGACTATATGAGAGAGCTTATGGTGACACAGCTGCAATGGTCGAGCTGGAACACTATAAAATCTCTAGTGCAGCTGTGCCTCAGATATTCCAATATCCTGTCAAAATGATACTTCAAGGGGAAAAAACTGTTTTATGATATACTCTGTCAAACATACCTACTTTATAAATATCTGTGCTGTGAATCGAAAAGTCATGTTGCGCATCAAATTGTGCAATAGCTGGACCACATTACACTTTACATTCAGGTTTCACTCTGTCAAACTCAGACTTTTTCTATATTCTTAATTACTCTGCTAATAAGCACTCTATTAAATTTTTTGCGAAGGTAATAAGGGTGGTGGTCAAGAACACAAACTGGAAAGAAAATTTAGAGGCCTAGAATGGGGACATATACAACCCTCTCTGCCTGCTACTATTCATATTTGTGTATGAATGGGACTTAAAGACCCAAGCTCTGAATGTCTTGTCTTTTTAAGAGTGGACTTTTTTTATATGTAAAGAGCATTATATACATAAACAGTGATAACTGAATAAGATGTAACAGGCTAGTGCTACAGCAGGAAAATATTAGGAGAACTCCTAGTAAAAATAGCTATATTAGGCAATGGACCAGTCTATGTAGAGAGAATTAAGACAAGATGCCCATTTATTAGGGACACTTTAGGAAGACTCTAATCTGTGATGGTGCCAGAGGATAACTTTGATGGATTTGGAGGGACCTCTAGTGTAAATTCCCAGTTATGTATCCCTTCTCATACTGGTAAACAGTTTCTTACAGAAGTAGTGCCACTGATTGTGGTGAGCAGTTGGTCAGACCTGAGGAATTCACATACTGGATCTACATGAGTGTAGGATTCCATTAGACACTATTCTTTCCTTTGTGTTGGAATTTAGCATCTTTGGCCAGTTACTAAGAAGCCAGATGCATTGTAAGGAATGTGGTAGAGCAGGAATTGGCAACTTTTGGCACGTGGCCCGCCAGGGTAAACACCCTGGCAGGCCGGGCCGGTTTGTTTAACTGCTGTGTCTGAAGGTTCAGCCGATTGTGGCTCCCACGGTTTGCCGTCCCAGGCCAATGGGGACTGCGGGAAGCGGCACGGGCAGAGGGATGTACTGGCCGCCGCTTCCTGCCACTCCCATTGGCCTGAGCGGCGAACCGTGGCCAGTGGGAGCTGCGATCAGCCGAACGTGCAGACATGGCAGGTAAACAAACTGGCCTTGCCTGCCAGGGTGCTTACGCTGGTGGGCCGCGGGCCAAAGGTTGCTGATCCCTGTGGTAGAGGAACCTGAAGAGAATAGGACAGCATGAAAACTGGTGGACCAAAATAATATCTAGTGTCACTCTGCTGGAGAAAGTGGAATAAAACCAAAAGGCTGGTCAAAGTTGGAATATGTTGATTCAGCAAGATATCTGCTTTTATAGTTATAATGTAAGTGTAACAGGCCTGAAATGTTTTGCATATATACTACCTAACATCCTTCATATTGTATAGATTGTGTACTTTCAGTCATCAGATGTCTTTTGATTCATAATATGCACTGATAACTGATTTTTTCTTCCACCTATCTGAGTTCCAACAACTGCAGTATGGTGCCCTGTGCATCAGTCTCTGGATATATGAAAGCAAAAACAGATTAACCAATATAATTGAGCTGAATCTTGCAACTTTGGCTCACTCTCTCCCTCTTTATTGGGGCAGGGAGATGTCTGGGAAGATGGGGGGGCAAAGGGAACAATCCATGAAGGAAAACGAAGTTGCTTGACTATGATATACTTTGAATCTATATCAGTGGTAGACAGGCTAACAAAGCTGAGAAGAATCCTGCTGTTGTGGTCAGGTGGCAAGTGCTTTGCGAAAAGTGAAATCCTGCTATTCATAACATTCATACACTGTAAAAAGTCATCTTTCCCTTCTCCTCATCCAAATCTAAGTTTTACTCTTAAATGTCTGTCAGCCTGGTTTGGAGTTTTAGTGTGTGTGTGTGCGCGCGCATGCGGGTTGCTCTCTCAATTAACCTAATCATTTGAATTTGTACTAACATTCTTCTTTTCTCTTTGACTTTTTACTTTAGTCAGCTCCCTGTTCAAATGCACCTTTTTTTTGTTTGGTTCCGCACACTGGGCTAATCGCTTCAAAAATCTGATTGACAAACTATAATGAGGGCCTTTGCTTGCCCTCCCAACAAATCAGCCAGAGACCTCTTCTGAGTGCAATCGCCAGTGCTTTTTATTTTCAGTGCCAGTTCCCACCACCTTCTATTTACAGTCTGCTCCAAACCAGCAACCTGGGGGACAGCTAGCATGTTGTTGCATGCCACTCTGCTCCCGTATGAAGTCTCGCAGACTGTGCTGTTGCTCTGCTTGCCAGGTCAGTAAAGCCTGTCTCTTGGCCTGGTGGGACTTCTGAAAACTTTGTACGGCCTGCTGCATCTGCTCCTGATGTTTGACCAGCCATTGCAGGGTCTCCTCCATATCCGGGCCGCGAACCATGTTCACTGGCTCTTGGGTCCCGGACAAACCCCCATGTGTAACGAGGGCCTTCGCTTGTCCTCACAAGAAATCAACCAGAGACCCCTTTTGAGTGCTATTGCCAGTGCTTTTTATTTTCAGTGCCAGCTCCCACCACCTTCTATTTACACTCTGCTCCAAACCAGCAACCTGGGGGACAGCTTCTCCAGCCAGCAGGGATGCACAGCCTTTGTCTCCTCCTTCCTTTCTCTTTCCCCCACCCCTTCCTTTCCTTCCTGCCAGCCTTATTTAGCCCTCTGGCTACTAAGGCCCACAGGTGCTTCTCTTTTAGCAATTAGGCATGACATACTCAGCCAGCGCAATTAATGCTTCTGAACTGGAGCTGGGCTAATAGGGACCTGGCTAAGGACCTCCTGGCCAGCACCCTGTTACACAAACTTTTTGAGGAAATATTTAATTTGAATCTATTCTTTACATCTATTATAAGGTACAGCTCTTAAACATTGTGTTTAATTACTCGCGCATTAGGGAGAAATCATTGAACACCCTTTCTCCCTCCTGCCCCCAGAAAATAATAAAATAAAACAAGTACGACAGTTGTGTTAATAAGTGTCACATATTATTAAGCTGGACTTCATCATAGATAGCAAGCACGCATTATAATTGGCTTTTGACTGGAGTACGCAACACAGAATTGCTGCTTCTCATCTAGTTCTCATCTAGCTCCCTACATCTCCAAATATGCTTTGCTGGTGAAAGGGGGATATCAAGGTCCATGGAGTGGCATTGAAATGGATGTCTTCCTTTGCACCCAGCTCTCTATGTGTGTGAGTAATGTACTTTAGTGCTGCTCATTACTATGGTAGGAAAGGGATGATCTGTGCAATATAATCAAATGGATATGATGTAAATATGTTTCCCAGAACAATGAGAGGGTGAAAAGGAGTTAATAGGTGACAGGTTGGTTGAATTCTTGTTTGAAATTCACATTTTTGCTGTGGGGTTTTCTTATTTTATTATGTATTAGGGTGCCTAGAATCTTGTGTAGGGCTTTTTTTTTTTTAAATATTTGAATAAAAAATTTCATTGGGCCAGATTCTCTGCTGTAAATCAGTATAGTACCATTGAAGTCAATGGAACTACAACAATGTTCATCAGTTGAGGATCTCTCTTATTCTTAAGTTGCAAGAGCTCAAGATGTATATGTGTATATATATATATACACTTTGAGCTCTTGCAACTTACATTGGCTTCAGTAGGATTTGTGGATGCCCAGTGTACCTGAGAATCAGGCCATTTATATTTATATTTCTAAAATATATTTAGGAGCCTAACTTTAGGCATCTAAGTTTAAATATTTTACCTATAATCTTATCTACAGTTTGTGTACAATGTGACAGCCCATAGCACATTAAGGGTATTCACTAATCCCTATACTTTCATTGCTTTTCAAGGCCTTGGTCCTGATTTTCAAGGATGAATCAAAATCTACCTATGTGAGCAACCACATATCTATCCAGGACCCACTAGAACAATGTTACTAACCAATCCCAGGGCAAACCATGTGAGAAATAAAGATAGTCTTATTGGTCAGGGGAGCTCATCTCCAGAATGAGCTATTAGTTTAATCCAAAATCTGACCAAATTTAGAACACACTGATAAGTCTCCACCAAATCTAGAATCTTATTTCCCCCCCTCTTTTGTATACTAAAAAGCATATATGTGAACAGACTCCTCTATGAAGTTATTTTTGGTGCTTGCCATACCAGGTTGAATCAACGTGGAAATCACTTAAATATTATGCAATGGGGGTCTATAAAAATCTTATAGACGGACTGGATAAAAGCACAGTTGACACTCAATGGTAGTCATGCGGAAAAATCCACAGACTTCTTTCTGATTGGTTAAACAAGACTTACACAGAGATTTCTAGTTTGTCCTAATCTGTGCTAATTTTTAACCTTTTAAAAAGTCACGGGCATATATTAGATTGCATTAGTTTGAATTTAAGATGCAATGTATTTGCTCCTGGGCAGTTACATGTTGCATCTGAAGAAGTGAGGTTCTTACCCATGAAAGCTTATGCTCCCAATACTTCTGTTAGTCTCAAAGGTGCCACAGGACCCTCTGTTGCTTTTTACAGATTCAGACTAACACGGCTACCCCTCTGATGTTGCACTAGGAATGTCTGAACAGGGATAGATATTAGGCTACATCTATACTTGGAACTAGGGCTGTGGTTCCAGGCTCCCATAGACATAGTCATGGTAGCTCTCATTAAGCTAGTTCACTAAAAATAGTCAGGGCTGGCTCCAGGCACCAGCTCAGCAAGCAGGTGCTTGGGGTGGCCAAGGGGAAGGGGCGGTAGGTCGGGCTCTTCAGCAGCAATTCTGCGGTGGGTCCCTCGATCCCTCTCAGAGGGAAGGACCTGCCGCCGAATTGCCCCCAAAGAAGAAAGCGGCATGGAGCTGCCGCTGATCGCGATCACAGCTTTTTTTTTTTTTCTTCTGTCGCTTGGGTCGGCAAAAACCCTGGAGCCGGCCCTGAAAATAGTAGTATAGCCATGGTAGCATGGGCAGTGGTAAGTGATGGCACAGGCTAGCTATGGGATCCAGGAGGGTTTGTACTTGTGGCAGCAATTCTATGATACTGCTCGCAGCTGATGTACTATGGGGTAGCTACACTACTATTTCTAGCATGCTGGCTCAATGAGAGCTAGCGTGAGTATGTCTACATGAGCAGGGAATCACATCCTTAGCTCCAAGTGTAGATAAAGCCTTAGAGTGTTGTTGGTAAAACACAACTAAAAAGAAAGTGATCCCGTCCACACACTACTGATAAAGCACGGTCTTTAAACAGACCCAAGCCATAACATATTCTTGTGATCTCAACATTACCTGCTAATCAGTTTTGCAGCATTTTAAGGTTTGGTGAAACAAATTCATTCCACTTTTACAACTCATCAAAAAAAAAATCTAAGCAGCGTTAGTAAAAGGCTGAGTATCTGTACATTTATGAATAAGAGCTCCGTGATATGACACCATTCTTTTACTGATCTTGAGTCACACCTTGCTAAAAGGAAGTAACTGTGCTGCCAATGTTATAGATTGTATATATGCAATATATGTACAATATACATTAGTTATTGGAGGCCAGATCTAAAGACAATCAGACTTTCCACTGATTTTTTTTTTCAGTAGACTTTGGATGACACCTTCAAAAATTACTCATTTAGAAACCATTTACAGAGCACTTGTTTCAGAAAGATAGAGAACATCCTCCAAGTTACATACACATTTGCAATACCTGCCTAGTTTGAGGCATTTATTATTTGGGAGGTCACAGCATTTTGTTTGTTTGTTTGTTTGTTTTTAGTATCAGAATTAAAAACAAATTTCATATCACTTCAAATATTAATTGCATAGTTAACCTCTCTTAACATCTGTTTACAATAAACACTTTAAGGGCATGCTATGCTAAACCATTCAAGCCACTGCGCAGTGGAAATTTGGCTATAATAATTAAACTAACAAAAGAAGAGATGCTTGTCAAGCTCTCAGAGAAATTTAGTGTAAAACCTACTGCCCCATTTCAGTGGTCTCCTATAATCCACTCCAGTGGGTATATATATCTAGTTTGATGTGCATTTGATATATCCTGGTTTCAGTTGGATCAGGATAAGTTAGGGTGACAAGATGTCCCGATTTTATAGGGACAGTCCCAATTTTTGGGTCTTTTTCTTATATAGGCTCCTTTTACACCCCACACCCTGTCCTGATTTTTCACACTTGCTGTCTGGTCACCCTATTAAACTAAGACATATGTATTAAAATAAAAATGAATAACTTAACCAAATTCAGAAAAGCTTAGTTTTAGATTTGAGTCAGTTCCTATTTTTTAACAGATTCTCCTCTGCCATTCTGACCTTATCTTAAGCTCAGAAGAATGAATCTGCTTCCTTGGAGAAACAATGGTGTTCATGGGATCATACTAGCTAGAGATGGAAACAGCCCTATTAGACCACTGACTCCATCCCATACACAGTCATCTAAGTGGGAAAGAAGGGGTAACTAGATCAGCTATTTAGTCGATGTTATACTTGCTTTTAATGGGACAATCCTGGTCCTGCTGAAGCCAATGGAAATATTGCATAATGATCTAGCACATGATTCCTATGCATGCACCAGGTCATATATTCTGTGTCTTCTACCTTTTCTTAAAAAGGGCTAGAGATAATTCACTGTGGTGTTTTCTACACATAAGGTGTGACATATTCCAAGCTCTGTAAATGTCAAATTATATTTTGTTGTCAATGCTTGAAGAGACCAGTGATAGAATATTTTATAAGTTTATTATTCTTAATAAAGATATTGTTGTTGAATACAAATACCAGTAGGACCAAATTTTGAAAAGGGCTGAACACCTACCTTCTCCCATTGATAACTGTGGAGCTATTGAATGCATAGGTCCTTTTCAAGAATTTTGTCATTAGTTTATTATATTGCCATTATTCATCATCAGCAAATTGTACTGGAGTTTGCACTTTGCATTGGTTTGATGGGATCTGAGTATTGACAATTGAGCTTCAAAAGGGTGTAGATTTAGTTTGGTTGCTTATACAAAGTGCATCCAAAGGCTGGTGTCTGAACTGCTTGGGTTTATAGAGATGGGGTAGATATATCAGGGCAACACATGTTCTAGCAAGCTGCCTTCATCTC
This sequence comes from Trachemys scripta elegans, assembly GCF_013100865.1. Lineage (NCBI taxonomy): Eukaryota > Metazoa > Chordata > Testudines > Emydidae > Trachemys > Trachemys scripta. The sequence continues at coordinate 63,040,136 of NC_048305.1, forward strand.
CTCACTACTTGGGCAATAAATACATCAGGAATACCCATACTTATTTTTCTTTGCTACTTCTGCCATATCTGCTTTAATCCTGTCTGGGGATTTTCTTGGGTTTTAAAAAGCAGTCTTGATAGATTGTTGGCTGCTGTTGGCACTTACATTTTTTGGTTGTGTTTTATTTGTATTCCAACCCCCCACTGCTAAGTTCCACTGTGTTGAGCGGGAGGGAAGTCAGTGGCTGATTGCCCCCTCTGCTGCTACATTCTCACTAATGTACTGGCTAAATCCTGATGTCCTTATTTAGGCAGACTCATTCTGAAGTCAGGACCTCTGGGCATGGTCTGAATGCAGAAGAGGAAGAAACACAGAGAGCAGAAAGCAGTCTACCTATCCAGGAATACCACAGTGTCAGAATCAGTATTTTGCCTCTTATGGCTTAATGCTGCAGTGGGAGAGAGGACCACTATTAGGGCCAGTGGCACAGAAACACTATTTGGGAGGGACAGAAGAAATACAGACACAACTTGCAGGATGAGTGATGAGGAATAAGGGGTCTTTGTGAAGAGAGAGAAATGAAGGGTTGAAGAGAGCAGCGAGAATCACAGAAAGAAAATAGAAATAGGGAAAAGACTGAAAAAAGAAAAAATGGACCCCCTCAACACGGAAAGAGGTCAATGATGAACCATCAAGTTTCTGTGAGGAGCAATGGGCCTGCTATCCCTCCCCAAAGATGCCTTAGAAGATAAGGGAATTGGTCTTCTCGGACCACTTTGAACACAGATGAGTGAATAGCAGGCTGTGCTCCCAAAAAAAAAAAAAAAAAAGCCAATATATCTAGGAGGAACTTGTTGCAGAAGAGATTTATATAGGGGGGGTTGAGCTGGTCAGACTTTCAGGAAATTGCTTTTTTTTTTATGAAACATTAAAAACTGAAAACTTTTGGCTGAAACAAAACAAAACAAAAACTTCTGCTGAAAATGTTTATTCTGCAGTGCCTCCTTGCAGTTCTAGTTTTCACTTTGACCCATATTCTTATCTATAGGCCAGGTTCCCTAACTTGATTTAATTATTATTCATTAACTTGATTACATCTCCCTTGATGCCCCTTTGTTCTCACCTCTTGCAGACAGGGCCGGCTCCAGGGTTTTGGCTGCCCCAAGCAGCCAAAACCAAAAAAAAAAAAAAAAGCCGCGATCGCGATCTAAAAAAAGCCGCGATCGCGATCTGCTGTGGCAATTCGGTGGGAGGTCCTTCACTCCCAGGCGGAGTGAGGGACCATCCGCCGAATTGCCGCCGAATACCTGGACCTGCCGCCCCTTTCCGGAGCGGCCGCCTCAAGCACCTGCTTGAGAAGCTGGTGCCTGGAGCCGGCCCTGCTTGCAGAACTGCTGTGGTGCATCATGGGCTATGAAGTCTGGTCTATTGAGGAGAATGGGAGCATGAGACACCTGAGCTATGACTTCAGTGAAGCACCATAGTGGCAGGTTGAAATGAAAAAATGTTGGGATTTCAGCTAAATGTTTCATTTCTTGAATGTTTGTTTCAGGGGTGAAAGTAACTTAAAGGACTTACCAGTACACTGGAGTCCTGAGTGGGGCGTGGCCTCAACCGGAAGAGGCTTGGCCTCAACTGGAAGAGATGGGGTCTTTCAAGATTTAAAGGCCTTCGGGCTCTGGCTGTGGCTGGGAGCCCCAGGGCCTTTAAAACACCCCGGAGCTACCAGCTTAAAGCTCTGGGCCCTTAAATCACTGTGGGAGCCCTGACACCTCTACTCCAGGGTGACAGGGCTCGGGCTAGGGCTGAGGTAGCAGTGGCAGGGCTCTGGCGGCGATTTAAAGGGCCCGAAGCTCCGGCCACTGCGTGGAGCCCCGGGCCCTTTTAAGTGCCGCTGGAGCTCTGGCGGTGGGGCTTGGGCGGCACTTTTAAGGGCCTGGGGCTCCCTGCAGGGGCTGGAGCTCCAGCAGCGGGGCTCAGGCGGTGCTTTAAAGGGCCCAGGGCTCCCCGCAGTGGCTGGAGCCCTGGGCCCTTTAAATCACTGGCAGAGAAGCCGGTCCAGTCAGGCACGGCATACTGACTCTTGCCGGTACACCAGACTGGACCGGAGCGGCTTACTTTCCCCTCTGGTTTGTTTGACGAAAGTCCCAGTTTTTTTGCCCTCTCCCCTCCCCGCAAAAGTTTCAGTGGAAAACTTTAGACTAGGGAAAAACAGGATTTCACAAGTTGAGGGACTGCAATTAATTCAGATTAAGTCTGTTTAATAGCACACTTTACTTTATGCTTTCTTGGTCTCAAGAAGTTATAACATTGCTAAGCTATTAGCTGTCCATGAGGACAGATGTGAGACTAATGCATAAAGAAAACAAATATTATTAAACTTATTTGCTTTGATTGGCTTCATGTCTCTTTTGGTTTAATTTCCACAAATATTCTGCTAAATGAATTTACTATCAGGAATGTTTTCTGAAAGAGCAAGTTAAGTTCATATAGGAGAAAAGTGATATTATGAATAAATTCTGAAATTTTAATTGTGAGTATTCACGTCAGAAACTTTTATTATCAGGTACCCTCTTCCAGTCAGAGAACAGACCCAATACATCATGACTCTTGCATCCAATAAGCAGTGTACAGACTTTGAATTTTTAAATATCCTAAAGGCAATGCTCAAACACAATATACAGACCAAGAATTATTTGCCAAAAACGTTCAGTGAGTAACATAAAAAAATAAAAAAGTGAGGCAATCAGTAGCTGCTCAGACAATTCCCAAATGGAAAAGATACTTATGTTAGAAAACATGCATCAAAACATAAACATTATGTATCTAAATTTTAAATATTTTATGAATTTTGAGTTCAGGGCTTTCTGCCTTATTTATTAATGAGCCTAATTAAGAACATCCCTGAAGCCAGAAAGCAGGGATGACAACTGCTACAATGATGTACAGGAGCCAAAAAACTGTTTAGGTGGAATCAAGTGGTCAGGCTGTTTCAAGTCTCCAACTCTGGAAGCTATCCTGGTTCCGGGGACTTAACATTTTAGAGTTGAACAGATTAAATTGTTGCACATTCTTTCTGCATTCTCTAATTACTTGGGGTTATGATGACTCAAATGCTAGATACAAATGATAGTCATTTTCTGCCTCGCTGATCTCAATAAATCAAACGAGTGACTTTGCAACCTTCAATTCCCTATTTTGTAACCCTTTGTGCTCATTAGGTTCCCCCCACCCCCAACATATGAACCTAATTCAGGAACTTGGCAACACCTCTGGATGATAGGCCTATGGCTTTGCCCTATGACTTTGGAGTACTTGAGGCAAGATACCTATTAAATCCTTTGGATCCGATTCTCCTTTTATTTTTATCAGTTAGATAGTTGTGTAAAGCCGGAACTGATTTACACTAATGTACGTGAGAGGCAAATCAGACTCTTGTGACTAGAAAGCAGAAATTGTTTCCTTATCTCTAGAAGAAACCCTAGGACCAGAGAGAAAAGAAAAACAGTATTAATCTATTTCTCCAGCACTTAAATATTACAATGGTAGATGCTACAGAAAAGTCGAGGGAGACAAGAAAGCCTGAGACCCAAGTACCTTAAAGAAACAAGGTTTTGGAAAAAGTGAGAAATATAACAAGTGAAAAATAGCAGAAAATCATATCTAGCATCCATCTGAGCACTGAGGTAGAGAAGTGTACCAGCTTCCAAATTCAACTGAGCCAATTTAATAAATCCTAATTCGGTGCGTCTCTCAGACTGTCAAAAATCTTTGTCTGATTCTTAGCATTGCAGCTCCTCAGATTTCGCCCCTGTAGTCATAATCACCTTCAGTGTCACCTTTAGCTCCCCTTTATCTACTTGGAGTGTCTTTTTAATTGGAGGTGGAAGCTCTCTTGCAGTCATCTCTTCTTTAATAGGATGACAATGAAATTGCTTAGATTCCACACCCTGATCATGAAACTGACCTGCTTGTAACAACCTTTGTGCATACCAGTTTTATTCAATATGGTATTTGCTTCTTTGGCCAAACAGGCTTGGTTTTCTTTTGTCATTCACCGTCTTTCTTCATGAGTTCCTTGAATTGGCATGTACAGTTTCTACCTTCTTCATCCCCAATGGTTTCCTCTCTTTCTGACATGAGTTTATGAATACCCCTTCATGTCCCAGATTGACTTGTGTATATATCGAGCCAGGTTAATATTTTCTCCCACCAACTAGAATGTCTCTTCAATCCCTGGATTAATTGATAGATCCATCCAAATTTTGTCTCTCTACAAATTCGTATAATATCTTACTATGGGCTAGTATGCTATACGGTATAATATGTTGATAGGCAATATCTAATCTATCAAACTAACAAAAAATGTTGTAGGAATGAAATTTGAGCTTCATAGTATAGTGCAAGGGTACTTAAAAATACTTTACAGTAGAAAACTTGTGGGGCAAATCCCCATGTTACCACTGCATGAAGAAGACCTTTTGTTAGCTGTACTGGTATGATTCCACTGTGAAACGGAGGAAGATTGCATGCAAGCCATGTCCTTATCAATGTATCCCAAAGGGAACAAAAGTGATCCTAGAGAACTTCCTTTTGTCTGGATCTTCACATCGTCTGCCTTTTGGTAGTGCTTGTGGATGCTACTTCAGCTTGTGGGCTGAAGTCATTACCACTGAATAGCCTAGTGTGGGTGACGAGAAATCTTCCCCTCATCATCGCTCCCCTCCACTGCACTACCCAATCTTATATCTGCCCAGTTCCTGATCCAGCTACTCAGACTGTGCAGAGGATTTTCCCCTATGTAAGCTTGTATATGTGTGATAAAGTGTATTATAGCCTTTGATTTTTACTTGATAAAAAATGTATCATTAGACAAGATGATATCTTTTTCTTTTGTAAAATCTGCAATGTCTTTGAAATCATTTTACTTGAAGATGGCTGTGTGGCTTTAGACATTCAGATGAAAACACACCTTTTTCACACTCTTTGACCTGCCATTCAACTGCACCTAGAGGTTTCTCATAGTGGAGCTTAGTTGGTGTCATCATTATTATTCAGTTAATAGTCATTCACATCACTAAACAATGTCACTAACTTGTTTCAGTTCCAATTTTCTTCTCCAGAGAGGGTCACAACTGAGCAGACAGAGCTACTGAATAGTCTGCCATTGCGTCTGTGTGTGTGTGGTGGGGGGGCAGAGGGAGGGGATAGAGAGAGATAATTATTTGGAATATAACTGAGTAATTTACACCTGACTACTTTCACATGTGAGCTTAACAATAATTATAAAATCGCTTAGTGCATGGAATGCAATTTCATCTTAAATGTTAGGTAGTCAGAGAGGAAAAGAGTAAATAGTTTGAAAATTGCCTAAGGCAGAAAGGAACATAGCTTTGGGCAAAGAAAAAAAAATAGATTAACTGTAAAGACTTTACGAAACCATTGAAGTAGAAAAGGAATATTGGATTTTTTCCCTAGCCTTTCTTGCTTTTTTTCACCCCTTTTGTTGTACCTGAACAAGCCATGATGACATTAATACACTCACATAAAGCAGAAACAGCAGTGGTCTATATTTTTGTTCCTGTTATGAAATCTCATTATGAAACGGGGGGGGGGGGGGGGAAGCAAGTCATACTTAATCAGTATGTCAAGTTCTGTGATAAAATAGAATTGTGATACCGTATTCAAAGTCCACTTGGAAATTAAATGAATGAGTCAGAATACCACTGACTGTATATCTCTTTCTATCATTATCAAGATACTTTTAAAATTTCAAATGTATATATTGATCAGCTCCTGCAATACTCTTCTGTCATTTGGACATGTGATTTTGGTTATCCATTCAATGAGCTGCCCTTCTGGTGGAATTGGGCTCAATCCTGCAAACCCTCATTCACACAAGTAAAGGTTTGCGAGATCCATCTATGAGCAGTGCCTCTCTGGTGTAATGTCTCTGATGAAAAAAAATACCAAAACACCATTGTTCATGTTTGTTCATCTTGTGTGTGATTGTTCCAGTTTGCAACCAATACTACTATACATAATTTATGGGACTGTGAAATATCATATGTCTTCCCCAAAGAAGAGGATTTTTTTATTTTATTTTACAGAACTCTATGATTTTAAATGAACACAGATTTCATTTAGATTATCATAAAATCTAAAAATAGTCACACAGACTTACCAATTTGATGGGCTGGTTGTGTTGTTGCACTCTATATGATTTTATGAAAATATGCTAATGAGATTGAATATAATGTAACTGAAATATGTTTCATGCAAAAGGTCTCTTGTAAGGTATCATTACAAAGCTTATAATCTACTGAGTGTGGTCATCCTATTTGTATAAATGTATCACTCTTGTATCAGAAACTAGAAATATTAAATATAACTCTGAGGGCCTATTGTAATTATGAAAAGCGTGGGCCATTAATGGTGGTTTGGAATCTTGATGGCTCCCATCAACCAGGACAATTGACTGTAGATGGCTCTATTTTACTTGTAAGTCTTCCTGTATACATGTGTGCTGGCAAGTGAGTAATGAAGTCTTACAGTGACATTTGATCATGTCACCTGACTGGAATCCATCTTTAACCTGGCTTTTCCATTGAGAAGGAGGGGGTGGGAACCCAGAGAGGGACAAAGGATTCCCACCTTATGCAGAAGATATATAAGTGGGTGGAACAGAACAGACAGGTCAGCCATCATGAGAAATCCCCTAGCTACCACCTGAGCTGGAACAAGGGCTGTACCAGGGGAAAGAATTGTGCCCAGACTAGGAAGGTGTCCAGATTGAAACATCTCTGTGGGTTAGATTTTTATCTGTATTCAAATCCTACTTTCTGTATTTAATAAAATCACTTTTTACTTATTAATTAACCCAGACTATGCATGAGGGGGGAAACAGATATGTATATATATCTCTCAGTGTTATAGAGGGCGAACAATTTATGAGTTTACCCTGCATAAGCTTTATACAGGGTAAAACGGATTTGTTTGGGGTTTGGACCCTATTGGGAGTTGGGCATCTCAGTGTTAAAGACAGGAACTCTTCTTAAGTTGCTTTCAGTTAAGTCTGCAGCTTTGGGGCATATGGTTCAGACCCTGGGTCTGTGTTGAAGCAGACTGGTGTGTCTGTCTGAACAAGACAGAGTGCTGGAATCCTAAGCTGGCAGGGAAAACAGGGACAGAAGTAGTCTTGGCATATCAGTTGGCAGTCCCCAAATGGCTTTCTATGATCCAACCCATCACACTGGTGAATTCTTGAAGAAGCCCATTTTAGTCTATCTGAATTCATATTTTAGAAGGCTTAGGTTTATTTTGAACACCCTTTAAGTGTAGCTAACTGCAGTCTTGTGTCAGCATTCACACTTGGAAGAAGATCAAAATAACTTGCAATAGTATGTGTGTGTGTTTGGGGGGGGGAGTGTGAGAGAGAAAAATATTGTGCAATAGGGTGGGTTGGTGGGTTGTGACTGGATTTCATCTCCCCCTGAATGTGCTGCTGGAATAAGCACCAAACTAATTTCATCAGGTTGAAATGTAGGTATCTGTAACAAGACAACAAATGCATCAAACAGAAGTATGTCTAAAAGTCTGTAGCTGAAGTGCAGATTAACTAAGTAGAAATGCTGTATTCTAATTGCTGAGTCATTTATTTAGGAAGTGCAGGAAGAAGGCAAAAAATAGTTAGCTCTTTATGAATGTTTCTGGAAGCAGTATGTTTTGCAGTGCTGTCTGTTGGAAGAGATTGAGTATAAAAAAACCCCAACCCTCCTGAATAAATAAACCTCATAACGATATCCTTACGGTGCAATTACTGTATTGCAATACATAACATTTAGTTAAAATATGTCTATGTTGTGTCCAGAAAATAGTTTTGCTGTTGCTTGCATTGCGACAAAACTAAATAGCTTTTACTAGATGGGGGAGGGATAGCTCAGTGGTTTGAGTATTGGCCTGCTTAAACCCAGGGTTGTGAGTTCAATCATTGAGGGACTGATTTAGGGATCTGGGGGGAGGGAACTGTCAGGGACAGTACTTGGTCCTGCTAGTGAAGGCAGGGGACTGGACTCAATGACCTTTCAAGGTCCCTTCCAGATCTATGAGATAGGTATATCTCCATATGGTTTTTTTTTTTAAGTTATATCAGGGATCAGCAACCTTTGGCACGTGGCTCGCCAGGGTAAGCACCCTAGCAGGCTGGGCCAGTTTGTTTACCTGCCACATCCACAGGTTCGGCTGATCGTGGTTCCCACTAGCCGCAGTTCGCTACTCCAGGCCAATGGGCGCTGTAGGAAGTGATGGATGTGCTGGCCGCTGCTTCCCGCTGCCGCCATTGGCCTGGAACGGTGAACCGTGCTCAGTGGGAGCCGTGGTCAGCCGAACCTGTGGACGTGGCAAGTAAACAATCCAGCCCGGCCCGCCAGCGGCTTTCCCTGGCGAGCCACATGCCAAAGATTACCGATCCCTGGGTTATGACAAACCTGCAGAATGTTGTGAGTATGCTGATACTTCTGTACATTAATATGGGGACAATTGCTGTGCCTGTAGGGAATTGAATTAATAGTCTCACCTATCAGCAAAACATTAACCTACCATTATTACTGTGCTATATGTAGAAATAATATATTCAAACATAAGACTTTACATATTACAATGTGAACAAAAGGAAGGCAGCTGATTTACTTGGCTCAAGTCCACAGACTTTCTGCAAATGTCAATATCCTATTTGTCCTCTCTTATGAGATTTAGTACTTCACCTGGGGATTATAATATGTCTCACAAACACCAAGTAAATGACCTTCCCAACATCCCTTTGCGACAGGTATGTATTAGTACAGATGAACAATAGCTTCCTATTAAACTAAGAAAAACAGAGATATGTCAGTTGACTAAGACCACAGAGTGAGTCATTGATAGAGCGGATATAGTAATCAGAAGCCCAAACTACCACCTCCTATTTGTTTGCACCATGCTTAGCACAATGGGTTTCTGATCTTGGCTGAGACTTCTAGGCACTTCTGGAATACAAATGATGATAATGTACAATAATAAGCAGGGACTGGGTCCTTTCCCTGGTATCACAATCAGTCTCTAACTATTGATTCTTTTTGTTGTTGACAATAAAATATTCCTGGGGCTTTGCAGGAGTTTTTTTGTTTTTGTTTTTAACCTGGGCAGGGTCAGTTCGACATAGCAGCACACACATACCATACTTGGTCTGCTAGAGAGCACATGACTTCATCTTATTGACTTTGGCATAGTAATGGCACTTTCCATATCTGACATGAAATAAGAATATTTATGATTAGATAAAGTATGTCTCATCCAGTGCACTAAATGCCCCAACAACAACTATATGGGTGAAATAAACTCACACAGAAGAAGAATAAAAGAGCATATCACAAAGCGATCACTCTATATCTGATCTCTCAATCCTCATCCTCAAAGGAAACCTACACGTTGAAAAGAGAAGCCTGGGAGCTTAAATTCATAATGTTACAAGATACTAAAAGTCATAGACTGAATAGAGACACTGTGTTTATGGCTGATTGCAACAATCTATAACCCATTAACCCTCCTCCCCAGCTTTTTAATTTTATTTCCCTTTCCCCTCAATGACTGTAGAAGTGTTAAAAGGTCACTTCACATTGAATAGCTCCTTGAAATATGTAAACTACTTATGGTAAACCAGCTGTTCCAACTTGTATTTAGCTGTGACACTCTGAGTACATTTCTGAGACCTGATGAAGAGCTCTGTGTAAGCTCTTAAGCTAGTCTTTCTCGCCTATGGAAGTTGATACAATACAAGATATTACCTCACCTACCTTGTATCTATGATTAGATAAGACATGAGTCTCTCATCTTCGTTTGTGGTGTGACCTAAGATATGTGTGACCAAAGTTGCATATCTTGTTTGTTTGTTTGTTTAAAATTAATAGGAAGAAGAGTGACATTAAAATCAGATGTAAGGATATAATTAATGGCACATGCCAGAGATTATGCAATTTTGAGATTCAGGATGTAAAATGTATGTCTCTTGATTTGATACAATTTAATTCACAAAATAAAAAAAATCATATTAATAATTGACCACATTAATGTATTATCCTGTAGTTTTTTCAACCATTTTAGCTATTAAAAATATACGTGATATGGATGGATGACAGCTTACAGTTCTGACTTGATTTTGCTTTCCTAGCGTTAAATCAACTCTTTTGAATTAGCATCTCTCATATTTAAAGGACTTTGTACTATGTTCTTCATCCCAAAATATAGACCCTTTGGGATGCTCATTGTTATCATCTTTTTATTCCTCTTAATTTTCTGATCTTGTGAAATAACAGGGATGAAATACAGGACTCAAAGTGTGATCCCTTTGAAAACCTTCTCTGTAAAGCTGGCAATAATATATTTTTGATATGTAGCTAATTGCAAAACATGAACAGAAGTGATTCAGCAGACAGCACTTCAAAGTTCATTTTCCCATAAAATATTAAGTTTGGTATCTTTGAAGTGTAAAAAATTTCCAGGAAGTTTCTATTTTAAGATTCTCAGAAGTCTTCTGAACTAAAACCACAAGATTTTCAGTTAAAATATTAAAGAATACTGCAATATGAATTATAATATATGAGTATACGATGGAAAAGCCCATGTTGTTTTTCATCAGAATAAGGGCTCAATAAGGGTTAAGGTAACTTTTGGAAAATTATAGTGACTACACGTGGCATTTGTGCTGGCTCTTGAAATTAGACTTTTAAGGATGCTGCAAGGATAGGTTATACTTGCATCCTTTGTCCCCTATTCTTATCTGACTTGTGCAATGAACAAATGAAGGGTCAAATTCAGATTACCTCTCTGCTTGGACTGATTCCTGCTCCTGTGTCAAGCATCTGGCTTCCCCCAAAAGGCAGAAAGAGATGGGAAAGGGGAAGGCAGAGGAGCACTGCAGGGATTTCAGAAACCAAGGACTAACAATGATTAATGAAGTGGTGGATCTACTTCTCTCCTCTCATGGAAGCTTCTTCCTCTCTGAAGTGAACAGAAGGTCCTAGTCTAGATCTGCAAGGCACTTTTTAATGAGCTGGGACCAACGTGCCTTGAAGACACCTAATCACTTTGTGACCCTCAAAGACAGTATGTTCCACCAAAATGCTTCAGCTACATTGGCCTGTGCAGGGAATCTCAGGAGTAAGGTTCTTTCAATGTCAGGCCATTAGCTGTGGAATCTTACAGAGACTAACCTGATTTTGTTTACGTGTAAACTCAAACCCCTCACTGTTAGGGTCTTTCTCAGTAATGCTATCTTCCTAGGACCAACCCATAATTAGTGAGACAGGAAAAGGAAAATAAAAGCCAAAAACCTGTGGCAAGCTGCGATGCTTCTTCCATTTAAGGCACACAGAGCCATCTTGGACTATTACATGATGCTTAAATATCATAGTGATAAAATACATAGACAAAAAAAAAATGGGGCAGCCGAGAGGGATGCAACCACAGTGCCTCAAAATCAAAGTTTACACTCTGCAGATACACAGCCAGAATGTAAGAAGTAACTTTTGGTTTCAACAAGGACCCTCTCTTGATCATTGCTCTAAAGATCTGATGACTTCACAGGGGTGTTTTTGTGATGCCCCATTCATTATTAATATTTATAAAGCACTATGAGATCCTCAGGTACAAATTGCTATAGAAGTTCAAGGTGGTGTAATTATCGGCTTTTTTTTTTTTTAAAGGACTGAACTTTAGATTCAGCTTAGCTTAGCTTGGCTTTCACTCATTCTTAATTATACTTTAGCATAGATAGTCTATTGTTCTTTCTCTCAACTGTGTTCTTCTTTTTTATGTTTTTGTTTTATTCCACTTTTTCTATACTCTATATCTTCCATCCTATTTCTTTTGATTTTTTTTCACTTCTACTTCTCTTTTAATTACAGCTTCTCTCCTTAGAAGAACAAATTAAACATTTGAACTCACAGAATTAAAATGTGTTCAATATTTAGCAAAAGAGTTTCACCCAGCCTTAAATTGTCTTGAGAAGGCGACCATGTGGCTCTCCCAAAATATCATGCAGGATGAAACACACACAACCTAGGAAGAATTATTCTGTTTCTGCAAGAAAAAAGAGTATACAGAAGGTCCAGGAAACATCTTATGTTTTAACTTAGAGAGATAACTTTGAAACATAATTTTGGGGGCAAGGTTTCACCATATGTGGAATATATAGCTAATGTGGAGCCTGGGAATGAATCCTCCAAGTATGGATGAAACATTCATGTGGGAACCTAATGATTCTGCATTAAACCTTGGGGCAAACTGAATCAGGGAGGCAGCACTTCTTGCCAGCAGTTGACCCAAAGTTTCTCCCTCTACCACAGGTGGGTTTCAGTAGATTGAGGTGGAACTTGTGTAAGGTAATGCCAGAGAAGGCCAGCTTGATCTTACACAGGGAAATCCCTTGAGGTGTTAGGGAATAATGCTGCAGAATAGACACTCTTTGGTTCCATGTGTTCCCCTCACAGCCATCCATCCCACGTTTTGCGGAGTCCCAGGCACATGCATGTTGCACAGATGATCTTCCATAGATCCAGAGGGAAGGAAGTATGCCACTTAGGCTCAGTCCCTTCCCTCTTTTGAAAAAATGTTGGCCAATTTTCACTGTTTTTCAGCTGCGGGAGGTTTTATAAAAGTGAAACCAGAAGGGGTGATTTGGCTGTATTGGCTTGTTTAAGCCTTTTTAATATCTAGACAACTGAAAAGCAGAAGGGTTAAGGATAGTAACACTGAGCTGGTGTGCAATGCCCTTTATTTAAAAAAAAAAAATCCAAGCCCAATTGTATTAAACACATTGTCAAAGCTTCAGAGTTCAAGAGAAATAAAACATGTTTTAAAAAGACATTTTGGAGACGGTCTTATGTGGATTGGTGTCACTTTATATTTAGAAAATAGAAAGACTAGATTGAAGTGTCTCTTCAGCCACAGCCTACCCATTAGCATGTGAAATGATGCTCTTATGTGAGATTACTACTCTGAAACTGCTTCAATATGAGACCATGGTGCACCTATTACAGAGACATTACACAATGTGAGGTTTTAGGAAGCTATTTCAATGCAAGTCAATGTCACTCTGATGATGACATAAGATGCCATTGCAAGGGAAGATTTAAGTGGGAAGAAAGGTTTATTTTTTTTCCTACAAAGATCCCTCTACATTTAAAAAAACCACATTCACTGTATACTGTCACAAGATGATTCATAAAAAGAGAGGAATTAGAGACAAGATAGGGTTTTCATCTTAACAAGTGACAGGACCCAGTAGTTTATGTTAAAGAGATGGAGCATCATAAGTGAAAGAGAAACCAAAACTGTGAGGCATCTGGTGGAGGCTACATGAAAGAGTGCTGCAGGTAGCCAGTCAAGAAGTAGATATGCTGTGAGAAAGAGTGTACGTAGAGTTTAAAAAGCCAGGAAAGTAACTGTTCATGTGGCTCAAAACATGACTGAAAATCGGAAGGGCTGGGATAACTATGTTCAGGCCTCCTGTATACAAAGGAAATTGATCATGCATCCACCTGACCCAAAAAGAACGATCTCTGCTCAGTGTTCTGGAATGCCAAGATAACAATGAGATGGATCTGTTTTATAGCCAAAGCCCCAAAATATGCTTGACACTTCAAAGTAACCAAATCAAAAGAGCCAATGAATTCAAACTCTAAATGTGCTGTGACAACAATAGAGGGGGACACTCAGAAACAAGAGGGGATGAAAGTATAATGTAAAATAATATCACCTGGTTATGAGTTAGTAATGAACCCTTCTTGCTGGTCCTGTTAAGTTTTGTTCTGCTTTCCTTCCCCTCACTTTGAGAATGAATCAAACAGAAATTACTTTTCGGGGAGGGGGAAGTATTGGAATGAGATGAGAGATCAACATCTAGAATAAGTGCAGGAAGATTATGAAAAAGAAACCTGGAATAGCTGAGCTAGGAAAGGAATTATATGCTGTGTAAATGGAATATCATGATAGGAAAACAAACCTACAGGGAGCATGTGATGCTTATATGAGGCTATTATCAAATGAAGTGTGTGTGGCGGGGGGGAGGCTATAAATGCTATGACTTTGGTATCTGTGTTTTATCTTTAAATTACTAGAGGTCTGTTGTGTTCCAGAGGCTGCCGCCATCTTGAGTTCAGTGCAGATGTAGCCTGTTACAGGGAAGTTACTCTGTGCTCTCTCTTAAAGACTTGACTTTTATTCTTTCTTGTTCAATTGTTTTCCCTTTAGTGAAAACTCATTTGGATTACAACTATGCTTGATCTTTGTAAAAAAATCATAATGAAACTCTAAAGAAAATTTTATGAAGACAAAATGTTACATATTAAACAGTTTGGAAAATATTACAAACATTATTATACATGAGTGAAAAGGTGAAAGCACTCATAAAGAGTATCTTGCACTAGTCTTGCAAAATGCACCCATTAATCTGGGTGATATAGATAAGCAAGCAAAATATTAGTTTTTGCAAAGCTGCATTAATTTGCCTAGGAAATGATCCTTCGGAGGCCAGGGATGGTACACTTGAAAGGAAAAAAAATTGCCAGTGCAAATCTGGAACATAGTATGTATGATCTAATTGTAATGTGGCAAAATTCCTGTTGGTATGGAAACGATGCGCAAATGAAATAATGCCAATATAGCCAATAGTCTGCTGTTGGGATTAAGGAAATTCCCCCTGGGCAAAGCAAGTAGCCCTAACTCTGCCACCCTCTGCTGAGGAAAGACTCAATCTCTGTAGTAGCCCCTGCAGCACAAACTACTCAGGAGACTCGCCTCCTCCCTAGCTATCCCTGTCCACTTTCTGACCCATGCAAACCAGATCCAGAGCCCCTCAGCAAGCAGGAGATGTGAGAAGTTTGTTTTGCTGTAGCCTGACTCTGGGTGGACACTGGACATTTGACCTCTGGGATCCCATATCTTGGGTTCTGTTAGCTGAACCTGAGGAACAAATCAGGCCATTAGAATCCTGCTTTGGTTTGAGATGTGAACATGCAATCTCCTGATGTCCTTTAGAGCCATGCACATAAGCAAAGTCAGAATATGGTCTACAAGCTCTTTTAAAATACACCTACCTGTTCTAACATATTTCTAAAGCAGTAGAGAAAATCATAGCTGTTGACAGGATTTATGGCCGGAAAATAGCTGGCACTAAAAAAATAAATTCCTTTCTTTTAACCAGAATGGAAAAAAAAAAAATCACTAGAATCAGTGCAGTACAATTTAAATAGAGATTAATAATATTTAGTGATGCTATTTATTCATTGGAATAATGCAGACTATCTTCTGTGTCGTAACTTCAACACATCTAAGTGAAGAATGCTTTGGAAAGCCTCAATATATACCTTATTTGCTGATGTTATTTAACTTTACATGCCTGAATCTTCATTTCATGTTAACACTATTAGCATGTGTGTTAATTAAGCAACTTAGAATTTAAACATCAACCAATTACCTAGTCAAAACCCAAACAGTTTAACATAGCTATAATAAATAATGTATGAGAGAGAGAGAGATTCAATGGAAAACTCATTGAATATTTGCAGGTTTATTACCTTAATTGTTCATTGGCATAGTGTAAGGGCATTCCTAATGAAAATGAGCAATCTAAAGGAAGTTATATACAAGAATAAACTAATCAGTTATTAAATTATAAATGCAAGGCGACAGAATATTACTTTGAATTATGCTTCACAATGCAGAGTCCTGGTTTATTCTTTAATAACTTTGATGGATACCTTAGGAGTTACAATTGTGAGTCTTCTATTGCCAAAGGATACAGCCAGTCAAAGCTACTGAAATAAAGCAGAAGCTTTTAAAACTGGAATAGTGTGGCAGCATGTAATGAGCCTGCTGGGCATTTAAACAGTATAAAGTATCACAGTCAAATGCATCTTGCAGGCATTATAAATCAATTTGTGTAACAAAACAAACTACAGGCATCCCCTCTTTGAAATTCACTTTATTTTTTTTTCTTTTTTATTCTTTTGTTGCTGGCTTTAAAAACATAAAGATGAAATGCAAGAGGAGACATCACATGAAAATGACTTAAGGGTCAGAGGGCAATTATTAAAGTATTTAGATGACCCACTCAAATACATACACATAGCGAGAGCATGTCGGAAACTGTTTATATCATAAATGCGGTGTATACCATAAAAAAAACCCCAAATCTCTTCTCAGCCACCAGTTTTTCCTTTGTCTACTGGTGCTTACATCATGAATGTCAGTGAATTGACAACGAACGCACACACACAATCCAACATGTTTTATTTGTGGCTCTACCTTGTCACCAGTGCATGCCATCTAGCTGTTATCCTTACTCTGTTATGGCTGACTTGTAACTTGATTTAGGATATTGTAATATAGCAAATATCATTCAGAAGTCTAACATTGATGCTTCTTCAGTGGCTGGTATTATATGAAAGAGATGCCACATGTATCAGAGTTAGACAATAAAAAGGAGGTGAGTTTCTTGGTTTTTTTGTTTATATATAAACTAAAAACAAAAAATTAATTAGGAACAAAAATAATTCTGACAATGGTATTGGTCCATGTAGTAGTTCCGGGGTGGGGCTCATCCCTTCCTGGGGCGCCTGGGAGCCAGGCCGCCCCGCTACAAAGCGAATAACAGTTAGGGCCCCGACCTTTGGGAAGGGGCTAAGCACACAATTGATAGCTCAGAGCTCAGCCTTTGTGCAGGGACTGAGCAGACCATTAGCATTTCAGAGCCCAGGCCCTTGTGCAGGGGCTGAGCACACAATTAGCAGTTCAGAGCCCAGGCCCTTGTGCAGGGGCTGAGCACACAATTAGCAGTTCAGAGCCCAGACCCTTGTGCAGGGGCTGAGCACACAATTAGCAGTTCAGAGCTCAGGCCCTTGTGCAGGGGCTGGGTCAGTTTGGGTTAGCCCAGGCCCTAGGTCAGGGCGGGGCAGCAAACCAATAGTCAGTCAGTGGCCCAGGCCTTGTAGCAGGGGCTGGGTCAGTTTGGGTTAGGCCAGGCCCTAGGTCAGGGCAGGGCAGCCAACAGATAGTCTGTCAGGGGCCCAGGCCCCTGGGACAAGGAGGAGGAGAGACTGCCACCCGGCGCGCGGTGGCAGGGGGGAACACAGGCCCACCCACTCCACTGTGTTCCAGCCCGGGGCCCTATCCGCAGCAGTCCGCCTGCCGCGCAGTCAGTGGGGATCCTGACCGCAACACACTGACATGGGTTCGGGGTCTGCTATCCCCGGGCCACTTCCCATCTCCTCCTCCATGGGTACCTGCTCCTCCTGAGTTCCGTCTGCTGGGTCGCAGATCATGGGCTCCTCCGGGCCCCGAGCACCAGGTAGGTCTGTCGCTCCCTCTGGGCCCTCGGCGGGGGAAAGCTCAGACCGCTCCTCAGGATACCGGGCTCTCGGCAGGCTCGGCCAGTCCTCCTCAGGGTACCGGGCTCTCGGCCGGCTCGGCCAGTCCTCCTCGGGGTACCGGGCTCTCGGCCGGCTCGGCCAGTCCACCTCGGGGTACCGGGCTCTCGGCCGGCTCGGCCAGTCCTCCTCGGGGTACCGGGCTCTCGGCAGGCTCGGCCAGTCCTCCTTGGGGTACCGGGCTCTCGGCAGGCTCGGGTCCGCGGGAGCTCGGGCACCAGCGTCTGTCCTCTCCCGCTGCCGGCCAGCTACTGAGCGCTGGGGCCTGGCTTTATACTTTATGCTTTATACTTCCTGTCCCGCCCCTTGACTTCCGGGGGGCGGGGACAGGCCGCGGTGGCTCCGCCCACTCTGGCGGCTGTTCTGGCTCATCGCTTCCTGGGGCGCCTGGAAGCCAGGCCGCCCCGCTACAGTCCATTACTAGATGGAAGTGGTAGAATTAATAATAAGGCAGAACTGTTCATTAAATATTTTTGTTCTGTATTTGGTATCTGTGACGGGGTGTACTCAACTCTAGTGGCATCTCCTCCTGGCCAGACTGGGATAAACTCCAGCCGGGCGTTGCACCCTCCTCTGGCAGTGTCTTTCCAGTCCTCCTGTCATCCCACAGACCTCCCTCATTCCAGGAACTGCAGCCTTCTCTTTATGGCTCAGCCCTCAGGCTGGGTCACCATACATGTTTCCCTTCCAGGGGCAGTATAACAAAATCTTTCCAGGATCAACTGTCCTAGTCAGTCCACTGTCCTCTGCCAGGCCTGTGCTACTTCCCCAGTGGCTGGCAGAGGAACCTGGGCCTGCCCTCTACTCCAGGTTCCAGCTCATAGGCCCTCCAGTCAGCAGTCAAGACATGCACTGTCCTACTATGCTGCTTTCTCCTGAGCCTTCCACTACCTTCTTGGATTCATCCCTCTCTGGGTTCACCAGCCTCCCAATTCCCTCCTCTCAAGGAATAACTGCAGCCTGCCTTAAGAACTTAAGGCAGCCATACTGGGTCAGACCAAAGGTTCATCAAGCCCAGTATTCTGTCCTCTGACAGTGGCCAATGGCAGGTGCCCCAAAGGGAATGAACAGACAGGTTATCATCAAGTGATCCATGCCCTGTCACTAAATCCCAGCTTCTGGCAAACAGAAGCTAGGGATACCATTCTGTTGCCAGCTTCCTGGCTTATAAATTTCCTCCTCAGTTGGGCACCATCAGCAATTAGGTCCCAGCCCTCCCTAGCTTTTCCTACAGATTCAGTCTGACCAGTTAATAGCCCTACTTGGCCACCTTTCAGTCCTGTGTAGGATGGACCCCCCATGACAGTATCATATGGTGCTGATAACTCTGTCCATTCCACTAGTATTTCTGGAGAAAGTAATATAGAAGCTCTAAAAGCTAGAACTTTTAAAATCAGTAAGTCTAGATAACTTGCATCCAAGAGTTTTAAAAGAGATGGGAGAGGATATTGCTGGACCATTAATGTTGATTTTTTTCAATAAGTCTTTGAGCACTGGAAAAGTTCCAGAAGACTGGAAGAAAGCTAATGTTGTACCAATTTTTAAAAATTATAAATGGTCTGACATAGATCCTGGGCAAAATAATGGACTGGCTGATACAGGACTTGATTAATAACAAATGAAAGGAGGGTAATGTAACTAATGCAAATAAACATAGATTAATAGAAAGTAGATCCCTTCAAAATAATTTGATATATTTCTTCTGAGATTACAAATTTGTTTGATAAAGGTAATAGTGCCGATATAATGTACTTAGACTTCTGTGAGGCATTTGACTTAGTACCACACAACATTTTGATTAAAAGAAACAATATAAAATGTAACATGGCACAAATTAAATGGATTAAAAACTGCATAACTGATAGGTCTCAATGTAATTGTAAATAGGGTATTGTTGTCAAGCGAGTGTGTTTCCAGTGGAGTCTCACAGGAATCGGTTCTTGGCCTTACACTATTTAATGTTTTTATCACTAACCTGGAAGCAAACACAGTCATTAATGACAAAGTTTGCAGATAAGACAAAAATTGAGAGGGGTGGATAAATAATGAAGAGTACTGGTAACTGATTCAGAACGATCTGGTAAACCTGGCACAAGCAAACAATACGTGTTATAATATGGCTAAATATATACATCTAAGAGCAAAGAATGTAGGCCATACTTACAGGATGGGGGAACTGTATCCTTGGAAGCAGTGACTTTGAAAAAGATTTGGGGGTGATGGTAGATAGTCAGCAGGACACGAGCTCCCTGAGTGATGCTGTGGCCAGAAGGGCTAATGCAATCCTGGGATGCATAAATAGGAGAATCTCAAGTAGGAGTAGAGAGGTTATTTTATCTCTCCGTATTTGGCACTGGTGTGACTGCTGCTAGAATACTGGATCCAGTTCTGGCATCCTCAATTCAAGAAGAATTTTGATAAAGTGGAGAGGATTCAGAGAAGAGCCACAAGAAAGATTAAAGGATTAAAAAAAACCATCCCTTATGTGAAAGACCAAACTCCTTGAGTCTATTTAGCTTCACAAAGAAGGTTAAGGGGTAACTTGATTACAATCTATAAGTATCAAAACAGGGAACAAATATTTAATGATGGGCTCTTCAATGTAGCAGAGAAAAGTGTAACATGATCAAATGGCTGGAAGCTGAAGCTAAACAAATTCAGACTGGAAATAAGGCTGACCTAAATTTTGACAAGGAGGGTAATTAACCATTGAAACAACTTACCAAGGCTCAGGGTGGATTCTCTATCACTAGCCATTTTTAAATCAAGACTGGATGTTTTTTCTTCAAGTTATGCTCTAGGAATTTTGCGGGGTATGTTCTGTGGCCTGTGTTACACAGAAGGTCAGATGAGATGATAACAGTGGTTCCTTCTGGCCTTAAAATCTGTGAATCAGTATAGCAGATATCAACTCACTCTCCTCCCCAAAGTACTGTATGTCTAATACATACTTTATTTGGCTATATAGGTGGGAATCCAAACCACTGCTGTTCTTAGTTATACAAGCAATAGTGCAAGTGTAAGTAGGTACTCCAAACAAATTTAAAAAATTAAAATATTTCAGAAGTAGTATGTATAATTAACCTTTGGAAATCAATGGCTTTGTATATTGTTGAAATTATTGGACATTGATATGAATTAGACTAGCATCTGCATTTGGGATAAAGTTACAAGGACTATCTTGCTTTAGGATATAAGCTGATCGCCAAATCAGGTTCTCCGGTGGTATCTCATTTCCTAATTAGGTACACAATATAGTAATTTTACTGTCTATGCTGAGGGCATCGGGATTGTTCACCTTCTACAGAATAAAGCATTGAATTCTAGACACAAAGGGAGGTTCATGTATAGATTTTCTTAATTGGAGGAATTCCTTTTATACGCTGTATAGTTAGTGAGGATCTAACCTAAAATAGTTTGGTATCTCAGTTCAAAGAGGAAACCAGCAACTCACATGCTTATTTACGTGTCAAAGGGGTAGCCACATTAGTCTGGATCTGTAAAAGCAGCAGAGTCCTGTGCCAGCTTATAGACTAACAGACGTATAGGAGCATGAGCTTCCGTGGGTATTCACCCACTTCTTCGGATGCATCCGAAGAAGTGGGCTGTAGTCCACGAAAGCTTATGCTCTAATAAATGTGTTAGTCTCTAAGGTGCCACAAGTACTCCTGTTCTTCTTGTTGCGGATACAGACTAACACGGCTGCTACTCTGAAACCTGTCACTTAATTCAGAATTGATTTACTAGCCATTACTTTATTGCAGCATGTTGTAGTTTCTATTAAATCTATTTGTTATTTTGTTCTAGAACTGATATCAGAAATATTTTATCTCCAAGGCCTACTTTGGACACCTTTTTTTTTCTAGTATACTAGTCTATGTATGACAACTTATTATTTATTAGGAAAATATATACAGCTTGTGACTATAAATGTCCCATTTCAAGGTATAAATCGGACACCTTGCAAATTTGCCTGTTGAGGTCAGATGCTGAAAGTTATATATTTAAGTTAATGGAAAATATTCTTCATTTAAAATACTTAGGTGTATCTTGAAAAAAAATTGATCAATAGAGAATGGTAATTTCCCATATTATGGATCTTTAACAGGAGTTTCCATGTGATGGTGTTGGTGGGAATTGCAGTCATAGTTTCACCTGTGAGAGATGATAGGGAAGTGACTCAAAGTCAGGGCTCTGTGCTCAGACCATACTGGACTATATGCCAATAGAAAGCTTATTCATTACCCTAGTGCTGTTTGGGATTGTCTCCTGGCACAGACAGAATTAACATCCAGTTAGGAAGTGACATTGGCAGTCACATGAATATCTACTATCATACTGTTGCCAAGTGAAAGAGCCACCATTTCTTTATGGACTGGGAGAACCGATCCTTATCTTGTAGTGGGTCTAAACATTTTGTTAAATGTTGTTTTGGATTTATGTAATAAGGGCCTGATGCTGTATTCTCCTAAACATCTGAGTCCCTTTTACTCCAGTGAGACTCCTTGAGCAAGGACAACTTGTATAAGAGTTGCAGGATCAGACCTAAGTTGAAGTTTCTAATTACTCAACATTGCTAATGACAGTATACAATTCAGATTGAAGTGAATATAGTGGTCCATAGTTCATATGTACTAGACACCATCTCCAAAAATGACTGGTAATACCAATACTTACCTCACTACCAGAAAGTGATCCATATATTTGCCAGTATAATATACTTTATTTTTAAGCAACATGGTCTGACAAATCACTGAAAAATTAAATTGAAAAAAGAAAGTGCATATTTCCCACATTAAATTCTGCTTGTAGTTTCAAAGCATAACTACAAAGGCACTTCTGAAATCATTTATGGGATAAAATCAAATGTAGGCCCATCTCTGTGATGTGATCTTAAAAGGCTTTTGGTAATTTGTGACTATATTTTGATCTTCTGGAATGGGTGGTGGGGAGGAAGGAGGGAGACATAATAAAAAAAGCCACAACAACTGACCATTGAAGAATTTAGTAAATACCAAATTGTTCAGTATTCTAATCAGAAATGCATCAATTAATGTTCAATAACACTGGTCTACAATTTTTGAGAAGTCGTCTGTTTCAGAGATAAAATGTGCTATTTATTATGTATTTTGATGTGCTGAATTCAAATATGACAATTAAAACAACTGATTGGCTACTGTTTCTAAGATATTTAAGTTTTTACATTTTATGTCTATGTATATTGTGTAGATAGTAGAGTTTTAATCATAAATTGTAAACCTAGGTCTTTTCATGTGTTTATGGTTGCTTTACATGATAATATTTCACCTGTCCTGTTTATGTAACACTTTAAAAATCAGCAAAAGGGTTATATAAATAAAATGTATTATGAAACAAAAGGCAAAAAACTATTATGTACATAGTTTAGTCCTATTCAGTGTCTACTCTGTGCTTCTTGGCTTGTCCCTTGTATTCATTAAATGGAGCATCTCTTGTCACTGTCCAGCAATAGTCTGCAAGCACTGATGGGCTCCATTTGTCCTGATAGCGTTTCTCCATTGTTGAAATGTCCTGGTGAAATCGCTCGTCGTGCTTGTCGCTCACTGCTCTGCAGTTCGGTGGAAAAAAATCTAGATGAGAGTGCAAAAAATGAATCTTTAGTGGCATGTTGTAACCAAGGCTTTTGTATGCCTTGAGGAGGTTTCCCACCAACAACCTGTAGTTGTCTGCCTTGTTGTTTCCAAGAAAATGTATTGCCACTAACTGGTAGGCTTTCCATGCTGTCTTTTCCTTGCCACGCAGTGCATGATCAAATGAATCATCTCGAAGAAGTTCACGAATCTGAGGACCAACAAAGACACCTTCCTTTATCTTAGCTTCACTTAACCTTGGAAATTTTCCATGGAGGTACTTGAAAGCTGCTTGAGTTTTGTCAATGGCCTTGACAAAGTTCTTCATCAGACCCAGCTTGATGTGTAAGGGTGGTAACAAAATCTTCCTTGATTCAACAAGTGGTGGATGCTGAATACTTTTCCTCCCAGGCTCCAATGACTGTCAGAGTGGCCAATCTTTCTTGATGTAGTGGGAATCTCTTGCACGACTATCCCATTCGCAGAGAAAACAGCAGTACTTTGTGTATCCAGTCTGCAGACCAAGCAAGAAAGCAACAACCTTCAAATTGCCACAAAGCTGCCACTGATGTTGGTCATAGTTTATGCACCTCAAAAATTGTTTCCTGTTGTCATAGGTTTCCTTTATATGGACTGCATGACCAACTGGAATTGATGGCATAACATTGCCATTATTCAGTAAAACAGCTTTAAGACTCGTCTTCGATGAATCAATGAACAGTCTCCACTCATCTGGATCGTGAACGATGTTGAGGGCTGCCATCACACCATTGATGTTGTTGCAAGCTACAAGATCACCTTCCATGAAGAAGAATGGGACAAGATCCTTTTGACAGTCACGGAACATGGAAACCCTAACATCACCTGCCAGGAGATTCCACTGCTGTAGTCTGGAGCCCAACAGCTCTGCCTTATTCTTGGGTAGTTCCAAATCCCTGACAAGGTCATTCAGTTCACCTTGTGTTATGAGGTGTGGTTCAGAGGAGGAGGATGGGAGAAAATGTGGGGGTCCTGTGACATTGATGGTTCAGGACCAGAAGTTTCATCCTCTTCCTCGTCTGACTCAAGTGAGAATGATTCTGGTGCATCAGGAACCATCAGTCCTTCTCCGTGGGGTACTGGGCGTATAGCTGATGGAATGTTTGGAAATGCACAGTCCACTTTTTCTTCTTTGACGCACCTTTCCCAACTGGAGGCACCATGCAGAAGTAACAATTGCTGGTATGATCTGTTGGCTCTCTCCAAATCACTGGCACTGCAAAAGGCATAGATTTCCTTTTCCTGTTCAACCACTGGCGAAGATTTGGTGCAAAAGTGTTGCAGCATATGTGTGGGGCCCACCTCTTGTCCTGATCTCCAATTTTGCAGCCAAAATAAAGGTGATAGGCTTTCTTAACCATAGTGGTTATACTATGCTTTTGTGATGCAAAAGTCACTTCACCACAAACATAGAAGAAGTTATCTGCACTGTTCACACAAGTATGAGGCATTTCTGCTCACTTTGGCTAAACAGAAATGTGTCCCTTTGCAAAATCAAACAGTGACAAATAAGAGAGCATGACACCGTATGATTTCTAGAGCTGATATAGAGCAATTTGTTCAGCAGACTGATGTAAGCTTCATTATGATTGCATCATCCATGATTTCTAGGAATAACATGAGTCAATTCATATCATGTATGACGCAATACCAGCTTCAGATTGCATCATTCATTGTTTTGTCTAAAAAGCAAGTACTGTCCAAACCCAGTCATAGATTTATTCCCAGATCCAGTCAAAGATGTATTTTAGTCATTTCTGGTTTAAATTGAGATCCCTTCCCTTTATAACTCACTTATCCTCCGCCATTCCCAAGTCAAGGGTCGTATATACTGACCCAATAGCATATCTTGAAAACGAGAGCCAATCAACAATTTTAAGCATCATTTTCTTTCTCAGTGACCCAGAATTAGTAAAGTTTGACTACATTTATTTCAGAAGCATTTTGGCTGTAGAGCAGTGTAATCAATCATTCAGTTACTGGTTTATTCTAGGTAGAGATATAAGTATACATGGACAATTAATGGGGTATACATTATTTAACCATTGAGAAAGCACGGTTACTGCTAAAAGACTCTTTTTCATTATTTTTTTGTGAAATGGAAGCTGGTAAACTTCATTAAAGATGAAAATGGTAGAAATTCATAACACGTTAAGAGTGAAAAAAGCATAGAAAAGTGTTCCATTATTATGGCTGACCTCCCATTTAGGGCTGCAATTGGCTCCCCATGTTTGTGCCCATGGTTCAGTTGTGGGTAAATGCATTTCTAAGTTCCTGATTGTGGCTGCAAACCAGCTACTTAAAGATGCAAATTGTTTGGGGACCGACCTGTGCAACTGTTACTCATGGTGAAGTCAATTGGGTTACACACCAGTAAGGAAGCATACACCAATGTAAGCATTCCACAATTGGGACCCACAAACACAGATTTGTACCCATTCACAAATTTCACCCACTAGCTAAAAATAAACGCTGTCATAACTATAGGTCACATTACACATGCATATCTGATAGTGTTTGTCTTACCTGCCCAAAGTTTGTTTAGCTAGGAGTCATTGACTATTTGCTTGCAACATGCTTCCTCATTCCTCATAAATATCACTTCCATTAGATAAACAGCTTAGTAGTACAGGGAAGTATTTCTGAGGCATCTGACCTCATTTAGACATGGGAAATGTAAGAGAACAACAATGCAATAAGAGCGAAGTGAATTCAGAACTGTGCTTACATTAAAAAAAGAGTATGAAGTAGTGAAATCCACCAGGGAGACAAAAAAGGCCCCAGGATTAGCCCAAGGTTTATATATTTCCATATGAAATATTTTTGGAGTTTCAAGCTAAAACATGTATATAATATTAGTAGGTTCTGCATCTGCTGGGGATAGAGTAAAACACACTTAATATATCTAGGTATAAAATGTTCACACTTGGTTGCCTAAAATTAAGTGTGTTGATATGAATTTAAGCTTGAAAATACTGGCCTTAGTGTGGGTAACACTTACTTATATGGCCCCTTATGTTGATTTCATATTTAAAATACCTGATATAAATAAATCTTTTGCAATCTTTTGAGTAAGGTACATGGAAATCTTTGTTGTATTTTATAGCAAGTGTATTGTTCTCTTTAGTTACTCTGGAGATGCCCATAGTGGTAAAACAGCAAACTACTGTATTTTGTCACAGATAAAAATTTGGTCTTAAGGTAATGAGAAGTGCTTTCTTCACTCACAGTAGAGTATTGTGAGTGCTGCATGAAGTGGGTCAGGATTTAAAAAAAAAACTTGTATTCACTTATGCATAAGTCACACAACACCAATTGCAGCTATCAAAGTAGAAAGGATATGATTATTGTCACCATGCCCAAAATATGATCAGTGAGTACAGAGATCAGAGAATCCTAGGAATTAGAGATATGTAGTCCAGATTTAAATGTCTCTAGCAAGAGATCTTCCACCATTTATCTTGGGAGATAATTCAAGAATACAACAGGTCTTACTATACGGAAATATTTCTAACATTCAACTTAGCATCCTATGGCTAAGACAATGTGTCCAGAAACAGACACTGAAAGCTACGCCTAAGATGGTGTAAATTAGTGTAACTTCACTAACATCATTGGAGCTATGTCAATTCACTTCAGCTGAGAATCTGAGCCAGTTTGACAGGTGTTTTCCTTTACTCTTCCTACCTTCTTTTTTATTTTCTAATACTATTTCCACATAAAGTGTTGTGCTAATCCATTTGATAAGCAGAAGATTTAACATGTGTTATTGACTTTGTTCTGAGGAATATTTGAAATCCCTCAAAAAAAAAAGACGTCTATTATTTGAAACTTTCTCTTCACAAACCCATCATATTCTGTAGTGCCTTTAAGGATCCTGGCGTTGTAGTGAAGCTGTCTGGCTCCTCTTTCCAAAAGGGAGGTAACCAATATATGTAAGGTGCCCTTTCAATGCAGATTCCAGGAGGATGAACACACAGACTGCTGTTCAGATTTTGCCATGAGGACTTTGCTGAAGAATAATTACTAACTTTGAAAAGTACTAATAGGATAGATGAGGGTTTGTTTGGTGTTTTTTGTTGTTTTGTTTGCGAGTGAGATGGGATTAAGTGTAAAATATGAAAACTCAGAAGAGAGCTTGTTTTTGATGAGCTGCCTAAATTTGCAGCAGAAGGATTTTACGGACATCATCTAGTAGGGCTCTAGAGAATACTAGCTGATAACACAAAATCCCACCAATACTTTGAAATGATAAAACTGCTTGTTATCACACTAATCATTATCTCCAACAACCTTTTGTAGCTTACATAATAGGCTTTTGATGTCTATGGGTCAACCTTCTCAGTCCTGGACTCAAGTCCCTGAGATGGTTTTAATGAGGTAATACTGACTTCAGGGAGATATTATGATGGATCTCAATTCAGTTTTACTGTTAAATCCAAGACGTATGAAAACAAATATTTTAGAAAACTGTGGAAGCTACTATATTTCAGTCAGTTGATGTTAAATTAAGGATGCCCTGGTAATATAAACTGCTAGATACTATATACATCACACTTCTTTATACAGCCCAGCTGCTAAATAGCAGAAAAATAGGATAAAATATGAAGCAAACAAGATAGTTACCTGACCTTTCAATTGAACCTCCAAACTGTGTTTTATGCTAAGATTTCACCATAAGAACTTGATCTTCATATAGTGCTACATCATGAAAAATGAGGGGAAGAGTCATAAAACAAGAGCAACATTTCTGACATTACAAATATAGCCTCATCCATCTTATTTGTCTCTGTCCAGACAAAAAAGTTTATGAGCACCAGAGTAAATATTTATTTATGTGGCATAACTTCATACACTACCAAACCTCGAGGCATTTACTAAATTATTAATCAGTCAGTAATCCATGCTCTGTTGACTTCACTATATATTTGGGCCATGGTATTTAATGAGGTAATGAAGTATTTAATTTAGCAAATGACCCTTCTTGACCTATTGAATGTTTGCAGGACTAAGTAATCAGCAAAGTGGAAAGGGAAAAGTCAGCAGTACTCATAACATCTGTCTGACTTTGACTGTGGATTTATACAGAATTTGGTCCTACCTGATCAAAATTTCTCCTAAGTAACAAGGGAAGACACATTTTGCTCCATTGTGCCATTTCTATTTCTCTCAAAGCAGGGTTTTTGAACACTGATACCACTACCAGGAATGCAGAAGAAATAACCAGTTTGGGGGACAGTGGTTTGAACACCGCATGCAGGCAAAGTACACCTCTACCTCGATATAACGCTGTCCTCGGGAGCCAAAACATCTTACCGCATTGTAGGTGAAAGCGCGTTATATTGAACTTGCTTTGATTCACCGGAGTGCGCAGCCCCGCCCCCCCCGGAGCACTGCTTTACCGTGTTATATCTGAATTTGTGTTATATTGGGTCGCGTTATATCGAGGTAGAGGTGTACATATAAATTGCGTTAGAAGCATGTGGCAGGCTGCACACATAGCACTTTAAAAAAGAAAAAAGTGGAAGGACATTTTTGAGTGAACTGTTCTAATATGTTAAGGCCATTTCTTGTAGAGGGCAAAATCCTGCAGTCTCCTGAGGGCCTAGTCCTGCTCTCCTTGAAGTCAATGGCAATTCTCACTGACGTCAGTGAATACAGGATCAGGCCCTATTCTAACAAGATATTGAACTACATGAAACAGACATGATGATTAGATCACTTGCCCTACACACCCAGGGGACAAGATCCTTGCTTCTACCTTTACAGTTGAATTATTATGCTTGAGAGGAGGAAGATTTCTGAATCTAGTTTTGGAGGGAGTGGTGTCAGTGTAATGATTATAAGAAATATACGGAATCTTTTTAAAGGGGATAAGGCAATATGCCGCATTTATTGAGAGTACAATTTAAGCACTGAAATCAGCATATGCTTACACACACATACACACACCCCAAAAGGTTCTGCAGCTGGATCTTATAGTTACCAGTTCTTAGGGTACGTCTTCACTACCCACCGTATCGGCGGGTAGCAATCGATTTATCCAGGATCGATATATCAATCCCCGAATGCGCTCACCGTTGACTCCGGAACTCCACCAGAGCGAGCAGCGGTAGCGCAGTTGACGGGGGAGCCGCGGCCGTTGATCCAGCGCCGTATGGACCCCAGGTAATTTGATCTAAAATACTTCAACTTCAGCTACGCTATTCTAGTAGCTGAAGTTGCGTATCTTAGATCGATCCCCCCCTTTGTGTAGACCAGCCCTTAGTGTTGCTCGGTCAGTTCCAGTGGCCAGCTGAAACTGCACACGAGGGAGGGGAGCTGGGCCTTTGTCAAATGCGTTCAAAGCTCTGATGTTGATGCAGAACGAACCCAAAGTCCCATGGCAATACACCCTTCTTTTATACTGATAAGTTCCCATACAAGTCTATGGACCTTGCTGTGTCACACTGGAGCTATCAGTCATGAAGTATTCAAGGTTGTTCTTAGTTAGCATTATTTTGAGTTGTTACCAGGAAGATCCACAGCTGTTTCTTATTTCATCTCTTTGGCTCAACTCCTTATCTTGTCCTTGGGGTGTATGCCTTTGCTTTAGGGTCATCAATCAGCCATCCAGGTGATTAATAATAAAGTTGGTGCCTCTTTACTCCTCCACTCTCTTCTTGACCATCTGGCCCAGTTGTTCATTCTCAGTTAATTATCATACATTCTTCACTCACACCAAACAGTAAATAAGGCAATTACAGCCATAAAACTTCTATCCTTCTAAGAACAATCATTAACACAATCAGTAAAGAATAAACTCAGAACAATTTTTTCTTACTAATTCAAAGATAGCAAAATGGAGTATAAGGCAAAATGGAGTACAATTTTACTTGAGATAATTCCTTCCCATTAGGCTTTTGGCCTACACCAGGTACAATGGGCAAGGGGGCCCTGTGGTATGGCACACTTCTTAAGGCAGTGTAAAGGCGGTGAACATGGAGGACGATTGCTGGCCAATGACTCTTTGTGTGTTTATTGTTCATTGTATTATGACTCGGTGGTGCTCTTCACTATGAGAGAATGCATGTATGTATTACTACTTGTGCTAAAGGAGATCTCATATGTTGGCATAAGTAGGTCCTTAATCCTTCTTGTAGGACAGTCACTACAAGGCAACACCATCCATACAAAGCTAAAGTATTACTAAATCTCATGGTCCTGACCCAAAGCGCATAGCAGTCAATGAAAAGACTCCATTACATTTAAAGGGCTTTGGATCAGACTCTTCAAAATTTGGCTAATCTCTTCTCTGAATGATTTTCATTGAAAGAATGAAGACCAACTTTTCATGCCATTAATTATTTAATAATAAAAGTTACTTCACCTGTGCACCAGGTTTTCAAACAGTGGATTTGCAGTGAAGAATATCTTCAAAACAAAAACAAAATTACAATAGCTTTAAATTTGTTTTAGATTTAACCAGTGTTGCCTATAATGGTACTCAGATAGGACTGCATAAAAACAATCCAAAATGAAATACGTAACAAAATCTCACACCAGCATATTGTTTGAGATCTGATGCACTGCTTGTTAACATTCTAGGTCAGAAAATAAATAGGGTTAGTTTGAGGTACCTTTCAAACAGCTCCAAATGATACCTCTGACATGAAGCATGACATGTTTTCTGAATTATAACAACAATTTATCCTCTTTTGCTAGCTTCTTCCTCATATTTCCCCAGAAAAAAGAAGCAGAACAAGCTACTTTAACAGAGTACCATTAATGAAGCAGACTCTTTAGAAGGAGACCTAATCTCATACACACAATCAATGTGTTGCGTTATAATAAAAACATGAAAAAGGTGAGATTTGCAAAAGTTGTCAGTGGTGGCCTAACTCTGCTCTCATAGAAATCAATAGTAAAATTCTCGTTGGATCAAATAGGTCAGCTCTGAGCACTTCTGTAAATCTCACCCATAAGAAACAATCCTGCAGCAACAGAGGGATGGGCTAGTTGAATTGATAGGCATTTTTCATCTGTAATGTCACTGAGCCAAATTCTCTAGCTCAAGTTCAGGGCCACAGAAAGTAAAATGAACAGAGCTGAAATTTTGTTTAAAAAAAAAACATTTTTTAAAGATTTTTTTAACTTGGACCAGAAATATCAAGTTTGCTTTTCCCTTGCTTTTCTGGAGACTTCTGGGGGATCTTAGATGTGTACTGCAGCTCCCATATCTTATTTGAAAGGAAGGAGATGTTGTATCTTTCACAGAGACAATCTTTTCTCCAAGAGTTTAAGCAATGGATTTAACTAGATTCTAGCAAGATCTATGATTTACCCCCCTAAAATGGATTGAAAATCCCTTGCATTTCCAAATTCCTTGCTTTTAGTCTCTTACCATAAATCTAAGGGAGAAAAAAAAGTCTGAAAAAATATTTTTCATAAAACCCTATCAGGTTTTCTCTCTCTTATTATAAAAGCCTAACTTTCTTATACTTAGCAATTCACCGCGAGGAAAGTGTGTCACACATATAGAGACGGACAAAATTTCTTGAAAAAATCGTGATCTGAACTATCACTAGAGGATTATAGAATTTTTATTTTAAATGCAGCTCCAATTTCCCCTATTTTTCTATTTCCAGTTCTGGCCTACTGTTGTTGCCCTGGATCAGAAGTTTAAAAACAAAACAAAAAAGGCTTTTCTCTCATAAACTCCAGATTATTTTTGCAGACTTGTGAAGTTCAGATAAGGTTAAGATAAGACTTTGAACTTTTAGGTATTTATCCAAACCAAATCAGACAATTTGGTTAACCCAGTCCACACACATACTCACAACTTTGCAGTATTTAAGGTAATGAACTTCTATGTTAGAATAGAGAGATACAAAACAATAAAGAAGTAACTAGAGAAGACAAATAGGGGGCAAAGAAAGTCCCCATTGAAATACATACGTATAATGGAGAAGCAGTAAAAGAACCTAGTATATGCTATGACATAGTGCTAGAATAGCAGCATACAAAGTAGATGAAATAAAAATAAAATTATATAACTATCACATCATGCCCTCCTTTGTGTATTGAGATTCTGATCATTGCATAAGAATGAAAGAAAATATATAGAAATTCATAAAGGCTACCAAGAAAGGTAAGAAGGCCAATCCAAAGACTAAAAACTATGAGCTATAAAAGCAAATCAAGTTTTATATAGTCTGAAAAAATACAGTTATTGATCACACGAACTTTTACACAGTGTGGATAATTTCAGTTTAGGGAACAATTTCACTGGAGGAGGGGCAACAATTTAGAATAGGACTCATGAGCACTTTCTCCAATTAAAAAAATATAGATGTGATCCTTCTCAGACAGAGATGCTGGTATTACTCAAGAAAAAATTAAATGTTTTTTTGTGAGGAAAAGCAGTATTACTGAGAGAATGTTTTTATTTTGCTTTCAGGTAACATAATCCTTCTTTATGTTCAGTTGAGTGCTCTTAGATGCTGTTACAGTGTGTGGGGTATACCACCAGTGTAGAGACAGTAATTAAAAATGTTTATAGTTACAACTGCCTTGACTTTAAAGCCAGAATCATTCACAATAGAGCCACAGGCTCCTGTGAAATTGTCACATCCTTAACATCAGTAACATGAAGAAGAGGTTTTTTTTTATTAATCTAATTTTCTATTGTAACATCAGGGTTATCCAAAGGAATGAGGCAGAACCATGTTATCTAAAAATCAAACAAACTTTCATGCGACCGAGCCTCTGACCCTTCAGCACCTGTCACCCCCGGGCCTAGAGCAAGTGGCAGTCAGCATCTTTTCTCCCCCTGCCAAAAATGCTTTGTTTCAATCCTGTTCTCTCAGCCGCTTTCTCAAACCACATCCACCTGCAACTCAGCTAATGGGAGAAAAGGCGGCCACTACAGGAAAAATTCAATTAGTTACACTAAGGAGAATCGATGGCATCACAGAATGGTAAGAAGTATGTTAACCTTCACACTACCTTAAAACAGACTTGTAAAAGCCCAAGATTTTTTCCAAAATGGCTAGTGATTTTGGGTGCCAACCTTGGGACACCATAAAGAGGCTTGTTTTTCAGAAAATATTGAGCACCTGCCCCCTGAAATCACACACCCCTTAAAATATTTCTAAATGAGTACCCCAAAAATAAGGCATACCAAAGTTACTGATCACTTTTGAAAATCTTGGTCCTTAGCTTTAGGTTGAATTCATGGTTTTAGCCATACAATTCTGTATGAATGATCAATGAGATAATGTAAACTAAAGGGGTGAGTGGGGAGTTCCATGTGCAGAACAGACAAAGGATATAATGATTAAAGAAACAAATGGTTACAAAGGTCTTGTAGGGCATCTTAAAACAAACATAATTTAAGTTGCTGATTTAATACTAGAATTGTGTTAAACTGTAGCATACTACTTCCAGCAGCAAGTTTTGCACATAAAAATAAGGGTGAACAGGTTCAAATGAAATAAGAACAATACTGTAGCCACTACTCCCCACACATACATACACCCACCACTATCACAACCCCACACAAGAATCACTATGTTTGTTTGTATACAAACCCAAACCAATCCTTTCCTGAGGTCGTCAAATATTCTGATTTTTTTAAAAAAAACTTCTGATTTCTGTATGTGTGTGTGTCACTGATTGATGCTGAGCATGTCCTTCAATATGGACTTTTCAGTGGATCAAGAAGATAAAATCATAAATGGAAAGAGCTCACAAATTCTGGAAACCTTTGTAATGGGCTTAATGTCATGGAATGCTACAGCCTTGAACTATCAGATAGTGATTGGACCCAACAAGTGAAAGAGAATAGGTATTTATCTAACTAGAGTTTTATATCATACCCATCACCATGGTGTGGTAGCACCTAGGAGAGGACAAATGTATGTCTCCAAGTAGGCCCAAAGCCACAGAATCAAAAGTATGTGTGCTTAAAACACATGAATGACTTCTATTAATATAATGAAACTTACACATGGCTATCAAGGGATGAGTCCCTTCCTTCCTAAGTAATTTTGTACATAGACTTACAATATTCCTAAATGCCATCAGGTTAACAGGTATTTTTTGGTCAATGTGCGGCTACATACATCATTTGAAATTAGTCTTGTCTAATTCTACTTGTGACTTCAGTGACTATTCATAATTAAGACAAATATGAATCATTGCCTAAGGCTTACACGAGCCTGTAGCTCCAGAAGTGAAGTGTATACTCTTGATCAAACAGTGAGACAGATATGCCCAAACATAACAACCTAGTTTTAAAATATTCTGTAAAGGTATTATGCTGAAAGGAATAAAGACACAGGATGATGCACTGTGGACAATCAGCTCCTGGTTGACTTAATATATCTTACTATATCTTGCTTTCAGACACCGAAATTAAACCTGCTACTAACTGAAAATGCATACCTCTATTTTGAGTTTGAGTTGAGATGGCTAATCTTTCCATTTTTTTAAATGCTTATTCTGTTCAGCCAAGCATTTTATGTTGCATTTCCTTCTTAATTATGGTGGTCACACATATCAACTTGCATATTATGGCAAGATAATGCTCACACATTATTGTGTTAGCTCAGAAGTTCCCTTTTCCACTAATGGTTACTTGTTTGGTTGTTAAACTCAATTAAGATACATTCTCCCAAAGGTCCCCCTCCCCCCCGCCCCATGGAAATAAGAGAGAAGAAGCTGAGGGAGAGAAACGTTGGATACAATACAACCAGGAAGGTTATGTATAGTGGTGGTGATACAGGTCATAGTAACAATGAGAGGAACAGCCCACAGTCAAGGTTTAAATTCTGCTATTCACAGGTGTAAATCTAGAATAACTCCATTTAAAATCAATGGAGTTATTGCAGATTTAGATTGGTGTCACTGAAAGACATTTTGGCCCTAATGTTTTGCTTGAAAGGTTATATGCCTCATCCCTGATCAAAGGAGGCCACATATAAGGATGGTAAGTAGGCACTCTGTTTCTATGGCAACCACAGACATCCTTTGTGAATAGGTAATATTCTCTTGTAGCATAGGTCACTGCTAGACATATGACTGGGAAGAGATGTCATTCTGCTTTCTGTGCACTGCAACTTTTGACAGAGTAGGAGCTGCATCTGAGGAAAAATGTGATAGAAAACAATTGGATGGAGTCGGAAAGAGGAGCAAGGTAAAAAGGTTTTCAAACCTGCATTCTTATCCTAATTAGCACCTTTCTTAAAGCCCAATAATAATCTCCTTCATCTGTGAGGTGACTTGGAATGTGTCTATACTACAGGTTTTGCCAGTACACCAACTAATTCTAGTCCAGAAACAAAATAAACTATACTTATGTAAGCAATTTGATGCTACAATAACTGCATCTATACTAGGGCTTTTGCTGGCCCAACTATAATCACTAAAACATTGCACTCCTAACTGACATAACTTGTCAGCCAAATGTTTTCAATGTAGACCTAGACATGGGCTGTGAAGAAATTCTGCAAAATTCACATATTGAAGTTCTCCCTTCAGCACTTGCCCCATAACCTCAACTGTACAGAACACAAAACCATCCACAGCCTCAGAAACAAGTCTGATATTATAATCAAAAGGGCTGACAAAGGAGGTGCTGTAGTAATCATGAACAGGTCGGATTATGGACAGGAGGCTGCCAGACAACTCTGCAACACCACATTCTATAGGCCACTATCCTCTGATCCCACTGAGAAGTACCAAAAAAAACCCCTACACCATCTGCTCAAGAAACTCCCTGCTACAGCACGGGAAAAAAATTACACGGACACACCCCTAAAGCCCTGACCAGGGGTATTCTACTTGCCACCCAAGATCCATAAACCTGGAAATCCTGGATGCCCCATTATCTCAGGCATTGGCATTCTTACAGCAGGATTGTCTGGCTATTTGGACTCTCTCCTCAGACCCTACGCTACCAGCACTCCTAGCTAGCTTTGAGACACCACCGATTTACTGAGGAAACTACAATGCATTGGTGATCTTCCTGAAAACACCATCCTGGCCACCATGGATGTAGAAGCTCTTTACACCAGTATTCCACATGAGGATGGACTACAAGCTGTCAGGAACAGTATCCCTGGTGAGGCCACAGCACACTTGGTGACTGAGCTTTGTGACTTTGTTCTCACCCACAACCATTTCAGATTTGGGGACAACTTATACCTTCAAGTCAGTGGCACTGATATGGGTACCTGCATGGCCCCACAATATGCCAACATTTTTATAGCTGACTTAGAACAACGCTTCCTCAGCTCTTGTCCCCTAGAGCCCCTTCTCTACTTACACTACATTGATGACATCTTCATCACATGGACCCACGGGAATGAGGCCTTTGAAGAATTCTACCTGGATTTCAACAATTTCAACCCCACCATCAACCTCAGCCTGAACCAGTCTACACAAGAGATCCACTTCCTGGACACTACAGTGCAAATAAGTGATGATCACATAAACACCACCCTATACCAGAAACCTACTGACCACTATACTTACCTACATGCCTCCAGTTTCCATCCACGACACATCACACGATCCATTGTCTACAGCCAAGCCCTAAGATACAACCACATTTGCTCCAATCACTCAGACAGAGACAAACACATACAAGATGTCTATCAAGCATTCTTAAAACTACAATACCCACCTGGGAAAGTGAGGAAACAGATTGACAGGTACCCAGAAGTCACCTACTGCAAGAAAGGCCCAACAAGGAAAATAACAGAATACCACTGGCCATCACGTACGGCCCTCAGCTAAAACCTCTCCAGTGCATCATCAACATTCTACAATCTATCCTGGAAAAACAATCCCCCACTCTCACCAGCCTTAGGAGGCAGGCCAATCCTTGCTTAAAGACAGTCCTTCAACCTGAAGCAAATACTCACCAGCAACTACATACCACACCACAGAAACACTAACCTAGGAACCAATCCCTGTAAGAAATCCCATTGCCTTCTCTGTCTGCATATATAATCAAGCGACACCATCATAGGACCCAACCACACCAGCCACACCACTAGAGGCTCATTCACCTGCACATCTACTAATGTGATGTATGCCATCATGTGCCAGCAGTGCCCCTCTGACATGTACATTGGGCAAACCGGACAGTCTCTATGTAAAAGGATAAATGGACACAAATCAGACATCAGGAATGGTAACATACAAAAGCCAGTAGGTGAACACTTCAATCTCCCTGGACACTCAATAACAGATTTTAAAGTAGCCATTCTTAAACAAAAAACTTCAAAACCAGACTACAAAGAGAAACTATGGAGCTACAATTCATTTGCCAACTTAACACAATCAATTTGGGCTTGAATAGGGACTTGGAGTGGCTGGCTCACTACAAAAGAAATTTTCCCTCTCTTGGTATTGACACTTCATCAATTACTGGGAGTGGACCACATCCACCCTGACTAAACTGGCTTTCAACATTGATTCTTCACTTGTAAGGTAACTCCCTTCTCTTCATGTGCCAATGTTTATTTATGCCTGTATCTGTAATTTTCACTCCATGCATTTGAAGAAGTGGGTTTTTTTACCCATGAAAGCTTATGCCCAAATAAATCTGTTAGTCTTTAAGGTGCCATTGGACTCCTCATTGTTTTTGTGGATACAGACTAACACAGCTACCCTTCTTATAATTATTAAATTTGCATTGTCTGACTTCTGCCAGTTTATGTAACAGCTTAATGTTATTTCAGTATAGGTGTTTGTATGTGTAAAAGAAAGAACAAACTTGTGTTTCTTTTTTATTAATCAGATGATTATTAATCAGAAACTGGAATGTTTCTTTTGATCTGGTTTTCTGGGAAAATATATAATAAGACAGCTAGTTCCAAAGGGTATTATGTGCCCAATAGATCTGAAAGGCTCCAGTCAATCTGTTCTAATCCATTGGTAACAATATGTACACATTTATTAAAATATGCATATTAACTCCAGTCTATACAGAAATTAGTTATGTTCCAATCCATCTAAATATATTATGTAATTTTAATAAAATTAATGAAGACAGAAAAGTCCAAAATGCAATTTTAGTATGTTATGTACT
Source organism: Trachemys scripta elegans (assembly GCF_013100865.1). Taxonomy (NCBI): domain Eukaryota; kingdom Metazoa; phylum Chordata; order Testudines; family Emydidae; genus Trachemys; species Trachemys scripta. The sequence continues at coordinate 63,078,310 of NC_048305.1, forward strand.
GTAAATATGTATTTACACTTTACAAAAATAAATGCATTATCAATATAATGCACTAAAATAGATGCATCTGAAGAAGTGGGCTTTTTACCCATGAACACTCATGCCCAAATAAATCTGTTAGTCTTTAAGGTGCCACCGAACTCCTTGTTGTTTCTCCTCAGGTGAACTGTATTGGTAGTCTCAGGTGTTGAAAAATTACAAGTCAAGGCCCCAAAAACAATGAGATTCGCTTAAAATATGTACTAAGCAAAGGAAGGAAATGTCCACAATAAAAAGGAGGGAAGATCACCCAATTTCCTTTCAAAAAATATTTTCATCCACAGTTGCCACCATACTTATTACACAGCATATAGAAAGGCAGAGAGAACAATAAAAATGATTAAGTGCTTGAGGGACTGATCTTTGCGGAAGCATTGAAAGGGTGAAATGTGTATAGTTTGGCTAAATGATGACAGAGGTGGAAGGACAGGCATAATAGCTGTCTACAAGTACTTGGGGTGCAAAACTCCAAGGAAGATGAAGAACTTTACAGAGTATTACAGGGGCTCAAACTAGGAGTACTGGAATATAAGCAAATGGAAATATTAGGCTGGTTATCGTGAAATGTTTTGTAACTCTCATCTCTCTGAGAAAGCAAAAAAATAGAGGGTCTGATTCCTCAAAGTTTCACTGGCCTTAATGCTCCAAGATGCTTACCAGAGTTCAGTGAGAGTTGAAAGTGTTACAATATCACTAAACATGCTGCAAGAAGTATTTTTTATAAACTTTTTATTTAGGCATATTTCTATTTACATTTTATGCTTCATGAGAAAACGGAAGCATTCTCCCCCAAAACATAATCTATAAACTCCCTTAAACTTCATCCTCTGACAATAACAACTTTGAAACCTTATTAGTACATTTAAAATAAATACAAATAAATTACATAAATGATATTCTTGGGGTTAGTGTCAAGAAGCTCATACCTCTGTAAATGAATGCTAGCGTGGATAATTCGAATAATAGAACATATGTATAAGGCTATTTTGACTGATCCGTTGAGTTTAGGTTCTTTTTAGGGTTAGATTGGGTGGCCATAAAATGTAGCAGTTGAAAAGCAACATGTTTGATCTCCAGATTTAAAGATATAGACAATGGTGCTGGAACAATTTTTACAATAGGAGTGCTGAAAGTGGAAACCATGTATTTGGGTTGCTCTTACTAATTCAAGCCAGGAGGTGAAGCAGCACCGCCAATACCCGTAGTTCCAGCATGTATGGGTATAGATGGGTTTTATCTCCCACTACCTGCACGTGGCTGACAATCAGAAGGAAGAACAGTTCATTTTGGATCATCACACTAGTGCAAATGATAAATAAACTAAGAGCTCGCCTGCTTAAAATGCTTGACAACGGATTAATATTTCAGAATTTAGGCAAACTGAGACACCTATATCACAAAACATTAGTTCCCCACCAAAAAATTAAAGTAGTTTAATATTACTTTACTCTCAGCTTGGATATTAGAGCTAAGCAAAATTTAAAGTTTCCATCCCATGGGGAATTCCAATATTTCATCATTTTGTTTTTGTCCCAAATCAGAATGAAAAGTTGAAATATCTTTTTTTTTTATATAGAATGAAATATTATTTATAACTTTTATTTGGAAACTTCAAAACACTCACTTATTTTCACAATTTCTTAACAAAACATTTTGACATTCCAAAATCAAATGATTCATTTCCATTTGTTGAACTAATCTGAACTGTTTCATTTAGAGTCAGCTCAATATTAAACTACACTTTCCTATTGGAACATATTGCCTTGTGAGAATTGTACTTCAGAAGTCTGATGGCCCCATATTCTCTTATAGGTTGGTCTCCTGTCTAGACTACATATTCTATGATTTATCTAGAGACATGTGAATCCCATGATGCATATTTCTTCTGTGAGTGATGGATTGCATTATGGAGGTCCTTCAGAGACCCCAATGCATAGAAAAAATGGGGGTCCAAATTACAACTTCAATGAGAATACATTTATTTAGATAAATATATTTAATTGTTTCATTTAATTTATTCCACCAGAAAATGTTCAGTAACTTTGAAAATTTTCTATGGAAAAAATTAATTTAGTTAAAACTGCATTTTATGTCAGAATGATTTTTCTGACAGAAAATTCCCAACCAGACTTCTGCTGGATATGAATAATAGTTCCACAGTTGCAATGAGACAACTAGCAGTGATGCAAAACAATGTCTTTCCATGTTGTTCTCCTTTCCTTGGCCATGTTGGTGAGGTTAGAAACTAGTATCTGAAGAATGTTACCCTAGTCATGTAGCTTCCCATCTGAAGCATTGCCTTTCTTTTCTTTGTAGTCCCTTTATGCTTAGATATAGGAGCTTTGTGAAGCTTAAAATATTAATGATTGCAAAGTGGCTGGAGCTACTATGAGGTAAGGTTCTATAGACGTGCAAAGCATTATTATTCAATATTACAATACAGTAAGTATTGCGCTAGAATCCTAACTGGTGGGATTTAAATTGTTCTTTGTCATTCAGTCTTTTAAATTAACTTTAATGGGAATTGTCGGTACATAAACACCAAAGAATTGTTCATTTTCTGCTCTTTGGCTAATTAATTGCAGTGTACTGATTTCAAGGTGATAGCTTTTGTCTTTTTCATAAAAATAATTCCTGTCTATTAGAGACAGAGGTTATGCTGTTACAACAGTGTGCACAATACAGCTGTGTGCTGTTCAGGTTAAAAAGAAAAGATACCTATGATTATTAGGAGAGAAAAAAGTACATACCAAGAGAAATTAAATAATGAATTAATGCAGCTCCTGCAAACCTGAATAACCTCTAATTGTTTTCCTGCTGAAATCTCATCGCCCGGAGATTGGTGAGCACTGATTGTTTCAGACATTATTAGTATAGAGAATATCTGAGAGAGAATTTAATTTTGAACAGTGGTCACTCTTACTAACTTTCTGATTAATCTGCTTGTTAATGACTTGCAAGTCCATATGGCACTAAATTCAGCATAATCCAGTAACGGGTGTTAGTAAAGCTGTTGAGATTTCCTTTTCTTTTTCTTTCTTTTTTTGTGCCATTATTTTTCTACAGAGTATCAACTAATTAATTTAATTATCCACATCCCTGTAGGTAGCAAACAATTACTCTCCTGCACTTGATTAATTTTGATATCCAAAGTATATTTGACATTTATCCTGGGATTGTTATAAGGTTTAAACATGCTTAATATTATTGCAATTGTTTTGCAAAATATTGAGGGATCAGGTTTGTTACCCACTTTATAATACATCAAAGACCCTTCATTTAGTCTGTTTACACTTTGGGGCATTGTACATTGTTGAAGTGTGGGAAGGTTTGCTCATAATTTATTCCACATTTTATTTTCAGCATAAAGTATTAAACCTATTGAACCATCAGCCTGAGGTAAATAGATCTCTTTATTTGTAGTGTTTACTGCTCAGGTAAATTAGGTGTACATAATAACCAGCTGTCAACCTCCAGATGTAATACAGTAAAGCTGCATAAATTCCCATCCTCTCAAACACTATGACTTTCCCTGATGAAGAATTTGGTGGGATGCTGTAAATAATTTCATACTGTGTAACCTAATTTCATGCCAGCTTTGTTTTTATTTTTATTTTTGTAATGATTTAATGAAAAGCATATTTTTAGCAGCAAAGCTTGATTGTAGTAGAACTATCAGAACTCTGCTTTCCAAAGACTTGGGAGGAAAAGAATAACAGAGAATATAACATTTTAATATGCAGCATGCTTTAAAGAAAGACACGGAAATTAATGAGTGAAGGGTACTCACTCTTAATAAACCTCTTCACCATATTGTAAAGATTACAGTGTCAAAAATGTGGTTTTTCTCTTTCTCTGTTCCTCTGTAATTTTGCCAATCAAGGTCCAAATTAAAGGAGCTCCTTGAAAGTCTGAGCAGCTCACTCTTTCAATAAGGCTGATGGATAAATTGGACAGTATAATTGGACATCCAAAACTGTTTATCTGATAGGAAATAATTTCTCCAAAATGTGGGGGTGGGGGAGAGAGGAGGACCCACTCCTTTGAAATCCCTAGAGCCTTGATCAAGGTATAAGAAAAAGAAACAAGAATATAATAACTGAAATTTGATTGACCTTTTATACTGAGATTTTCCCTAGCTTTTAATCTCTTATAGCTAAGTACGAAAAACTTCATATAAGTTATGTGGAAGAGAAAAGTCAGTGAATAGAGTTTAACCAATTACTAAACAGTCCAACCAAATTCTGAACTTTCAGATCCATATCTGCCCATATCACAGTCTCTGAAAGTATGCATTGTCTCAACAGAAAACCAAGCAGTGAGAGAAGGGGGTAGAAAACAATATTATTAATGGAAAAGTACAAGAGACCATTCAAGCTAAACAAAAACTGTATATTAGCCCAGGTGAAGTCAATAAAATGTACTATGGCAGGTAAAATGTAGGATAGCCTTCTAAATTCTAAGAGATAATTTGAAAAATGAATGGACCAAAAAAAAAAAGTTCTTATCCCCACCTCTGGATTCCATCAAACAAAACATGGCAGCCCATGAAACCATTTAGAATGATTAAGAAAAAGGTGAGAGCTAACCCTAGTAAACTACTTGGTGTGAACTGAGTGAGTGGAGACTGATGACTGGAGACAGGTCAGATTTGGATTCAGAGGTCATTGGAATATTAAATTCTTCAAAGAAAATATCACTCAAATGCTGAACTATTCATATTTTGAAATACAGGATATTGTAGAATGTCAGCCTGGATTTCTTAAGATACAAAAACCATGTGTAAAAGCCATCTGCATGCACATGCACATTGTTCAGAATGCCTGGGTTTTGCCTAATCATTCATATTTTCAATAAAACATCTGCATGTATATACTCATAGTTCATTATGCCTGTTTGCCTATTTGCATTCATATTTTCAAAGTCAAATATCTATTTTAATATGTACAATAGATCAACATTATGTTCAGTCTTTTACATAACTTCTTTAAAATTGTCTGAGGTGAGCCCTACATAAAATATGTTATTCTTGCTCGTTTGTCAATACATTTTAAAGGTGTATTTATGGTTTGTTGTTGTTGTTTTTTAGACTTGGGCTACAATTTTCAGTAGCACCTAAATGATGTAGGTTCCTAACTTCTATTTTCAAAAATGACATAGGAACTTTGGCCCAGATTTATAAATTTATATTTAGGCTTCTAAAGACACTTAGAAGCACTTAGTGGGATTTACAGAAGTGCCTACTCTATTGGAGTTAAGTGCCTACCCTTCTTAGGCATTTTTGTAAATCCTTCTAGGTGCCTATGTGTATCTTTAGGTGTACATTTGTAAATATGACCTGTAGGAAACTATGACTTGCAATAAGATTAAGTCCTTTTGAATATGGAACTGTGCCTTCTAAGCCACTTGGGCACTCTTGGAAATTTTACTCTGATTAAAAAAATTAACTTCCGCCTACGTGACCTGCTAAAAGCTGTTTTTTCCCTATGTAAAATAGGAGCCAAGTCAACATTTTTCAATAAGTTATGAAAAGGTAAGAAGATTATATTTTTTTTAAAATGTACAATTGGGTCTCACCTTTTGCCAACACATCTTTGATAGATGGATTATATCAAATTACACATTAAGACAAGTAAAGCTATAAATGAGGCTAAATAAAGTTTTGCTCAATTGATTTTTTCCCTCTATCAATAAAATCATATCTTTACTAAACTACATAAATTAAAATTTATGAAGTAAATATTTGTCAAGGGTTGTTGGGATTTTGTTGATTGATTTGGTACAATAGGTTCTATAGCATAAAATATGAATAAACACGGTAGATAATTTATATTAGTTTGTTTTATAGGTTTTAGAAAATATGGGCTCGCTATAGAAAATAAAGACAAAGGGCCAAATCCTTTGCTGTCATTACTCCATTCACTTCAATAGAAAAATGTCAGCAGAGGATCTGGGCCAAAATATTACAGTTAAAACTCGCCATCTCTTTCCTATCTGAAAAATGGCAAAATTTATAATCATTAGATAATTCTACATCAAAAACACTGACTAAGATCTAAATTGTACATCTAGTTGGCCTCACTTTATGTGCAACGTTATGATCCTTCAAATTTGTGGGTGGACTTATGTGCAAACACTTGTACATGGGATAATGTTTATATGCCCATTTAAGCCATGTAATATGTATGTAGTGAAGCTAGTGGAATATAGGCATGTGTTTAAGTGCTCTGCTGATTTGGATTCTAAACCATGATCAGCCAAATAAAATCTGAGTGTTTTGGCAAGTACTAGATAGACTTTTATGAACCTAGCAGCCCTCAACTACATTTTATGTAGTAATCGTCTTCTTCACCTTCACATTATCCTGTCAATCAGCGTTAGTGGCTCTTGTTTTTCATCTCCAAGCATTCTTGTCAAGTGCATCTTCCAAGCTGATACCAATCTTCTTCAGGTTCTCCTTCATCATCACAAACTACCTTTTTCAGAGTCTTCTTTGTGGACTTTGCCCGATGGCTACTACCTTTTGTACTCTCTGACCAACAAATCCTACATCTCATCATATCACATGACCCAGCCATCTTAGTTGATTCTCCTTCAGTCTTCTGTGATGGAGACTACCTACATCATGGTTCATACCATTTCCTTATGTAGCTTATCAGCTCTCATCTTACCCAGTGTTCACCTGAGCATTCTCATTTCTGCAGTGTGAAGTAGTTGTTCTTCTCTCTTCCTCATTGGCCAGCATTCTGACCCATATGTCATGGCTGGTTTAATTGTGGTCTTATAGTTTATTTGGCATATTCTTATCATAGTTAATTCCCATCAACTCTTTCCATTTGCATGTGACTCCTAACATCCTCCTCCACATTCCCATCATGGCATAACACTGAACCTAGGGTTTTGAATTGTTGCATGGACTTTAACTCAATACCATCTACTTTTATGGCTTCTTATTGTCCCTCTCAATGAAACATGTTTTTTGTCAAGTGATACATAAAGCATTTTCTTCTAATGCAGCCCTCCATCTTTCTAGATCCTTTTTTTAGTTCGTATTTATCTTCAAGGCACAACATAATGTCATCAGCAAAAAGAATGGAGCCTCTCTCCCCCTGTAATGGTGTCCATTACAATCATAAATAGGAATGGGCTTAAGGATGATCCTTGATGTAGACCTTAACTCACACTGACTGAATCACGGCAGCCACAACTGCTTCTCACTAATGTTCTGCTATCCACATACGCACCCATGATAGTCTGAACATATGTCTCTGGCAGAATATGTGACTGCAGGCCCCACCATATCTGTGTTTTAGGAACTGTTATAAGCCTTCTTTAAATCCACAGACAAAAACAATACCTTACATTTCTCGCTATACTTCTCCTGGAATGTTCAGGCTGCAAATGCTGCATTCATTGTTGACCATTCTGTCATAAACCCAATTTTTGTGTCACTTTCTTGATGTTCCAGTTCTTCATGGAGTCTTGCTTTGACAAGTCTTTCATCGTGTGACTCATTAACTTGATGAGTCAGTAATTATTATATTCTTGCACATAGTATATAGGTCAAAAGACTGGAGATGGCTTCATGAAATAACATCTGAATGCAGATTTTGAACATCCCCAAATTTGGTGTCTAGGGTAACATTTTCAAAAGCACCTGTGTCCCATTTTCACAAGTGGCTTACTCACTTAGGAACATAAGTGCTGTGGAAAGTCAATGGAACTTAGGCTAAGTAATGTAGGTACCTAACTCCCATTGACTTTCAATGGGAGATGGGCAACTAAACTACTTAGCAACTTTTGTAAATCCCACCTGGCATCTCTCTTCATGTTTAGGTGTCTAAATACTTTTGCAAATTTGGCCCTTAAGTTCTTTTGAAAATGTTACCTAGTTCTGAAAGGCTGGGCACAAAATTGTCATTTGCTACCCTTTAGTCCTTACAATGCTACACAGCTTGACACTCATTCTTGTCAAGTTTTTTTTTTAAAGATGACCCTTCTGCATATTTATAACTCCATCAACCACTTTACTCATTCCAGAAACAGGTCATATGTTTCCTTCAAGAAACAGGGTTTATTATACTAGATCAACCATTCACTTGATTACTCAGGCATGAGTACTCTTCTGTGATATTTAAGGTTTTTTTAGGTGGCTTCCAATCAGTCTTTGGCAATCATTCCTGTCTTTAACAGGAACGCTTCATATGCATTACGACTAGCTAGTACATTATACAAATCCAGTAGCTAAGCAAATTTTATCATTGAGACATCAAAGCATAAAATTATATTCATGTTACTATTCATTTTTATCACAAAGAACAGAACTACAGGTCGGCAGTACTATAAGACATGTGCCAAGTCCTTATTGATCCCAGGACTTATTACTATTATCACAGATACTGAGTTTGTGTATTCTGCCAGGTTCCATTAAGTTCTATATATAGTTTTCTGTTGCTTCAATCTCAGCCTCAGATATGTGGTTGACCTATTGATGTTATAGATTCTGCACCATATTTTCTCATGAACATGAAAGGTTTCTATATTTGTCTCATGCTATTTTAGAGGAGCACAAAGAGGAATTTATAAACAACACACACAATGCTCCTTATTTTAGATAAAATTTCTAATAGAAACAGGTGTGTCAGTTGTTGTGGGATGGAGTCCCAAACATAATTAGTTTGCTGTTTGACTGCCAAATGGAGCTCTAAGAACTGCCAGTTCTCTCTGCCAAGATTAAATAATTTGTAAACTCCAGGGAAAGGAAGAAGATTCTATCATGAAATAACTGATTTAAACTAATAGCTCCTACTTCGGTGTAGGGAGTCAATACCAGTTTTGTGATCAGTTAAAAGTCTCAGGTTATTCTATAACATTTTATGTTGATGATGGTAAAAAGAAAACTATTCTTTTTAAGCAGTTGTGATTGGACGTCTCTGCCTCACCCAGTTGACCTTGCCCCAATACATCTGCAGCCAATGTCAGGTGTGGAGAGAAGAACTAAAATGAGGAGACTGAGCCCAGTTCTGGGCTGAACAGGAAAGACAGCAGAGCTCTGCCACTTCGTTGATATGGGAAGCCTGGTTCCAGCTGAGAACCTAAGGAAGCTTGCTACCTGGAAGAGATATTTGGTGCTTGGGATGACTAGATCTAGGAAAACTGACAAAAAGGGACAAGCTACCTAGCCCAAATAAGTGAGGGTCCTCCCAACAAACCCATAGATGACCTGGATTCTGAATTTGCTATTTTCCTTTGTTTTGTGCTCTGACACCCTGAAAGGGGTAAGACTTGAGCATCCACCAGGGCACCCAATCTGTGAGAAAGAAGGTTTGGACCCACCTGCAGCAGGGCTAGCCATGTTGTGACAGGCCACAATCGAGTGGCTCCTAGATAATCCAGTTTCCATCTTAACTGCCTCTTGTTAATTAAGAGAGGTTAGGAGCTGAGGGTATTTGCTCTAATGATATTGGCCTCTGCACAACATAGAAAGGTGCACAGTATTACAAAATTGTATCTTTTTCTACTTATTGAAAGTGAAGACAGGATATAATTGTAAGCCTAGCAGTTGACCCATCATTAGATATGTCTAAATAATACATAATATTTAGACTTTACATATATACACGGAAGTTATAATCTTATATGCTCTAGACAAAGAGCATACTGAAAACAATCATCCCTCACTCTTCATTAGAGGCCTACCCTAAAAAGCTTAAGGAAGTGTGTCCTAGAGGAAGCCCCAGGGAAGGAAAATGGGGAGAGGTTTTTTGAAAAAGATTGGAGATTGTATAGGGAAGCTCCTGTGGAAGAAAACAAAAGCCCTGGGCCACCATAGAAACAGTTGTTTATGCCCACCCAGCACGATGGAGAATTAATGTTGTTAGCACATGACTCTCCTTTTGCTGGTCAGGTTGAAGAAAAATTTCTATTGGCCAGGAATACAGAATCATGTGAGGAATTATTGCAGGTCTTGTGAATTATGTCAAAAAAGGAAAAGGCCTGCAGGACCTCAGACAGTTCCTCTATGTCCCCTGCCTGTAATACAAGAGGCATTTCTGAGGGTAGCAATGAATATTGTGGGCCCTATGCCACGTCCTATCCGCCAAGGAAATAAATATATCTTGGTGGTGGTGGGTTTTACCACTAGATATCCTGAAGCAGTAGCTCTATCTAACATAGAGGCAGAAACTGTGGCAAGAGCCCTTCTCACTATGTTTATAGAGGGGTTTCCCTAAAGAGATTTTATCTGACTGTGGATCAAATGTCATGTTGCAGCTAGTCAGCGATTTATGGAAGTTATGTGGGGTGAAACAACTTCCCAGAAACCAGTGGCTGGTGGAAAGATTCAGTGGGACTCTAAAATCCATGCTGGGTAATGTCCCAACATTTTCAACACTCTGAATGCAAAGAAGGGAAAATGGTAGGCTGGCATTTCTATATGTGTGCAATCTCACTGCTTTCTCACAGAGGTGGAACCTTAATTCTGCATTTACATTTCCTGAGTTTCTAACATTGGCCTTTGTGTGCACAGGGCAGCTGGTGTGGCAGGGTTGTTTTTAATTTAGTATTTTTGAATGTCAATATGCATTTAAAATATTGATATGTGCCTGCAGCCATAACTGTATCATAACTCTGTGTGTGTGTGTGTGCATGCAGTTTATTTGCTTTTTTGTATATTAACCAGTGGTATTTATGGTTCTAAGTCTGGCTTTTTTAGTTGTTTTTTCATTTGGAGAATTTTTTCCTGACTTGTTAGGGTATCAGGACCCTCACGATTTTGCAGTCTTAATGAACTCTTTTTATTTCTGTCCCTTCAACAATGCTAGGTTCTCAAGCAAAGGAAATATCAGGAATATTAGCCATTTTTGGTAAAGAAATAACAGTAACTTTTAATAATACCTGTTATATAGAACTTTCTCATCAGTAGCGCTTAATAATCTTGAATGTATTTATCCTCACAACAGAGCAAAACTGTTAAAAGCATGAGCAGAATAGACCAGCACTTGACCAAAATTCAAAGTGCAAGCGCTTTTAAAGAAGATCAAATGAGAAATGTATCCCCTGATGTGCCTTTCATTCCAGACAAAGGAAAAATACCTTGAGTGGCATTCCACACCTTTGAGAACTCTCCATAATGCCATAAGCAGATACACAGGCTTCAGGTTTATATAAAAAAAATAGCATGTTCTTTGTAGAAAAACTATAGAAGAAAGGAAAATGGCAGCCTGCAGCTCTGACACTGTTGAGCTGGCTTTGGATTTAAAAAATGCCATTTGGTGGATATAGCTCTTAGTGCTCCCATCCCATTGGCTAATACAAAGAAGAAAGCTAAAGAGAAGAATGGACATAGCTTAAGTGCTCCTGAACAAATGCAGAAAAATATATAAATATATATTTCTGTCTCTCCTCTCTTCTCTGATTTTTACCTGAAGCTCTAAAAACTCACACATACTAGAAATAGAAAGGAACAGCCTGCAGGTGTCATGCAATTGGGCCACCCAGCAGTGCAGATCTAAACTTCTCCACACTTCTGGGGGTACAGGGAGGGCTGAAAGAAGTGAATATCTTCCTCTGTACTACTCATTTTTCATTTAAAGTTTTTTTTTGTTTTCTTCTTAGCTGTCCATAGCTGTGACTTCTCTTAAATCATTCAAGCTAATGGAGTTATGCTGGTTTATACTTAGGATCTGGTCAAACGATATCTTGGTTTGGTAAACTAGTAAATTTGTCCTGCATGTTTGGAAACCACTGGCAGAAACTGGAGAATGGTAGCAGAACTAGGTTATGTGAAAACGCATAAAGTTCAGCATTCAGGTCTTGTTTGGATGCCCATTCAAAAATGCGTGTGCTGATGTGTGATAGCTGTCATTTTGGTTGATACACTGAGGATTGCACTGGAGACTTCTAGAGCTAAAAGTGTGAGCTGTTATAGCTTGATCTAACACTAGGTGAGGATGTAACAAACTAATGTGCTCTGTGGGTTGGACATGGAGGGGGATATGTAACATACACGCACCAGTGGTTACAGTGAAACAAGCCATCTGATCACCTCAAACCTGTAAAAATGAGCAGAAGATCTCATAATCTCAGGTTCTCTCATGTTGTAGCTGATATTTCCATTTCTGGTCTAAGCTATACATTCTAGGAAAACAGTTTTTCCTCAGTGGTTTTTACTACATTCAGTTCCTGTCCTGCTAGTGAAAAGAATTACTTATTTAAATATTTCACATTGTATTGAGACAGAGTGGCCTCCATTCAAGGAGGACTGGGAGGAACCACTCCCTGCCCCCTGCTAGGCGGAGTCATGCCGGGCCCAGCCCCCATGCCAGAAGCACTTGCCGCTGCTAAGGCCCTGGGCTGGGACCTGGGGGGAAGTAGGATGGGCCAAGATCCCCCTACACCCCGCTGCTCACACACTAACACATTGTGCATGAGTTTGTCTGTGTAAGCCCTGCTAATGCACACTGAGGTGTCCCTAGCATGCTTTGATATAGCACTGTTTGAAACAACACTACACTAAAGTGCACTAAAAAAACAGCAGGATCTACCTGAACCAATTAATTTGCAACACATTAGTGCACTTTAGACATCACACATCTGTAGGATGCAATATCCCACTATGAACACAAAACTCGAGTTTCTGTCCAGTGCCTTAACCACAAGACCATCCTTCCTCTCCAATGTAAAATGTTCATGATTTTTACAGATTGACAAATCTGGTAAATATGCAATTTATTCTACCTTTACTGACAATGTCTGCATACAAGGAATTTTTCTGAATGTTGAAGTCTAAACATTAATATTCTGCATAGTACTCAGCTTTTCCACATTGTAAAGCACTACAAAAGTTTTTCTAAAATTGCAAAACTTCTCCTTCATTCCAGTTGGTCATGGGCTTTTTGGTGCTTCATTTCTTCTGTGACAAACTTCTCAGACAAACTTATTGGAGTTCTTCTGTCAACCATCATTAATGGCTAATTTAATTAGCTTCAATCTTGGCACTTGAATTCAGTGGAGATTCCCTTTAGAGTCTTGGAACTTATACGGTACATTATTTCCTTTATTGCTGATCATACCATGTAACTTTCTGTGATATTCCTTCTACAGAGATTATGGCTTTTTATTTCTATGAAAAATGATCATCAGGAATGAATCTGGAGTCACTGTTGCTACAAGGAATATGGAGAGCTAGGGATTCTTTTAATTGCTTTAATTGTAAAAAGAATTGGAATTAAATGTGGAAATTGGGAAGTTGTGGAAACATTCTTGGAAATTGCCTCGCCTCTTCAGTAACAGAAATCTAAATGTCTTCTGCTGACAGTTACCAATCTTTAGTTTTTTGATTTACTTTGTAAATATGAAGAAAAAAATATTAAGCATTGCAGAGGTGGCTGCTGTAAAAACATCATTGGAAGGTTTATATTGTCTTACACTCAGGGGTGAAAGTAAGTTAAAGAACTTACCGGTACACTGGAGTCCTGAGCGGGGGAGTGGCCTCAACTGGAAGAGGCATGGCCTTTCAAGATCAGACCGGAGCTACCAGCTGCAGAGGCAACTGGGAGCCCCGGGGCTCAGGAGCAAATTAAAGGGCCCAGGGCTCTGGCTGCCGCAGAGCTCCGGGTCCTTTAAATCCCCACCCAAGCCCTGCTGCTGGAGCTCCGGCGGGGATTTAAAGGGCCCGGGGAACCCCTCAGCGGCTGGAGCACCGGGCCCTTTAAATCCCCGCCTAAGCCCGGCTGCCAGAACTCCAGCACACTTTAAAGGGCCCGGGGATCCCTTTAAATCACTGCCGTGGAAGCCAGTCCTGTCCGGCACAGCGTACTGGCTCTTGCCGGTACGCCATACCGGACTGTATCGGCTTACTTTCACCCCTGTTTACACTAGTAAAAATGGTGATGGGATTCCCTTGAGATGGGAATTTCACCAAGAGACAACAATGTTTGTTCAGAAAGGAGACCCAGTTTCACTTCCAAGGGAAAGATCACATGCATTCAATTTCTCACAAGAATAGGCAGTGAAAATGCCAAAGGAGACTTAGCTAAGGTAGTGAGAATCAATGATGATTCATTGTCTGGCAATGCCGAAAGAATGGCAGGAGACATTAGATATGGGTTTAATCAGGCCGCAACTTTATTATTAGACAGATGTCTGGGACTAACCCGGAGGATAAAATGTGTGCAGTGCAGGTGCAAAATTTATGTCCCTCCGGCAGATTCCCTGCCAGGACCTTACCAATAATTCCAGCCAATTTTTTTTTGGGGGGGGAGGGGGGGAGAGGTGTCTTCCACAGCTCCTCCCCATTTATTTATGTCCCTCCAACAATTCCCTTGCCGGGATCATACCACTTCCAGCCAATTCCGGGGGAGAGGGAGGCTTTCACCAGCTCCCCGCCCCCTTTTTCATCCAGGTCCCTCCAGCAATTACCTTGCCGGGATCTTACCGACCATACCCCCTCATAGGAGGGGTTAAGGTGGACTACAATGATGCGGGGGTTGGCTCCCTGCTGTATCAGTCATAGGAGTCTCCAACTGCCCCTGGCTTGCTCAATTACCAACCACCTCTCCTTAATTCCTTTTCCAAGCCATTTTTTCATTCTTTTGTACCTTAATTTATGGAGTATCTGCACTGAACATCCGCTATACACTTAAATAAAGAGTTGTGACATATGGCCTACCGCTATGTATGAACAGACAAACTTAAACCTGAACCTGCTGCAAGGAAGGCGAAACCCCCGCCCACTGCACCTGGCCAATATGGTGGTAAGGGAAAAATTCCTTCCCAGCCTTCCTTAGTGGAGCGGCTAGTGTAATGCCCACAGCAGATACAGCTAAACACCCGACATATTTGTGACCTAATTAGGGAGGGAGGGCGGGTGCTGCCCAGTCTGTTCTGAGAGGAGAGGGGAGGGGCCAGGCCCAGCTGACCTTTTTAAACCCTTCATTCCTTGCAAACTGGGGTCATATTGCACCTATTTCACACCTTTTCTGAAGGGGATATAAAATGCTACCATCTGTGTGTTTTACACACATTTTGCACTTGGATTGCACCAGTGAGTCAGGGCCTATGGATGAGTTCTGTGCCTTAACTTTAAATGTTGTGAATTTTATCAGTTTTTCATAATGATATTTAGGATATATTTTTTCATACATTTTCAATCTAATTATAATTATAATAAAATTATAAAATTATAATCCATTAAAAAGAATGAAGCTCTATAATATTAATCCACTTATGACTAGACTCATCAATATGCTTCAACTGCTGTGCACTGCTCTGGTAATGCACAGCAAAGACAGACCCAGTTTCACTGGCCAGTAAGATGTTTCACATCTCCAAAGTGACTCAAAGCAGCTAGAGAGTCTCAATGAATCTGGCCTATAGTTGTTTCTGGGTTAGAGTTGTGTTCAGTCTTTTTTTCCCCTCCTCCTTCCATCTGTAAAATCACTCTGAAACATATATAATGCAGATTATATTTGATTACTGAAGTCATTTTGGCTGTGCTGGAGGTCACATGGGTAGGCCTTTGACTGGTAGTAATTTTAAACCATTATTTGTAGCCCTATTAAACATCAGGAAAGAGGACAAAGAAGGTTGGTAATTGGTCTCTGTCCATTGCAAACTGTGGAAATTGATCTGGCTTCAGACTGGGAGCTAAAAGCAAACCAATGCATTAAAGAGGATGGATCTCTACTGCATTGTGGTAATATGCACAAGACACATTTTTCTTCCGTTTTCCACGTACTTTAGAACTCTAGGCCCTATTGCTTACACCAGTGTAAATCACTCCATTGAAATTACACTGGCTATATACCAGTGTAGTTTATAAGGCAGTGGTTCTCAACCAGGGGGGCCGTGAGCAAGTTTCAAGGGGGTTGCCAGCATTAGACTCGCTGGGACCTAGGGCAGAAAGCCGAAGCCTCACCACATAGGGCTGAAGCCTGAGGCCCTGATCCAGGCCATCCAGGGCTGAAGCCAAAGACTGAGCAATTTGTAGCTTCATGGGGGCCCCTGTGGCATGGGGCCCCAGGCAATTGACCTACTTGCTACCCCCTAATGCCGGCCTGGCTTTTATATGCAGAAAACTAGTTGTTGTGGCACAGGTGGGCCGTGCAGTTTCTATAGCATGTTGGGTGAGGGGTGGGGAGGTTGTCTCAGAAGGAAAGGAGTTGAGAACCCCTGGTATAAGGGAAGCAAATCAGTCCCACAAAAATAATGGCTGGGAACTGGCAATTAAGATCTCGGGTCTGATTCTCCTCTGCCTTGTGTGTTCATTTATATCTGAGCAATGTGTATAAAATGTTCCTACTAGTATCAGCGAGTGGAGAATTATCATCAGGCAGTGGGACTACCCACTGCACAAATGTAACTAAATGCACTGCAGGCAATGCAGTCAAAACCCCTTGATTTTTTATTTTGCTGCAATTTTAATGGACTTGGAAAGTTCAATATCTGCTAGTTATTTCCATATTAATTCTATATTACCTGAGGATAACTGATCCAGACAAACTTAAATCCACCAACTTTTGTTTGTTTGTTTTGATTGATTGATTGATTTAAAAAAGCCAAGCAAGGCTATGGCAGTTCTGTCTGGGTACAGATAACAGGATTCAGTCCTAATTGTATACCAGAATGTATCTGACTTGTGCCACAGTGATGTGCTGTTATTACAGATGTTCCAAGGTATCCTTATTAGTGTTGAAAAATTGTACATATTTTAAATAAGATAATAACTGGGTGTGCCAATGATACTGTGCAATCCTTTTACACGATTAGCTCAAATCCACCCTTAAGAGCAAGCTTATTGCAGTTACTACATAAATCCTGGAATTACTATTACGTTTGCTTTTAAAGGGCCCTTCTAGCTTTAGAAATCTGGCATTAACACAATGTGTTTTCCATTACAATGACAAGTACATGGTGGAACACAAATCCCACTTGAGAGCCTAAGCTGTTTGAAGGGTTTTAGTGTCAGCCTCTCATTTCTAGAAGGTTGGATTAAGAAATAGAAAAGATGCTCCTATTGCAGCACTATAGCTGATGTATTAATATGTATCTGCATGTCAAGAATATAAACAGTGCTTGAAAGGCCGAGCTTTTATATTGCATATGACATTCATACAGATTTCTCATTATACTGAGACACTGATGTTTACTTGTGTCAAAAGACTCTTTTCCTGCATGAACCAAACTGGATTCGTCTCTTCAGAAAAACAACAAATCGAAATTGTTTGCTTACATGGAAGAAAGAGAAGTTGCCTTTAACTACCTTTTCTTTTTAAAAAATGTCTATCTTCTGGACCTGATTCTCTTCTCACTTACACCACTGTGAATCAGAAGTAACTACATTGAAAAAAATGGAGTTACACCATTGTAAAACTGATGTGCAAGAATAATCCGGACCTACATGCTTAATTCAAATATGTTGCAAGTTGTTAAATTATTCCCAAATACATAAAGAAAAGAAGACACAAGCTGCAGATCAGCAATTAACTCTTTCTGTGTTATTTTGTGTTTCTGTAGAGAAAGAGCCTTAAAATAGCTGTTGCCTTCCTATCATTTTTAAGATGGTTTGTTAATGTGTTATTCTTGGCAAAGAGAGACTTAGGCTATGTCTACTCTAAAGAGCATACAGCAGCACAGCTGTACCAATGCAGATGCGCCACTGTAAGATCTCTTGTGTAACTGTTTTAAATCGACGGGAGAGAGCGCTCCTGTTGACATAATTAAACCATCCCCAATGAGTGGCAGTAGCTATGTCGGCGGGAGAAGCTGTCTTTTTTTCACATCCCTGAGCAACATATGTTTTGACGACATAAATGGTAGTGTAGTCCTGGCCTAACAATAAATAATATACTGCTACCTGTAACTGGGTGAAAGGATTCATCTATTGCTCAACCCTTTTGGTAGGTATTGGGCCCTATTACCATCAGTGGAAGCCTAAGAGATATTGAACTTGTTCTGTAGTTTTCTCCAATGTTAAGGGACTTATGACTGAGGTTTTTATTTATTTATTTGCTTTTATTGCAAAGCCTAGGCTTGGATGGCGGCAAGGGAACAGTAAATAACCTGTGAAAGTTAGGAAAGAAATAGGTGACAAGCTTTCAATCGCAATGTTATCATTTATTAGGACAAGCTGAAGGAAAAAGTGGTGACTAGATTTCATCACTAGTGGTCAGTTTGCACTGATTCCATTTTCACACCTGTCTGTGCAAACAAAAGAGTTCAAAACTTTATTTTTTAAAACAAAAGCAAGATTCTTCTTTACATATTGCAGTTCCTCAAATCAGGGTAGCCTTTGGCTATGGACTTTGCATGGATGCAAAGGCCAGCTTTTCTCTTGTAAGGTGCATCTTTAATATCGCAATAGGCTAAGGGTGACAATCTTTATCTGTAACACTTAACCCCTATTAAATTTGGTGTTATCTGATGTCAGTGTAATTCATTACATTCCCCCTCTGACAGTAAAACACCAAATTCCCTGGTTACAGTTGATTTTGGAACCTGGAAGAGCAGGATGAGACTTGCATTAGCATTCTGGTCTATTCTTTTGTTTCTTTCTTTATAGTTTTTGATGTAATGGTAATTAGAAGTCAGGAAGAAATAAAAAACTAGTAAGATCAAACAATTTTCCTGCAATTAATGGCTTAATTTCTATGTTGATGTACAATATGACAGTCTGCTTGAACCACTTTTAAACCTGTATCACAATGGGAAATTGAAATAACACTTTTAAATAATTTAAAAACGAAATTAATTAAATTAACCCACCAGAAGCCTAATATGATTATCACGGTCTCTGGAGTCAGCAGGAAATCCTTATGGGAAAGGACTATTTCAGACAGAAGAATGTCTCCAGTAGCAGTTGTTTAAAAATAACAAAGTGGCTCAGGCAGTTTTTAAGTCCCACCACACACACACATGTTTTACCTACTCCTTACAACACGAAGCTATTTCCTTCACCTTTACCCCCATACTTCTCCACAGGGCCCTACCTTTAATGAATTAAACAAAAGCCCTTTACAACTAAGGCATGAAAATTGCAAAAAACACATTAATTAGATATGTTTATTCACTTTTAGTGAGTTAGACTCTTTCCCCTCATCCACCAAATCACAGGTCATTCTATATCATTCAGGGTATGTCTATACATCAGTGTAAACCCAGACTCAAGCCTAACCTGCCTTGCATCCACACACCATCTATTCTAACCTAGGGGCCTAGGACCCTGCAGGGCTGAGGGTCAGAATCTGTGTTAAGCTGGGATCTAGGTCCCAAGGTCTATTGCTTTCCTGTGTGCATGTGGCCCCAGCTTGACTCAGTCCCGGAAGTCCTCTGGGAGTTCCTGGCAGCAGAGGAACAGCGCTTCAGGCAGCCAGCACAGCGGCCAGAAGTGCTATTACTGCCTGGCCAAGCGTGCTCCCCCTTCTTGCTCCGGTTCCTCTTCGCTGCTGCGTGGAGCTTGCCTGGAGCAGGGAGTAAAGTTGACAGGTGGGAGGCAGCTCCCGGCTGCCAAGATGTTGGGGGTCATCCCTTCTCTGTCCAGGCTGAGCCAGGTGCTCTGCCACTCCACCTCCCTGCTGGTCTATGCTTGGTCCCCACTCTGCTCTCTAGCCCTTGCTTTCCACACACCCCTTGCCCTCCCCAGGGCTGCATATGCAGGGATGCTCAGGCTGCACGCACTGTCAGAGTGGCAAGTGTGAGTCAGCCCAAAAACTTCCCCACACACTCATGCAGTGGCAGCAACTCCTCCTCACTGTGGGAAAGTTTTGGGGCTGGCTCCCACTCGCTGCCCCAACAGTGCACACTGTCCTGGCACCCCTGCACACGTGGGGGGAGAGCGGGGAGTGGCAGAGAGCATATCCTGGAAGATTACGTGAAAAAGATAAAATAGGGTCACAATAGGATTTTTCATCTCTTTGCTGTTTGAACTCTCAGAGGGTCAGAGACGCTAAACTGAAGCAAGAGAACTCCCAGGATTATCCTGGGTTTGCCCTAAAATACATTTTGAATTGACCGACCACTACAACTCTGTCACTTTTACAATTTAGATTGCAACTCATTTGTGTGTATAGGTTTGCTTGCTTTAACCTGTAAAGAACTCCCTCGTTTCTTTTTCCTAGTTAATAAAATGTTAAATAGCTTATTACAAGATTGGCTTCGGTGTTGCCTTTCATGTAAGATCTAGGGTACCAATTGATTTGGAGTAAGAGACTGGTCTCTTGGGAATGGAAGCAACCAGAATACTTTCTGATTTTTGGTCTAAGTGACCACTTATCACTAAATCCAGCTTGTCTGGGTGGCAAGATTGAGGACAGCCTAAGGAGACTGTCTGTGACTCCATGGTAAGACTGAGACAGTGATCCAGAATGCACATTTGTTACTGGGTTGGTGAAATATAATTATAGAACATACCACCAGTTTGGGGTGTCTGCTCTTTTTTTGACAATCTGTCCTGAGATGAGCACTCTGTCGTGAGCCACTCCAGACAGCGTAACAGCCCTTTGACTTTTCTCATTTTATATTGAGCAACCTTTGATTTTGAACCAGATAGACACTTTGGCAGAGCAGCGAGGAGTTAAAGTGAAATACACTAATATGAAAAGTACTTTTAATTTCCTGAGAGAGAGAGAGAGATGAGAATGGGTCACTAGTTTAGACAGGGAATAGTTCCACAGGCACAGAATCAGAGTATGAGCCAATCAATTAGAAATAAAAATATACCGGCAAAAAACACAAATTATTGCGTTTGCTTTGATTTTGAGGACAAGGTGTGGATATGTAGAGGGAGTGATGATAACCTTTCCTTTAGTAGCTAACTGGACAATATATAGAGAATACAACATTGATGCCTGAGGCAATGAAAGCCTTTATAAGCAAGCTATTTATAACTGCTATTGCTATCATTAACTAAATATTCCTCCATATAAAGCTGAGAACAAAAAGGCTCCCGGTGAAAAGAATGTTCTAATGATAGAGAAAGTCCCTGAACTGGCACTGATGAAGCAATTATAATTTAAAAATAAAGAACACTTCTTTTAAGTTGTGACCCTCTGGATCCACTCCAAAGCTGTCAATTAGAAGGAGTGACAAAGTAAAAGAACTTGTGGTTACAGTGGTGTTACAGGGAGTAGAAGGCTCTGAAGTGGTGGTCTGACCATTAAATAAATGATGCACTTAAAAGTTAACCTTTAAAAAAAATAAAGATTGGTTTTATTCACTGGTAAATGATTTATTTAGTACTTAGTAAAACCCTTGATATCCTCTTATCTCACCAAAGGCCAGTAAAACTGTATGTCTAATGTTACTGTAGCTCTTTATTAGAGGAATGTTTCAATTCTGCAGTATATCAGGGAACATCTTTGTTGGATTTTGAAAAGCAGGTAGGCATCACATACTAACTCCAACTAAAAGAGCCAAATCTTGCCCTTTAATCACTGAAAAATGACTGGATATGAGTGACATATTTAGCTGTTTCTTTATTTTTCTATCGAATACTTTCTGACGCCTGTCACCTAAGAAAAGGCACTTATGGATATGAGTAAGTTACACAATCCCTAATGCAGCTCTGTTGTCTTTGATGTGAAAGCAATGGGATGACTTGTAGCAGTAAAGCTATGCTTTCATGTATTTGCAGGATCCAGACATGAGTGATAAAGTTGCAAGGGTCAGAGAAAGAAGCAAGCTGAAGTTAATTTTCAAATTAAGAATGCCCCTTCCAGAATCAAATGTCATTGGTAACAGCTTGGAAAGAGGGAAGTTGGTCTGGAGAGCTGCAAGCTTAATATAAATATGGCCCTGTCCTTGGAAGATTTAATGTGTGCTTAGCTTTACAAGCGTGAGGAGTCTCATTGAATACAATCATCTCATGAGGCTACTCAAAAGATTTGCATAAGTATTTGCAGAATCAAGCCCATTTACTACCATGTTAAGACATTTCTATAAATTATCTAAGAATGATGTCTATGGCTCATTTGGCCCTGTCCAATAGCACATATCAATGTTCCTTTGGCACCACAGTGGAAGAGATTAAAGTCTTCTCTGTTCATGAGAACTTGTACCCAAGCAGTTACCCAGATAGTCTATTTAATTACCCACACAGTAATATAGCAAGGGTGGGGAACATGTCTGAAATGAATGTTTGTATTGAGCCAAATTCCCCTCTAATGCAGTGCCACTGAATTTAGTTGTGTTGCACAAGGTATGATTTTGGGCTCAGTATCATTTCAAATGAGTGATATTCACTATAGTGTAAAATTATGATCAATGCTGATATTTCATAGCATTTATTGAAAGCAGGGCTAGTCAATAAATCCATGCATGTAGATGAACACTGTCACATTTTGTCATTTGATTAAACCCTACAGAAGAGAAAAAGTATTGAAGCAATATTGTTATTTTTTAACAAAGTGCCAGGATCTGGACCCCTGCTGGTCTGGCACTTAGATAAATGTATATTTATATTTTCTTGGCTGTCTTGTCTACAACAATATTTTAAGAGTATATCTAGAAAGAGAAATATCTTACAAATGCACCTCAATTTAAAATAACAACAACACTATACAACAGTTTCAGATAGAATGAAATATCCAATTGATATTTCCAGGGGAATTTAATGCGACAGGGTGTAATTATCAGATAAGAAAAGTAACAATAAAAACAATATAATGAATTTTAAAACTGATAGCATATCCCACAGCCTTATTCAAAATGATCACTCTCACTTTAAATGCAATAAAATATCTAAGATGCTAGTTCCTCCAGTCAGAAAGCATCTCTATAAATTTAATGCTGAGCATAAAATATGAATTATACTTTGTATGTCAGATGAGTGATATTAAAATTTAATATAGTACCACTGCCATTAATTTAAAGGACATTTTACTGGATATTCTTCTCACATATCAGCATAAAGCACAACTTTTATCAGGCTGATGCAAACAGTCACCCATTCTGTCATCAAAAATATGAAATTAATATATTGCCTATAAAATTAATCTGTGGGAAAAGATACACAAAGGCTTGTCTGAATTATGGCAAGCAATATTATACTTAAAGTTACCCTTGATTAGAATAGTGTTGTGTTTTTTTTAACTGGATAATTTCCAAATATGTACATACATCCAAAACAAATGCAATTCTAGACCTGTAGCGCATTTACTTTTGTAATGCTAGTGCTTTTTCTATCTTAATAATGGAGATATTCTCAGCTAACAACATGTCTATTTGGCCCACAAAATTAACATGCACCAGGATCAGGAAGGTGAACTCTCACAAAGAAATAAAGTAGGTTGGTGCACATTCAGTTCTATCAAGGATGTCCTCCCAGGAAAAATCAACAAGGCAGCCTCTTCAACTCAACAATACTGCCAGCAATGTTGTATGGCAGCAAAACATGGGCACTGATGAAGACAGAGGAGCAGCAACTGTCTGTCATGGAGAGGAGGATGGAAAGAAGAATTCTGGGAATTTCAATCCACGATTGAGTCCCCAGTGAAGTGATCAGACAGCAGCGTGGAGTGCAGGATGTCATCGTTGAGAGTGGACATAGTAAAATGCGATGGGCTGGGCATATAGAGAGACTCACTGACAAATGATGGCCTGCAGCTGTTGCCAAGTGGTACCCACCGGAACTACTCGGCTGACCTCCAAAGAGACGGGAAGATTTATCCTGAAAAGACATGGCCACACATGGAGAAGGAAGGCCAGGATACAAAAAGAATGGAAGACGTGTTGTGATCAGCGCAATGTATACGAGAACTGAAGGACCGATCGATCAAGATGAACAACATAGGGCCAGATTCTGACATAACTGCAGGTACTCGTATTCCTCACTACCTTACTCCTTGAGTAGCCCCTTGAAGCCAGTGGGATCAGTTGTAGAGTAAGATGCTACTCAAAGTGAGTATATCAGAAACTGGACCATAATCTAGTAAACATGTATAGACACTAAAGAAATGTAAATAAGGCTCACAATTCTGTCCCTAGTTGAGATACTGATAGGGGTGAGTTATTCAACCCTTACTCACATGAATAAGGGAATTTATTCATAGTAAGATGGAAGGACTAGCCAATTGTCTCCCCTCCCCGCCACTTGACACAATTACCTCCAAAATCTCTCTCTTTCTGTATTATTATTTGTACTCCAGCCATTATCAACATTATCACAACATTAGGCATTATCACTACATTAGGCACAGTACAAACACAAAATAAGTGACAGTCCCTGATCTGAAGAGCTGACAATTTAAATAGATATGACAGACAAGGGATGGGATAAGGGGATGGAATTTACAAGCAAAGATTGCTTTTTGTGGCACAGGAAATCTAGGAAACTTTCACTCTAGGAAACCACTTATGTGCATATATAACTTTTAGCATGTCCAGTTGACTTCGAGTATTTAAAGTTATATATATATATATGTGCTTAAGTTCCAAGGGTATGTTGAACCCAGGCCTAGAGGGCAAGTTTTTAAACGATACTTAGGTACCTAAATATTCAGATTGGCATCCAGTGGGGTTTTCAAAAGCACCTAGGCATACAACTCCCATTTAGGCACTTTCAAAATTTCCACTATGCACCTATCTGCATCTTTAGGTGCCTAATTGTCTTGAAAATGGTGACCCTACATGAGTTTCCAACATGTCACGAAAAGTCTGTGGCAGCCAGAGATTGATGCTAATACCAGTACAGTGCCAAGTTTTTGTTGTTGCCACTATTCATTTCCTGGACTGTTTGGCTCCTTCCCCTTTCCCTGGTGCACGTACTTCATAAAGAGACTGAAGCTGCCATCTTCACCCTTTTACCAAGGATGAAATTCAGGTCTTGGCACAGAGCCAACAAAAGGCCTATGCACCACTTAAGTTGCATTACACACTCAAAACAGGTGTGACTTTTCAATAGAACTGCTTCTGAATGTGAAGCCTTTCAGCCTTTAATTTTTTTTTTTTTTACTGGTGCTTAATGTAGTAGTGCGATTGCATTGATTACTTGGTATAATAGAGGAAATTGCTGTGTAATTTTTCTGCACTTAACTCTGCTAATGTACCTTGTTTCTGAAGTGCTGTAAATTCATTGCAGATGTGCCTCACCTGAGAAGCCATTACTAATCTGATCAAATCTAGTGGTCTATTTGTGATATGGACACATGTCCACTAAATCATACTTTTACCTGGTATAACTCCATTGACACTAGGAATGAATTACATGCTAGTAGTCTAAAGTTAGCAATATGTTAGCAATGTTTTACAATTAAAATTTATGGAAACCCTATTATGATGATATGAAAATATAATTTCATCCCAGGTCTTTGAAGTCTCTATTATGATGAAAAAATAATTTCATTTCAAGAATGAGACCTTCCATGTCATATCACTAAAATAGAAAATTGACTGTTCAAAATGAAATATTTGTCAAAATGAAGCAGAAGAGCTTAAACTGAAACATATTACAAACAAAGGAATTGAGACCACAGTGTGTGGTAAAATATTAATGATGAAACATATCTTTAAAAACATTATATTGTGAATCAAAGAAAGCAGCATCTTTAACTCAGCCCTGCCATTTAGGAAGAACATCACAATGCTATCTAATCCAATGTTTTCTGGAAAAGTCTTCCCCCCCCCCCCCAATTTTCATGACAGTTTTCTATCATGGTGAAAGATGAATATAATTAAAAATAATAGGATATAAAAGTTGCACTCTTTAGGATCTCAAAAGCATTTTACAAATATTTAATGGTTCAACTTCACAATGCCCTTGTGAATTAGGCAATTATCATCATTATCTGCATTTTACAAAGAAGGAAGATAAGGAGAGAGGTTAGATTATCCACCCAAATTGATACAGGAAAATAATGGAGACAGGAACAGAATCAAGAAATTCACTCTTAGGGTACATCTACACTACAGGGGGAGTCGATTTAAGATACGCAAATTCAGCTACGTGAATAGCGTAGCTGAATTCGACGTATCGCAACCGACTTACCCCGCTGTGAGGACGGCGGCAAAATCGACTTCTGCGGCTTTCTGTCGACGGCGCTTACTCCCACCTCCGCTGGTGGAGTAAGAGCGTCGATTCGGGGATCGATTGTCGCGTCCCAACGGGACGCAATAAATCGATCCCCGAGAGGTCGATTTCTACCCGCCGATTCAGGTGGGTAGTGTAGACCTAGCCTCAGGGTATGTCTACACAGCAATTAAACGCACGTGGCTGGCCTGTGCCAGCTGATTCGGGCTAGCGGAGGGCTGTGGGGCTGTTTAATTGCAGTGTAAACATTCAAGCTCAGATTGAAACCCGAGCTCTAGGACCCTGCAAAGTGAGAGGTTCCCAGAGTTTGGACTGCAGGAGCTGGAATGTCTACACTGCACTTAAATGCCTCCATAGCCCGAGCCTGAGTGAGCTGTCATGGGCCAGCAGCAGGGGTCTAATTGCAAGGTACACATACCCTCAGTGTATATCTACACTACAGAAAAGGTGTGTGCTCTTAACTTGGGTTAGCTACAGCAGATAGCTAATTTGGGTTATAATAGCAGTGAAGACACGACAACTCAGCTATTCACTTGGGTTAGCAGCTTGAGTTCAGTGTCAGGCTCCCCTCTGTTAGCACAAAATTGAGACGTTGAAAACAAAATTAATCAAGGAATCAAAGGACATGAAGAGAAGAAATTCTTGAATTGCCTATTCATCAATGCTAGGAATCTGTGTAACAAACACAACTGGAAGTGCTCATTGATGAGTGCAGATTTGATCTAGTTGGCATTATTGAAACATGGATATTTCCCATGATTAGAAAGTTAAAATCAATGGCAATAACTTAATTAGGAAGGATCAAATGGGAAAAGGAGAGGGAGACTTTATGTCAAGAATGGCATTACTTGTTTCTGAGTCACTGATAGCTCAGAAGAAAATGATCTTGAATCTTTATGGATCTGTGCCCTAACAATATGGGCTTATTAGTTGGTGTCAATAATGTTAATAACATTAAAGAATAGGGTAAATTCTATATTAGACCTCATATTGACAAATAAAGGGGGTAATATAATTAACACCCATCAACATGGGTTTATGGAAAATAGATCCTGTCAAACTAATTTGATATCTTTTTTCATGAGATTACAAGTTTGATTGATAAAGGTAGAAGTGTTGATGTAATACACTTAGGGTATGTAGACACTTATACAGTGACAGAAGGGATTCTTCCATTGCTGTAACAAATTCACTTCTCTGAGATTCTTCCATCAACCTACTACTGTCTATACTGGGGCTTAGGTCAACTTAACGACATCTCTTAGCAGTGTGAACTTTTCACACCTCTGAGCAATGTAATGAGCTTCACCTAATTTTATGCATAGAACAGGGCTCAGACTTCAGTACCACATGTGAGTTGATACCACATGATATTTTGATTAAAAACACTTGGAACAATATGAAGTTAACATGGCATCCACTAAATGTATTGAAAGCTAATTGATAGGTCTCAAAATGTAACTGTAAACTGGGAATCATCATCAAATGGGTGTCTTTCTAGTGGGGTCCTGCAGGGATCAGTTCTTGGCCCTACACTGTTTAACATTTTTACCAATGAGCTGGGTGAAAACATAAAACCATCACAGATAAAGTTCTCAGAACTCCAAAATTGAGGGAGTGGTAAATAATGAAGAGGACAGGTCAATGGTACAGAGCTATTTGGATCGCTTTGTAAGCTGGGCACAAGCAGACAATATGTATGGTTAATATGGCTAAATATAAATGTATACATGTAGGGACAAATAATGTAGGCCATACCTAAAGGGTGGGGGACTCTATTTTGGGAAGCAGTGACTCTGAAAAAGGTTTGGAAGCCATGATGGATAATCAGTGGAACATGAGCTCCCTGAGCGCCATTATGTTCAAGAGGGCTAATGCGATCCATGGGTGCATAAACCGGGGGATCTCAAGTTGGAGTAGAGAAAGTATTTTGCCTCTGTATTCAGTGACCAGTGTTGGCATACCATATTCAGTTCTGGCATCTACAATTCAAGATGGATGTTGAAAAATTGAAGAGGGATTTAGAGAAGAGCCACGAGAATGATTAAAGGATTAACAAACATGCCATATAGCGATAAACTCAGGCAGCTCAATCTATTCAGTTTAACAAAGAGAAGGCTAAGGGATGACTTGATCGTAGTCTAAATACTTATATGGAGAACAAGTATTTATTAATGGGCTCGTCAATCTAGCAGAGAAAGGTAGAGCATGATCCAATGACCGGAAGTTGAAACTAGACAAATTCAGACTGGAAATAAGGTGTACATTTTTAACAGTGAGACTAAATAAGCTTTGGAACAACTTATCAAGGGTCATGATGGATTCTCCATCACTAAAAAAAATTAATTCAAGATTGGATATTTTACTAATTCCTAATTTCTTTAGAAATTATTTTTGGGAAGGTCTATGGCATATGTTATACAAGAGGTCAGGCTAGATGATCATAATGGTCCCTTCTGGCCTTGGAATCCATAACTAGGCTTTAATTAGAGCTCCTAACCTGCGTTAAAAGCCAAGTTGCCGTGTCTTCATAGCTATTTCAAACCGAGAGAGCTGAAACACATTAAGAATATATATATATATTTCAGTGTAAATATATCCTTAGTCTTTTTCTCTAACTATTACACCTCATTTCCTCCCACATCTCCCAATCATTGGAGTCTATAATGACAGAGGAGTCACCAAGGTATTTTCCATTCACCAAGAAATAGTGTACAAAGGTAATATACTGGCTATTAATCATGTCCTAGCTCATAAACATCAGTCTATAAAATATAGGACATATATGGCATTAATCTATTAGCCTTAAAGAAATACAATGACTCACGAATAAAACTAATCAAACAAATCAGTAAGAGAAGGCAAGGTGATACAGCACAAAAATCAGTGAAACACACACACACACACGCTAAACACAAGACATACACAATAAAGGAGATAATAGTAAAAATATGTCACACAATAAGGGCCTGCATCAATCCCATTGAAGTTGTGAGGCTTTGAATTAGTCCTCAGGAGAGACCGTTTTTTGTTTGTTTGTGTAAATGGGAATACCTTTACCTGGCAATTTACAAAAGTGCAAGTATATTTGTTTTTATTTATAATGTATATTAAATGCACTGTTAGGACTCTAGTAAATTATTTTATAGTGCTGCCGTGGTGAACTCTTTTGAACCAGCTCAAAACTCCCTGCTGTTCACTCGCTGTTCTGCCTGCTGTTCACCTGGCTAATAGAAGGATGGCTGTTGCTGGCACATACATAACAGTTCATTCTGGTTTGGTACTGGGCACTGGAACTCCTATGCTGAAACAAGTGTGAGGCTGAGAAGCCATAAAGGCTGACACACTTGTGGAGGGTGGATTTTAAGGAATTGTATGAAATGTTCCTGTGAGCTGGAACAGTCTGGGATAGAAGTCAATTTCTGATGCAGGAGAAGAAAAGGTAATGAAATCATTTGTTTCAAATTGACATTGAAATTAATTTAATAATTGGGAATGGACTGTAATTCTGTAATCAAGATGGTGTGTGTGTGTGGTGGGGGGGGTTTGGAAGGGATACTAGAAAATAATAGGTCTGATTCTCAATTACACTAAGATCCCTTTATACTTCCAGAGTGGGCCTTAACATAACTGGGAATCAGGCCCAATATATATGTGTTATTGAGTTTGCTTTTAATTAGCGCTTACTGGTGACAGTAAGCAGCTGCTTTTAGGAAATTGCAGCAGAGAAGCCAATGGTTGAATTGGCAAAAAGATTGGACTATTCTTATTCATGGAGATGGATCCCCCAGTTCAGGATTGAAACACGAGTAGGTTAATGTGAACTCCTGTTGTCTACAATCTATCTATTCTGATTGGACTTCAGCTTTTAGCATTGTCTGTCTTACAATTTTCATCACAGCTGTCTTTGATTAAGGAAGTAGGAACTCCTCAACACATTGCTAGTATGGGAGAAAGGACAAAGAGGCCCTATAGGCTACATGCACACATCAATAACAGATACAGACAATATTACTCTTCTCAAAACTCCTCAATATAGTACATTTTCCACTATTGGGACTACATAAGGTACAAAGCAATGGTCATAGTGTACATAGAGATGAGATTAATTAAGATCCCTCTTTTTATTAAACCAAAATGTGTTGTCCCTGTGTGTGCCTGAGGCCTGACCTACACATAAAAATGTTGCTGCCATAGCTTTGTCGTGTAAAGAAATTACGTCTCTAAGTAACATAGGTACACAGCAAAAAGCCCTAGTGTAGACACAATTATACTGACAAGAGTCCTTTTTTTCTGGGTTAGCTTGCACCATTTCCCTGACTGAAATAGGTTTGAATCTCCACTAGGAACTATATCAGCAAACCTCCTCTAGTTCAGACAAGGCCTGAGTATTCTCTGGTCCCGGTTTTTGCCATTCCTAATCAATTCTTATGTATGTGTAGTGGGATTACCATACATATACATCAGACCAGAAGCCCCTCACCTTATCTCTACTTATGGCAGCATTATGTTAAAGAAGATAACTATGCAGTTTGTGCCAAATTCACAAACTTCTGTCAAATTATCTATTTTTGCAAAATATAAGAAATAAAATTTCCCCCTCCACAGTAAATCCAAGAGGTGGTTTGTTGAGAACAGTCTCGTAACCTCTAATCATACATCTGTAAGAACTGTAGTAAAAGACTGCAGGGAATGTAGCTAAACATATAAGGTCATCTGGTGTGCACTGATGTATTTCCATTGAACTCAATAGAATTATGCTTATTTACATTAGCTGGGGACCTGGGCCAAAATGTTGACTTCTTAAAGCTGTGTATTTAGTTTGTTTTGTTTGATACATATATACAGTGGATATGATTTCTATAAATACCAAGTTACCAGGTGCTAAGTTGTAGCCTATTCTAGGAGGAGAGTTGTAAACTGCTTGTAAATGCTGCCTTTTTAATTTATGTTACTATCAGGAAGGAGAGAGAAAGTAACAGCAGCATGTAGCCACGGTGACTTACTTATAAGGTATATACCAATTTCTGAAGTTGCAAATAGTTGAATGAATAAACTTTTCTCAGGATGCCGTCCTTTGATGTAGTGCTGAATGTAAGTGTCCCTCATTTGATCTTTACTTGGTTTCCTCTAGCAACAGTATGTTCAGTTCAGAAGGGGGAACTCCCAGGAGTTCTATAATTAGACAATCATATGGAAGAATCTCCAATTTGGGATACTCTACGGTAAAATGTAGAGGTTATGAGGTGGAGGATGCTATTTATTTTGCAAATCCAAACTAAGCAATGGAACAAAAAAAAATAATTTTCTAATGCATTCTGCACTAGGCTATATTTTATATCATCATGTATGAACACATTTGGATGGGCACTTTCTATGTCTGGCTGCTCAATTTATTTTTATAATTCATTTATTTTATATTGGAGAAGAACATATAGATTTATATATGATTTCCTGCAAGTCTCATTGTGACCCTTTTAAAAAAAATGATTTTTGACTTTTTTCCTAAACAGCCAGAGTCATCCAAAACATTTTAGAAAACTGTCTTTGGGCAGCAAAACACAAACAAAATTGGAACACACACACACACACACCTTTTCTAGTGCTAATCCCTGCAAGAACAGATAACGAAGAAGTTAAACCTTAATCAGAAGATGTAGTGAATTACAAGTATTATGTTTGCTGGTAGCATGAAAAAACACGTTTAAGGAGAAATGGCCAAACTGCTTATATTGGCTTTCCAGATATGGGAGCATGATGGGCCACAGAACCTGGTGGGTAGAGGAGCCTAGTGCCCTTATGAGGGCTGATCTATGTTTCTGCTCCTGCTCAGCTTCTTGCTTCCTACCCGTTCATTCTTAGTTCTCAAACAATCAGGTTCTGCCCATGTCACCCTGCCCTCCTAGTAGTGGGAGGGGGCAGGGCACACTTCTACCAATAGAGAGACAGTACCTGCATGCATGATGGGTGGGGGGAGGTAACAGTGGGATCTGGAGGGCCTGGAGTGGCCACAGCAGCACCCTGGATTGGAAGGGAGATCAGGTAGGAGCTGGGGCAGTTGCTCCCCTTCCTCTACTCCCACCCCTCCAGTTCAAGGTGTGCCTCTGCCATCTCTGGGGAGCATTATAGTAGTAGATCATCTTAGTAGTAGGACCTTAGCCTCTCCCATTAAAGTCAAAACTTAATTTACAAGGGTAACAGGGTGAAATTGAATGGCCTGTGATATGCAGGAGGTCAGATTAGTATATCCAGTGTTTCCTTCTGGTCTTAAGGTCTCCAAATTGAATTGGGAGCAGGATTGAGGTTCAAGGGCCAGATTAACAAATATTAAAGAAAGGAGGAATGTATAGTTAATACTTCATCATTTTGTACTTGTATAAGCTTTGGCTGGGCTAGAGATTACTTCACTGACCTTCTAGTGCTTAAAAACATGCTCCTTACAAAAGCCCATGGAGACCAGAATTCAGTCACTGAGGATTTTCAACAAAGATTGAACCGGGTCAACCTCCCCACAATCAAGTCCAAAAAGAACAAAAGGGATGAATTTAGTTCTTAAGTACCAACTTTATAAAATCTTATGATAAAGAAAAATAAATAACTTAATTTTTACAACGTATCATGGCTACTTTATAAGCCACAAACTTTATTTTCACAGTTACACATAAATATAAAGAAAACAAATTAAAACTAAGTAGGTCAGTCCCCACAAAAACACAATGAAAACTTACTCGGAGTTCCCAAAAGCTAAGGTTGAGTTCACCTGAGTCTCAGCTGCAGTCTTTGATCACCAAAATCTATATAGCCTGCTGAGTCAAAAGCACTGCAACAATATTTTCTGCTTGTAGAAATCTTCAGCTGGAAAACATTCAGACTCTTCCTCCCCCTATGAAACCACCCAGTGAGCTCATTAGATAACTAAATAACCAACTACTCAGTTTAAGTATATAGATTTTATTTAAAAAACCCAACCCAGGAGTTTGGTCCCCCTTGTGCTCTACCTGCCCCGCTGTCAGCTGTTTCCTGTTCCCCCTGCCTCCCCCTGCCTCCTGCCCCACCCATCCCACAGTTTGGTGCGCCCATGTCCCCTCACTGAGAGCTTGTGCCCCTTCCCCTTTTTTTTGTTCCACACACTGATCACTGCACCCCCCCCCCCACCCCTCACCTCAGGCCCTCTGGACCTTTTTATCGAGCCCCTGTTCCGCATGCCCCCCAACCTCCCGGCTTTCTCACCCCCATACTCCAAGACAGCTGCGCATCCTGCAGCTGTTTTGCTTGCAAAGCGTGCCCAGGGACCATCTGTACATGCTCGTGCTCCACACGTTGCATTTCTCCACCCTCTCATCCTGCCCTGACACCAAGTGGTGGGACTATCTACCACCTGTGGAGGGTAAGGAGCCCCGGTGGGCCAGCCTCTATTCCACCTTGGTCCCACGGTCCACCGGGGACATTGGTTGATGGCTCCTTCACAGAGCCGTGACCATGGGCGTGTATCTTGTGTGATTCACCCCCATACCTGAGGCCTTCCCCTTCTGCGGCATGAGGGAGAATCTGGCACACGCCTACCACAAATGCGCCAGGTTGTAGCCCCTATTCTGGCTCCTCCAGAACCTCTTGTTGCAGTTTTGGCTGCACTTTTCCCTGCACCTGTTCATTTTCGCACACCCTATCCATTGCCCCATGAAGTCATGAGACCTTCTTGTCAACCTCCTCCTGGCTCTGGCCAAAGCCACCATCTATAACACCAGGAGGAGGATGTTGGACCAGGGGCCTATTTCCATTCCTCCCTGGTCTCACGCCTCCGGGCAGAGTTCCACTGGGCAGTATCAGCTGGCTCCCTAGACACCTTTGAGGAGCAGTGGGCACTGTCTGGGGTCCTCTGCTCGGTGTCCCCATCCAGTACCCTTGTTTTGAACCTGTGACCATCACTCCAATCCCTGTTTTTCATTAGTTGTCCCCCGTATTCATTTGGTTCCTGGGTCCAGTGGTCCCTCCCACTAGCCTGGGGGAGGGACCTTTAGAAGTGGGCGGCTTGCACCCACCCACCTCCCGGGTTTTCCAATAAGGCCTCACTACAACAAGATAGTACCACTGTACTCGGGGTTGGTGAGGTCTCAGCTGGAGTATTGTGTCCAATTTTGGTCACCAATGTAGAGAAAGGATGTAGAGAAACGGGAAAGGATCCAAAGGTGAGTGACAAAGATGATCAGAGGGATGGAATGCAAATCATATGAGCAGAGGCTGAAGGAATTGTGTGCGTTTAATTTGGAAACGAGGAGATTAAGGGGGATATGATAGCAGTCTTCAGGTACTTGAAAGGCGGCCACAAAAAAGACAGAGAAAAGTTGTTCTCTTCTGCCACAGAGGGCAGGACAAGAGGCAATGGTTTCAAACTGCGGCATAGTAGATTTAGATGAAATCTCAGGAACAACTTCCTGAGTGTAAGAACAGTAGGACAATGGAACAGACTGCCTTGGGAGTTGTGGAAGCTTCTTCACTGGACGTTTTCAAAAGGAGGCTGGATAGCCATTAGTCTCGTATGGATTAGACACAACAAATCCTGCATCTGGGCAGAGGTTTAGACTAGATCACCCTTGTGGTCCCTTCTAACCCTATGATTTTATGATTCTATTATTATTCTGTTACTTATTTGATGTACTTCTCTATGAATAGCAACTCATATTTTAGGGGGAAAATGTTCTGGGTGCAGTGCTCTTACATTAAAAGTAATATAATGTGTGCTTTGCAGTATGTTTTGAACTTGTATCATGCATTCACTCAAAGCAGTCTGCAGGCCAGCTTTTCTGTTTCTTCTGATTTCTATTTGGTTCAGGAAAAGAGAATAGGTGGCGAAGGTAGCTATAAGGGCTTGTCTACACTCAGGAAAGTTAATCCAAATTAACCCAGGGCTTGTCTACATTTACAGTTCTGCAGCAGCACCACTGCACTAGCACATAGTGAGCTTCTCCCATCAGCGCAGATACTCCACCTTATTGAGCAGTGATGGCTATGTCAAAGGGAGAAGCCCTCCTTTCGACATAACCCCTGGTGTAGACAGCACTATGTTGGTATAACTGCATCGCTCAAAGGTTTGTAGTGTCGACCAGGGCTGAGGGTCTGACTTTAAAGTGGATTAGTTAAACCGTACTAAACCCCTCTATCAATACTTATTCAGAATTAAAGTTGCTTTAACACAGTTTAGCTTAATTCATTTTCAGCTTTGCACATTGTAGCCCAGTGGGTTTGCTTACTTCTATTCTATTCTCTGCTTTACATTATTATTCTGCTTTATTATATTCAGCAGTAATGCAAGGAACCTACAGGCTTGTATCCTGTAAGACATTGGCTTCAGCAGTTAGCTTGAGGCTTGAGGCCTAGGAACTTTGGCTGAGATAAATTTAGGTAACTCATAAGCTTTGGGAAACTGGAAATAGAGTGTAGGGGGGAATTTTGTCCATAATGACATCAGTCAACCACAGAACATGAACTGACACCAGCTTCTGGAAGATTTTGGATGGACCATCCGACCACAAGAGTGCCATAGCAACAAATTGATGTATATGATAATGGCATGAAATCATAAATACAATAACCCAGTGGTTCTCAATGCCGGTCCGCCGCTTGTTCAGGGAAAGCCCCTGGCGGGCCAGGCTGGTTTGTTTACCTGCTGCGTCCGCAGGTTCGGCCAATCGCGGTTCCCACTGGCCGCGGAGTGCCGCTCCAGGCCAATGGGGGCTGCGGGAAGGGCAGCCAGCCATCCTTTGGCCCGTGCCGCTTCCCGCAGCCCCCATTGGCCTGGAGTGGTGAACCGCGTCCAGTGGGAGCCGCGAATGGCCGAACCTGTGGACGTGGCAGGTAAAGAAACTAGCCCGGCCCGCAAGGGGCTTTCCCAGAACAAGCGGCGGACTGGCTATGAGAACCACTGCACTAACCTATAGAAGAAGGACACCTTAATATTGGTAAGAGGAGGAAATACAAATAAGGAAGAGGGGAAAAACCCCTATTGAATATGCATTAAACATGGTAACATCAGCATAACATATTATAAAAGTGGCATCCCAGCCTGTGGGCAGGAGGAGAGAGAGATGTAGCCCATGGAAGGAGCCAGAATGATGTCCACTAGTGAAGATGAGGAGAGTGATGGTGATGAGGAAATTAATAGATAACGTTCCATGTTGTTTAACAAGGCATGGTGTGAGTATGGATGTTCAGATGTACTTTCTGTATTATCTCGATCTACCTTATTGAGTTACTGTGTGTGCGGCTTTGCTAAATGTATTAATTATTTATTTGTAAGCGTTCCTATAGTATGAGTGTTGCACCTGTGCACATCGGGGTTTCCAACTATATAATCATTTTGATAATAGTGGGCCTGATCTTGAGACAAGAACCTGTCAATTGTCAAAGTGGTAACTGGAAATTTGTATTCATAATCTATAGGTCAGGCTACAACATCCCTATGTTCTGGAAGTCTCTGCATGGAAGTATTAGATTCCTGGTGTAAATTAGACGAACCCTTGGGCTGTTCTAGCCTAGGTTTACTTGCAGTGTCCTCTTAAGTTTATTCTGGCAGCCACTTATAGCTACCATGCAGTGGTGCTCCAACTCTTCCCATTTCTGCCCCAGATGCCCTCAAAATGCCCCTTTTGCTAGTGGGATGTATTTTGCAAGTTCCAGTTCTGCCAACTCTAGGGCTCCTTTACGCAACTGTAGAAACATAAAGAGCAGAAAAATCTAGGCCATTATCTCCAGAGTAGTGGTAACGCATCATCATATTAAATACAAGCAGCTTATTTGCATTGTTCAACAGTCAGTATTAGAGATTTTAACTCATTTTAGATGCCACTAATGTCTTACTACAGATTTAAAGATTCAAGACTTCAAGTTTTATTTACAGTATCTTTATTGGCATCCTATATTTGAATGAGGAAACACCCTACTTCTCCAAGAGCAGAACAACTTTAGCAAAAGCTAAAGGGAACAGTCTAGGGGAGTGGAGAACTTTCACTTTGTTACCAATAGTATATTTATTTATATTGGTCATGCCTATGTATATGATGAGAGACAACAGAAGCACAAGGTAACAATGAGATCATTATGATAAGTGCAATCACCTGCAGCCACAACTACTGCCTAGCTACTCACAGCATGGGGCACTGTAAAACTATCTTAGTTTATCCCTTATTCGCCATGATTTCTTGCATAAAAATATGAGCATGATTAAGTCCTAATGAAAAACATTCCATATTTGCTTATTCCCACATTGTGACATCATTATCAGTTGAGGTGTTGCTTCTGTCGCTGATAGAACCATTTGCACTGGAGTCATGACCATCATGATTTCTGTGTACATTAACGTATTTGCTTTATTTCAGCCCAAGGAACAAGACAATAAGGTCTCATAATAGATTCTCTTTTACATACTGCCCACAGTATCTTAACATCCTTTCCGCCACTTGGACATAATTCTAGGAACACTAATCTTTTTAATGGGCTTTTTCCCATATCCCAATAGGGATTTAAGATTATAGCTTAAGTAGGAGCCTGGTGTGTTGAATTTAATCATAGTCATACAGAAATTTCAGATAAATTACCTTGTGTCATGCATTCTATCCTTCTCAGCATTGTATTACATATAATCGTTTCAAAATAAAACAATGGCATGGGATTACTCTGAATGGATCTTTCCACTTTATATATTTATGCTTCTCTGTTTGTTCTACTGATAGATACATATTATCTGTTGTCTAATATGTTACTCATGTTGGGTCTGATCTACTCTCATATAAGTCAGTGGGGGTCTTTCAGGGTCCCCATTGCATGCCGCATTTTGCTTATAATGTAGGTAAATATAATCACTTCTGAACACTGACAACACATCTGAACTCACCTATGGCAAAAGTCTTGAATTCAATGCACAGCAATATGGAGATTGTAAATTCTGAAGAAGCTGTTTTGATTTAAAAAAACAAAACAAAACAAAAATTTTAAGAGGGTTCCACAGTATAGGATAGATCTTTCTCAGATTGGAAGGCCTACAGAAGGCAGTGAGACTACTCTTATGAATAAGGGCTATGGACTGATCCTGTCTAGGGTACTTATGGTATTTGTGCACATCACAATTTTAATGTATTTATCCTCACAACAACCCTGTGAGGTATGGTAAGGCTGTTATCCCATTTTACATATGGAAAACTAAGAGACAGAGAGGCTAAGTGACTTGCCCAGGGTCATCAGGAAATCAGTGTTTTCTGGATCAAAGCTTAGCACCCTAACCACAGGACCATTCTTCCTCTTGTTGGATGTTTTTAGATATTTTTGATATCTTTTAACTTTAATAAATTCTCTATACCAGCAGTTCTCAAACTGTGGGTCAGGACCACAGAGTGGGTCGCGACCCCATTTTAATGGGGTCTCCAGGGCAGGGTTAGACTTACTGGGGCCTGAGGCCAAAGCTGAAGACCGAGCCCCACCGCCCAGGGCCAAAACTGAAGCCCGAGGGCTTCAGTCCTGGATGTCAGGGCTCAGGTTACAGGCCCCATGCCTGGGGCTGAAGCCCTTGGGCTTGGGCTTTGTTTTCCTCCCCCTTGCCCCCCCGCCTGGGGCAGCGGAACTCAGGCAGGCTCAGGCTTCAGTCCCCCATCCTGAGGTCATGTAGTAATTTTTGTTGTCAGAATGGGTGCAATGAAGTTTGAGAACCCCTGGTCTATACTAATTGTTACATCTGCTATGCTTCATTCTTTTTTTTCCTTTGAGAGTGCAGAATAAGGCATGTCTAATATGAGAGACTCACTGCTTACTACATTATGGCTGAAGTCAAGGAAATGTAATCTGATGGAAAAAGAGGGAAATGTATACAGTTATTACAATTATGTTGGTAATGTGCTGGGGAAGAGCTGCATTTTCAATAAGGACTAAACATATACAAATCCCATTAGATCACAGGTCAATGAACAGCTAACTTGCAAAACTTTCAGTTCAGCACAATAACAACGTATAACTTAAGGGCAAATCCTCTTCTTGGTGCCCACAAGAAGTAATCAGGCTGGCATTCAGCAGATGTAAAGATCACAGCCTGTAGTCCTAAGAGGAGCACAGAGGGTTTTGGAGTGGGTCAGTCTACCAGGGCCCTGCCTTCCTCCCATGGATTAGCAATTCAGGCTAGGCTCAGAGGGGAATGAATAATGCCCTCTCCAAGAGAGGTGGAATGGTGCATGTTACATTTTCAAAGTGCATCAGGGACAATGCCTCCTGCAGCTCTTGCTGGGTGATACTTCTTTGCAAATGCACCTCAACCCAAAAATAGTCTGTGCTTTAAAAGCATAATAGAACCCATTATGAATTCAGTGCAAGGAGCAACAAAGTGCCTATACACAGCAGATTAGTAAAGAACAAATGTTCAGCTACTAAAACGTGCTATGTTCTGTGAACCACCATTGATTTTTTGTATATAATTGATTTTTACATCAATTTTTATATAAATGTGCTTTCTTATAAACTCTGTTTATTGCAGTAATATGGCATTTATTGCATTAAAATGACTGAATAGGACATGACTTTTTCCATATCAGATGGAGATTTTTTTTTTTTTTCATATGAAAAATAAAATAAAGTGGCACCTTTTAATCTGTGTAGAATAGATTAAAATATTTCCCTTTATATGGACTTAATGGAAAATCTCATTAATTCACCCTGTAGGTACTATATCCTGCAGTGAGCAGGATTCTTGGAAAAATAAAAATATTTAAGGGAAAATTGCATCATTTTAAGGCATATCTAGGGAATCATCTATTTCATGCTCTTTAAAATCAGAGAAGGTCAGCTTCCTAATTAAATCCTACATATTCTTTTGAACAAAATCCTCAGATGCAAAGTCCTGCAAAAAGCACTGCTCCAAGCACAGTTCATGGGTTCTTAATGAGAAGACAGATGACAGAGCATGAAGCTCATACAAATGACTTTTTTGGAAGAAAGAGCCTAGTTTTGGATAAAATTCTGCCTTGGGATGCTCATGTAGCATTCACTGAAACCAGCGCATCCCACCCACAGAGACCTAGTGGCAAATAACTGATGTTGACAAACATTTCCATATTACAAAAAATACAAGATGCTGATTCATCACAATTGTTTATAATGTTTTGTAATCCACTCTTATCTTCAAAGACACATATTAAATTTCAGAGGGATAGGTTAGTCTGGATCTGTAAAAAGCAACAGAGAGTCCTATGTCATCTTTAAGACTAACAGCTGTATTGGAGCATAAGCTTTCGTGGGTGAATACCCACTTCGTCAAACACATGTAATGGAAATTTCCAGAGGCAGGTATAAATATGCAGGCAAGAATCAGTCTGGAGATACCCAGGTTAGTTCAATCAGGGAGGGTGAGGTCCTCTGCTAGCAGTTGAGCTGGGAACACCAAGGGAGGAGAAACTGCTTCTGTAGTTGGATAGCCATTCACAGTCTTTGTTTAATCCTGATCTGATAGTGTCGAATTTGCAAATGAACTGAAGCTCAGCAGTTTCTCTTTGGAGTCTGGGCCTGAAGTTTTTTTTGCTGTAAGATGGCTACCTTTACATCTGCATATTAAGTTGTTTATTTTGTCTTCATGAGCTTCTATGCCAAGGTGATTTATTCAAATAGGGCATAGGGAGAGCCTAACATGTGAATGAAATCCTGGATTTGTTGAATTCAGTCTGAGTTTTGCTATTGACTTTAATAGGACCAAAATATTAGCCTGTGTGTGCATAATAATAAAATAATAATACCTGATTCATATAGCACTTTTTATTAGTAGATCTCAAAGCATTTTACAAAGGTGGTCAGTATCATTAACCCCATTTTACAGACTGGGAAACAGAGGCACAGAGAGGGGAAGTGACATGCCCATGGTCACCCAGCAGGTCAGTGGTAGACCCTGGAATAGAACCCAGCCCCCTGAAACCCAGCCCAGTGCTTTGTCCACTAGGCCCCCAAATACCTAGGTCATTGTTCTCAACATTTTCTAAGATTTTTTTAATGTTTCTAATTTATTTATTTTCTTGATCTCTTGGCTAACAAATATTAGAGAGTATTAAATAGTTTTCAAGATCAGTGAATTTAAATGTAGTTGAACAAAACATAAAAGGTTCTCTTTTATCAAAATATAAATATGAAAATGTCCTTGGGGAATAAAAGCAAGGTATCATCAGGGTTGCCTTTTTGAGTAATGTTTTTCAGGATAAATCCCTAACATGTTTTTTTTTTCCCCCCTTTCCCAGCTGACCATCACCAAAATGCCGTCCTAATTAGATTTAATTTGATCTATTTGTTGATGACTGTGGGGTAACATTTTTCTTTTGATGCCTGTGCATAACTGCCACTACTGTTAATGGAAGTTACACACATGCACTGAAGGGAAGGTATACCCATTGGTTTTGTTAATAAAGAGAGAAGGAGATGCAGAAATATAGTCACAAGTTAATATTTTTTTGGCATTGTACCCAATACAATTTTACATGTAAAATGTAATAAAGACCACACTGTGCTGATGTTATTAGTCTCCTCTAACAGTTCATTGAAGATGAAATGACAACCAAAACAGTTCAAAGGAATTATGAGCACCATTGCTCTATCAGAGAGATGGGGCTTGGAAGACAAAGAGAAATCAAGAGAATGGAAAGACAAAAAGAACCACATTGGGAGAAACAGCCTCAGCAGAACTTCCTACAGTGACAGCTCTGCCCTTACATCAAAGAACAGCATGTTTGACAAAGAGGGAGAGATGTTACTGTAAATGGCAATGGGAGCTACACGTCCAGCTGTTTAAAATCCTACTTTTTTTGAGGTCTTGGAGCTCAGATGCTGGAAATTATTACCAGGTAGTACCAGATTCAATCCTCGGTTAGTTAAAGCTTTTCTATACATAAAATATTAGTTTTACAGTCAAGTTTTTCACAGTCCCACAAAGCTAGATATGGGAACTTTGTAGAATTGACATTGGGAGAGACTTGTCCTCCTGATGGGCCCAAAGGCTAATCTGTAGCACCAGAAGGACCCATGCTAATGGATTTTCAAATTTGCTCTTTTTATATAAGAAAATTATTTCTAGTCATTTTTACAAATGACCTGTATATACATGGAGTCATTGGCCATTTGATTCTATTCTATGTAGATTCTTAGACTGTGTTTATCTCTGTAGTATCTGAACACATAACATTTTTGCAGGTGTCTAGTGATTTTTGGGTGTCTCGTTTTTTTAATCTCCATCTTGAGACACCTTAAAGGGTTCTGATTTTCAGGATTTCTGACACCCTGTTCTTTGAAAATCAGGCCCCTTTACGGTGTCTCAAGTTGGGCAGTCAAAAATCATGAATCAATTCTAAAAATCTTGTCCACAGTAACTGACATCTTTACAGATAAACAGATACAAAACCTAGTGCCAAGCAAATTAAAATAAAAAAAAAAAAAAACATCTATTACATGCAGAAGACCTGATGGTGTGATATAAAGATATATGAATGCTAGTTCTTAAGGATCTGTGTATAAGTCACTTATGGTTTTACCATTCCTAACTAATGTGGTAATCCGAAACTCATACCAATTGAGCCTTTATTCACAGATTATCATTATGTATATTAGAGGCAAACAGGTAAATTGAATTGAAAATTAGAGAAATCTAGTTTCTATGAGGAAAAGCTCTTGACTTGCTAATGGATAGCTAAAGCAGTAAGTAATTAGCTTCTTAAGAGGTTGATTTTGAAATGACATGGTTCTGAAATATGTAGTTTTGTAAAAATATTTTGATCATAACTTACAGCTGCTGCTTTGTTGCTATTCGAAACATCAAGTGTTTCACAAAGAATATGGCAGAATTCCTTTTTCTTCATCTCTTTCATAAACTACATTTTCTTTGAATAGTATAATTAAATATAATGTGTGTTTGCAATGTTGCACATAACAAATATAAAATATGAAACCAGCTTTTTGGTTACATAATTTTTGAAAAAAATTTTGCCTATTTATTTATATTGGAAAAGAAAAGCATTCTTAATTCTGCAATGTGTATTTTAGGCCTGGATTCTTATGCATATGGTTAGGTTTATGCACTGTGAGTAGTTCCATTGAAATACCACTTACACATACAGAAACACTGATTTAATCATCTGAGATAGCCTCATTGTCAGCTGAGTCAAAATTAAAGGAGCCATGCCAATTTACACCTGTGGAGGATCTAGTTTGCAGTGCCTGAAAGTTAAGCACGTACGTAGACTTTGCAAGACTGGGGCTTTAGATTTAGCTTACCATTTCTGACTGCAGATATTCACGGGATGTAATTCCTATTTTAAAAATAGAGATTCTGGTCTCGAAAAAAAAATAGGTTACTCTTGGGTGCTAATAAAACTGTTATTAGACCATTTGGTACACTCAATTCTATATCACGTGGCTATGTTTCACTGAAGGTATTGGATGCATCTATGAGATCAAAGCTCAGACTGGACCCTATCTGTCATCCTTTGCTCAAGGAAATAATGTGAGATTTGCTTGTATTATGAGTACAGGATTTCGTACATACATTATTATCATTACAACCGTCCCAAGCTTAAAATAATTCTTATGTACATTTTTTTGTTGTATTCAGGTGGTTTACTACAGCTTAACAAAGAACTTTTTGTTGTTGCCACCACATATTATTACATTTGAGGCTCTATTGTTCCTTGTCTTCATTAGGAAATTGCATTATATTTAAATACAGTTTTAACAATTGAGGTAGCATGATGCTAACTGTGTCTGACTGGTCTCTATAGACAAGGACAGTTCCTGGTCAGCATCATGCTAGCTAGTCATAGGTAAACCCTGTTCCCGGTAGAATGTGTTGATGACTTACACGATTCTGAATGTGACTTGTCCTTGTCTACATGGACCATTCAGCATTGTGTCAGCAAAATTAAATATTAAAAGTCAAGTTTAAACATTATGGAATTTCCTAAGGACAGCAAATTCTTAGGCAGAGCCACACTTTTCCTGTTCCTGAAACACCACACACCATGTGCTTCATCAGAGAATGAGAGAATGAACTCCCAGCTGGAATTCCCTCATTTTATTAGGTTAAACCTTCAACACATCCTGATCTTCTCAAGGAACTAACCAAGAGCTCTATGAGGATTTAGTCACCCAGAAAGTTAAGTTGAATTAACTGAAGGTGTATTAGTGGAAGTGCATTACTAAAGTGGCCTCAGGCTACATCTACACTACTAAACCTATGCCAGCATAACCCACTAGAATAGGAACACCGCCTCCATGAACCACATTAGCTATGTCAACGGAAGAACTCTTCTGCTGGCATAGCTGTGTCTACATTGTGGGATTTGTTGGCATAGTTATGTGAGTCAGACGAGGTGGATTTTTCTCACACTTCGGACTGACATAGCTATGCTAATAGAAGTTTTAAGTGTAGACCAAACTTTACTTCACTTTAGGTTAGTGAATTGTGCTAAAGTGAACTAAGGCCACTTTTACTTTTGAATGAGAGCATCCATAGTAAGGTTTAATGCACTTTAAATTCATACTTTAATTGAGCTTATTTTTCCTAAGTGTCCCTGAACTGTCAAGTTCATTTAAATTCCAGTCTGCACTCCACAAAGATTGTCTCCTGCAGACATCATTTCATGCTTAGCCTGTTCTGCTCTGTTGTTCCTTTTCCCACTTTCTTTGTCCTCTTCTTCATCTCTTCTGTTTTCCTTCACTTCCTCTACAGTAGCTTTCCTTTTCTCATCCCCTTCCTCTGCTCTCCTTCCCATCCTCCATGCATTGTATAGAATGGTCCAGTCATTAGGGGGTATTTGGCCCTTATTGCAGTTTGTTTAGTGGCTTCATTTTTTTAAGGCTAAATTA
Organism: Trachemys scripta elegans; assembly: GCF_013100865.1. Lineage (NCBI taxonomy): Eukaryota > Metazoa > Chordata > Testudines > Emydidae > Trachemys > Trachemys scripta. Next base: position 63,123,239 of record NC_048305.1, read on the forward strand.
TGATTTTTTTTTAAAAGCTGCTGCAAGTGGCAGATTACAGGCTAAATATTTGTGGTGACAACACCAGCAATCAGGGGGTTTAGTTGGTTTGTTTTGTTTTCATGGATGGCTTTCTCATCATTATTTTTTATGTATGTGCTGTGCTTTTCTTCTTATTACTTTGTATGGATGTCCGGGCTGAAGGAGAACACAACTTATAAATCCCAGTAGTTTATTGAGATATTACAATGACACTCTACAGTCCACTATTATTATGATCCTATAACCATATTAAGGCTGTATTCCCACTTTGAACCTTAGGGTACAAATGTGGATTTAAAATAAGGAGAAATTAACCATTCCCCTCCTTTTTTCCACCAACTCCTGGTGAATACAGATTTAACCCCCTTGGATTTAAAACAAGGAAAAATTAATTAGGTTTTTAAAAAGAAGGTTTTTAATTAAAGAAAAAGGTAAAAATCATCTCTGTAAAATCAGTATGGAAATTAACCTTACAGGGTAATTAAACTTAAAGAGCTTAGAGGACTTTCCTTTAGTTTTAGGTTTAAAGTACAGCAAATAAAGATAAACACTTTAGTAAAAGGTACATTTACAAGTTGAGAAAACAAAGGAAAACTAACACGCCTTGCCTGGCTATTTACTTGCAAGTTTGAAATAGGAGAGACTTGTTTAGAAAGATGTGGAGAACCTGGATTGATGTCTGGTCCCTCTCAGTCCCAAGAGCGAACGCACTCCCAAACAAAGAACACAAACAAAAGCCTTCCCTCCCCCCCACCCCCCAAGATTTGAAAGTATTTTGTTCCCTTATTGGTCCTTTAGGTCAGATGCCAGTTAGGTTACCTGAGCTTTTTAACCCTTTACAGGGAAAAGGATTTTGGAGTTTTTGGCCAGGAGGGATTTTATAGTACTGTACACAGGACAGCTGTTACCCTTCCCTTTATAGTTATGACACGCCCCCCAAATCACAGATAGTGTTGGATGTTTGGTTTCACACTGGCTGTGATTTTTTCCTGGAATTTTAGGAGAAAACAGAGTTAATAAGACACATGTACCTTTAGACATACTACTGATTATATAAAAACTAACAATATGTTTTATTTTAAGAACAATTGTTAACCGGTTAACTTTGGGAAACTTTTTTGGGAGAGTGCATTAGCCACTTTGTTAGAAGCTTTTGAAATGTGTTGTATTTTAAAATTAAAATTTTGGAGAGCTAAACTTCACTGAAGAAGTTTTTTGTTATTTCCCTTGGCGGTATGAAGCCACTGTAGCGCAGCATGGTCTGTTTGTAGTTGGAAATGCCGTTCCCAAACATATGGGAGTAGCTTTTTTAGCGCGTACACAATGGCATAGCATTTTTTTTTGCTGATTGACCAGTGGCTTTTTTTTTAGACGGTTTTTTGCTGAGAAACACGACAGGATGGAATTTTTGATCCAGTCCTTTCTGCATTAAAACTGCTCCCACGCCTCGCACGGACGCATTTGTGGTTACAAGGAATGGTTTGTTAAAGTCTGGGGCCCTTAGCACAGGGTCAGACATGAGTGTTGCCTTAAGCTGGTTAAAGGCCTTTTGACACTTATTAGTTTACTGAACTGCATTTGGCTGGTTTTTTTTGGTTAGGTTTGTTAGCGGGGCGGCGATTTGGCTGTAGTGGAGTACAAATTGCCTATAATATTTAGCCAAGCCTAAGAAGGATTGGACCTGTTTTTTAGACTTTGGAACTGGCCACTTTTGGATAGTATTTACTTTGGCCTGTAGGGGATTTATAGTTCCTTGACCCACCTGGTGCCCCAGGTAAGTCACTTTGTTTTGGCCTATTTGACACTTTTTAGCCTTAACAGTTAGTTCTGCCTGCTGGATGCGCTCGAAGACTTTTTCCAGGTGCTTCAGGTGCTTTGCCCATGAATCAGAAAAAATGGCCACATTATCGAGGTAGGCAACTGCAGATTCTCCCAATCCCACTAGGAGACCATTTACAAGTCTTTGGAAGGTGGCGGGTGCATTTTGCAACCCGAAAGGGAGTACATTGAATTCATACACCCCTGCCTGGGTGACGAAGGCTGACCTTTCCTTAGCGGGTTTATCTAGTGGTACTTGCCAGTACCCCTTGGCTAAGTTTAAAGTAGAGATGAATTGGGCATGTTCCAATTTCTCCAATAGCTTATCTGTGCGTGGCATTGGATAGTTGTTAGGACGAGTTACAGCATTTACCTTATGGTAGTTCACGCAAAAGCGTATTTTCCCATCTGGTTTGGGAACTAGAACCACTGGAGATGCCCATGCACTGTTAGAGGGGTGGATTATACCCATCTGTAGCATGTTTTGGATCTCCCTTTGTATAGCAGTTTTGGCATGAGGTGACTCCTGGTATGGTGGGGTTCTAATTGGGTGAGCATTACCTGTGTCAATGGAGTGGTATGCCCGTTCGGTCCGTCCTGGAGTGGCTGAGAAAATTGTTGCAAAGCTTGTGCACAGCTCCTTGATTTGCTGTCGCTGCAGACGTTCAAGGGTGGTGGAGAGGTTCACCTCTTCCATGCCACCATTCTTTTTTCCTTTGTAGTAGACACCTTCAGGCCACTTTGCATTATTTGTTTTCTGGGCTGTAAACTGGCAAACGTTTAATTCTTTGGAATAAAAGGGCTTAAGAGAATTAACATGGTATACCTTAGGCTTTATGTTGGAGGTGGGGGAGGCTATGAGATAGTTAACAGCTCCTAGGTGCTCCTGGACCGTGAATGGTTCTTTCCACGACGCTTCCATTTTATGGGCCTGGAGCACCTTTAAGACCATGACTTGGTTTCCTACTTTGAAGGACCGTTTTCTGGAATGTTTATTATACCAGGCCTTTTGCTCTTCCTGAGCATTCTTTAGGTTTTCTTTAGCAAGGGCTAAAGAGTGTCGGAGGGTGCTTTGTAGGTTGCTTACAAAGTCTAGAATGTTAGTTCCTGGAGAAGGCGTAAACCCCTCCCATTGCTGCTTCACCAACTGTAATGGCCCCTTAACCTCGCGGCCATACACAAGTTCAAATGGTGAAAACACTAAACTGGGATGTGGTACAGCCCTGTAGGCGAAAAGCAACTGCTGCAACACTAGGTCCCAATTATTGGAGTGTTTATTTACAAATTTACGTATCATGGCCCCCAAAGTTCCATTAAACCTCTCCACCAGGCCATTGGTTTTATGGTGGTAAGGGGTGGCAACCAAGTGATTCACCCCATGAGCTTCCCACAGGTTTTTCATGGTCCCTGCCAGGAAATTAGTTCCCAAATCTGTAAGGATGTTGGAGGGCCAACCTACCCTGGCAAAAAATGTTTGTTAATGCCTGGCACACACTTTTAGCCCTGGTGTTGCTTAAGGGTACTGCCTCCGGCCATTGGGTAGCAAAATCCATGAAAGTCAGTATGTACTGCTTTCCTCTGGGTGTCTTCTTTGGGAAAGGACCCAGAATATCCACAGCTACTTGCTGAAATGGGACCTCAATTATGGGTAGTGGCTGGAGAGGGGCTTTAACCTGGTCTTGGGGCTTTCCCATTCGTTGGCACACCTCACAAGACCGGACATAATTAGTAACGTCCTTGCCCATTCCCTCCCAGTGGAAGGACTTCCCCAACCAGTCTTTGGTTCTGTTCACCCCAGAATGGCCACTGGGATGATCATGGGCTAAGCTCAAGAGCTTTACCCGATACTTAGTGGGAACTACCAACTGCCTTTGAGGATGCCAGTCTTCCTGGTGCCCACCAGAAAGAGTCTCCTTGTATAAAAGTCCTTGTTTTACAACAAACCGGGATCGGTTAGAAGAGCTGAGAGGCGGTGGGGTGCTCTGCGCCGCCGCCCAAGCTTTCTGAAGGCTGTCATCTGCTTCCTGCTTGGCCTGGAACTGTTCCCTTGATGCTGGAGACATCAGTTCCTCCTTGGACTGTGGACTGGGGCTTGGTCTCTCTGGAAGCGATGCAGGTGCTGGGGCTGTTTCCATTGACTGTGATTCGCTGTCCGCTGGTGCACTATGTGGTATCTCAGGCTCTGGCTGAGCCTCTTGGGTAGGGTTATCTGCTGCTTCCGCCAGGTCAGGCTCGCTGGTGCCCTCTGGCGTTGGAGTTGTAGACGGGTTTGCAAGCGCTGGACTCAGTGCTGGCAATGGTTCTGGTGCTGGTTGCGTTGCCAGTTCCGGTTCTGGGACTGGCTTTGGCTGGGTCTCTGGGATTGGATCCACTACGGCTGTTGCAGTCGTTGGCAGGGGATCCGTTGTTTGGATCTCTGGTAACACAGACGGGGCCCTGGTGGACGGCTCAGGAACAGGGATGGGAGTGAAAGCTTGCTTAGCCTGGCTGCGGGTGACTATTCCCACACTCTTGGCTAGCTTTACATGGTTGGCCAAATCTTCCCCCAGCAGCATGGGGATGGGATAATTGTCATAGACTGCAAAAGTCCACATTCCTGACCAGCCCTTGTACTGGACATGCAACGTGGCTGTAGGCAAGGTTACAGACTGTGACATGAAGGGTTGAATTGTCACTGGAGCCTCCGGGTTGATGAGTTTGGGGTTCACTAGGGATTGGTGGATAGTTGACACTTGTGCCCCGGTGTCCCTCCAAGCGATAACCTTCTTTCCGCCCACTCTCAAGGTTTCCCTTCGCTCTGAGGGTATGAGAGAGGCATCTGGGTCTGGGGATCTTTGGTGTGATTGGGGTGTAATGAACTGTAATTGGTTGGGGTTCTTGGGGCAGTGAGCCTTTATATGTCCCAGTTCATTACATTTAAAACATCGCCCTGCTAAGGTATCACCAGGGAGATGTTGGTTGGTGGAGACTGGTGTGGTGGGGTGAGAAGGTGTCTGGGGTTTCCCTTGGGATGTGGGTGGGGCCTTGGGTTGTCCCCGGTGGTAAGGTTTTGTTTCGGCTTCCCCCTTCTGATATTCGCTCCAACTGCTACTAGTTTTTTTTTTTTTTCTGCCACCTCCACCCATTTGGCTTCAATCTCCCCCGCCTCAGTTACAGTTTTGGGCTTCCTATCTAGGATGTACCTTTTTATTTCCTCAGGAACACCCTCTAAAAACTGCTCCATTTTTACTAGGGAAACCAGATCTTCCAGAGATTGAACATTTGCTCCTGATACCTAGGCATCACAATTTTTGTCAATGTGGTAGGCATGCCGGGTAAATGACATATCGGATTTCCGCTTTAGGGCTCTGAACCGCCGACGGTCATGCTCAGGTGTTAGCCCCATTTTGATTCTGGCCTTGTTTTTAAAAAGTTCATAATGGTTCATGTGTTCCTTAGGCATTTCAGCCGCCACCTCCGCTAAGGGTCCACTGAGCTGCGGCCTCAGCTCTACCATGTACTGGTCTGGAATGATGCTGTATCCAAGGCAGGCCCTTTCAAAATTTTTAAAGAAGGCCTTAGTATCATCGCCTGCCATGTAGGTGGGAAATTTTCTGGGAAGGGAAGCGGTACCTGGAGGGGGGTTGTTAAGATTGGCTGGTGCATCCTGCCTAGCCTTTGCTACTTTTAGTTTATGCTTTCTTTTTTTTTTTCTCTCCATCTCTCTCTCTCTTTTTTTTTCCTCCGTCTTTTTTTTTTTTTTAGCTCCATCTCTTTCTTGTGGGCCTCCTTTTTGGCTTTTTTTTAGCTTCATTTCTTTTTTATGGGCCTCCTTTTTGGCTTTTTTTTTCTTTTTGCTGTGTTTTGAGTTTTGTTAATTGAGACAGTCTTTGATGTTTTTTTTTCATTTTCTTCTGCTTCTAGTTTGGCCAGTTCTATTTTTTTAGCAACTTCTTTGGTAGTTATTTTCAGTTTTTTTGTGCTGGGTCACCCCCTCTGCAGTTGACTGAAACTAGGAAGCTCTCAGCTCTGGCTGCTGCTGAGTTAACAGAGACTTTCTAACTAGCTACTCCCGAGGATGTAAAAAGAAAAAAAAAAACAATTTAGCTTGTAAATTCCTTTTACCAGTCGTTTGTTTGCTCATTTGAACACTTCTCTTAACAAAGGACCTTGTTAAACAAAACTTAACACCTCTGCCTTTAGGCAAGGAGAGATAAGATATGCATCTACCTCCAGCTCTGCTTTTCAAGCAGCTAAAAGGAAAACAAAATCTTACTGGCTTTTGGGTTTAAAATGATCCCACCGCTGCCACCATGTCAAGGCTGTATCCCCACTTTGAACCTTAGGGTACAAATGTAGGGGCCTGCATGAAAACTTTTAAGCTTAACTACCAGCTTATTTTTGGTTCGCTGCCACCATTTCCAATGGATTCCCTTCCTGGGAAGCCTTGAGAAACCTTTCACCAATTCCCTGGTGAATACAGATCCAACTCCCTTGGATCTAAAACAAGGAGAAATTAACCATTCCCCTCCTTCCTCCCACCAACTCCTGGTGAATACAGATCCAAACCCCTTGGATCTAAAACAAGGAAAAATTAATCAGGTTCTTAAAAAGAAGGTTTTTAATTAAAGAAAAAGGTAAAATTTATCTCTGTAAAATCAGTATGGAAATTAACCTTACAGGGTAATCAAACTTAAAGAGCTCAGAGGACTCCCCTCTAGTCTTAGGTTCAAAGTACAGCAAACAAAGATAAACACTCTAGTAAAAGGTACATTTACAAGTTGAGAAAACAAAGGAAAACTAACACGCCTTGCCTGGCTATTTACTTACAAGTTTGAAATAGGAGAGACTTGTTTAGAAAGATGTGGAGAACCTGGATTGATGTCTGGTCCCTCTCAGTCCTGAGAGCGAACGCACTCCCAAACAAAGAACACAAACAAAAGCCTTCCCCCGCCCCAAGATTTGAAAGTATTTTGTCCCCTTATTGGTCCTTTAGGTCAGATGCCAGTCAGGTTACCTGAGCTTCTTAACCCTTTACAGGGAAAAGGATTTTGGAGTCTTTGGCCAGGAGGGATTTTATAGTACTGTACACAGGACAGCTGTTACCCTTCCCTTTATAGTTATGACAAACCAGTTTATCTTTTTTAAACCAGAAAAGGGAGAAAGTATGTTTCTACATAAACAGGAGACAAACAGGAAATAAAGGGTTATATCTTGTGTAGAACAAAATATCACACGGCTTTTGTACCATATCCAATAGTGTCTAGATTTTGACTCTGGTTGTACTCTCACAGAGGGGCAAAAGGGGAATTAAGAACCCTTCTCCCACCCCCATTTCCCCCGCATGAGATACGTGTACCTTGAAGCTGGACATGCATAGTTAAGCAGGCAGTTCATACCTACTTACTCCTATTTTACGGCAGGTAGGGAATGATAATGGGCAGGCCCCAACATCCCACCCAATGCAGCCAAATTGCAATAATAATTGTCTGAGGTTTAGATTAATAGAAAATTATTCCTCCTCTGGAGAAAGGCACATGCAGGAAGATAAGAAGCAGTGCATCACCCTTCTACTATGGGCCATATCCCAGGGTCACAGCTGAGCCCATGGTGGGAAATATCAGTCCCTGTGGTGGATGTTTGTACTGTACCTAGCACAATGGGGCTGTGGTCTCTAGGCACTAACTAATAACAAGCACATAAAGACTCCAACATCGACAAGAAGGTTCTGCTTAAGGGCTATCAAAGGGTAGGAATCTTTTTGAAATTAATGGGAGTTAATGTGGCAGTCCTAAGAAGTTTCATGGGCTTTCTGATGACATTATTAACAGAGCCATTACTGACAATTTGCTTGAAAGGGCTATAACATGTAGAAAGACAACTTCTACACCCGTCCAGTAAATGTAGTCAATTTAGGATTCAGCCGACCTTGTGATTAGTACCTGAACTCTAAATTTATCTTGCTTAAGAGGCTGCAAGAGCCACTGGAAAGGTCCTTGGGAATCAAAAGACCTAGGCACCATTCCTGGCTTTGCCACTGGCACACCGTGAGACCTTCTGCTAATCAAATCACTTGTCTAGGCATTATCTCCCAGCTGTAAAAAGAGGCTAATGATACTTCACCTTCTTATGTAAAGCACTGTGAGATCCTTGGATGAAAAGTGCTATAGAAGTGTTCAGCATTATTAAATTAGTGTTGTTATTAACTCAGTGGGACCACTGCAAAGTGAAGTGCTACTCAACATGAATAAGGTTGGCAGACTCCTCCCACACTGACATATCTTCCATTTCTGATTTGAATGCACAAATCTTAAAAAAAAAAAAAAAAAAGTTGATACTTCATCTTTGTCACCTGACTATGTCTACATATTGCAGCCCTAGTCTTCTGCTGTTTCAGAATGATGAGAACACTTGCATTGCTTGTGATCTGCTATGCCTGCAGGAGGCACAGCTGGGTAAGTAATGATTTCACAGGGAGCCTTAATGCTGAACCTCTTTGTACATGTGTAAGTCAACACTTTACTTAACACCAGTTTTTATTCCATCATGCACAATATAAATACAATATCTATGTAAATGCAGCTATTTCAGAGTATGGCTTCATCAGAGTTTTAAAAAGCCTGAAGACCTTCTTATATGAAATAGCAGCAGGGGTGACCTGTTTAAGCCACTTCACATCTGTCCAGATTTATAAACAGTAGTAGTTTTCATTTGCTACAGTTTATTTACTCAACACATATAAATGAGGTGTGACAGACACCCTGTAGCTCCCATTGATGAGAAGATTAATAAAGCTTGTACTTTCAATATGACATCCCAAAGCCATCAAGTGTGCACACCTTCAAACGTGATTACTGAATGCTGCAAATGTAATATTGTCAATCAGAAGTGGCAGAAGATGAGTGGAGAATTCAACATAGACATGCCGGTTCCTCTTTAAATTGCAGATTATTTTTGTTTGTGCAGAGTTGTTATGATTTGTTCCTACAAAGCTAATAATTGACTCAAATAATTGGTAGCTGTTTTCACTCACCTGTCAGTTGTATATTAGAGGTGTAGCTGTACTCATTTAAAGACATGCAAACAATGTTAAATTATCTTTTGTTGTTGTTAATAAGAAAATTAAGGCATGGTACTAATGTAAAACAGCAAGGTGTTGGATGACAAGTCACCTCAAGTGAAGGTATTTTAATGGCGTGTTCTAGTTAAAAATTCCTGGTACAATATGGCCCATAATTTTCTTCCAATCTCATCTCTTCTCCTTTATTAACAATGAGTAAAACTGTGATTTTCGGCACAGCCCTAATCAATGTGTGTAAGTTGTATGACCCCATGAATAGCTCCATGAGTCATTACGTTGCAGAGACAGCCCTGCTCCTGCTATGCTGAAGCAGGAGGTGGAAATTAGTAATAGACTGTTTGCCCATACCAGCAGCAAGTGATGGCAATCCCCACACCAACTCAGCTGTGCTGGCTGGCATGTTAGTGAGTGGAGCCAACACTCCCTCAGTTTCCATTTCCACCCAGTCCTTACTCAGGTGCTCTCAGAGGGATAGGGGAATGGGCTTGCAGTGCTTGCTTAGACCAAAGGTACAGGTAGACTGCTCAAGGGTATATGAAGCAGTCTCCCTCTCTCCCCCACCCCCAACCCCATGCAAGTTTTGAGTGGTTCAAGTCAGCCTTTTTTTAACAGTGATAGAGCCAGAAATAAAACTGACATCTCCCGAGTACAAGCCCAGTGATCTATCCACTAGATCAGAGAGTCCACCCAGAAGTAAATTAAAAATCATTTTAATAAATATAATATAAACAGTTAGTCATAAAACTTGTCTCAGTAAATAGGTAGCATCACAGAGGCTTCATCCCCTAAGACGGACATCAGAACACTCTGGGACAAACGCAGCTTGTTACAAGATGGTGCAACTCCTTTAATTTTAATGAAGTGCTGCTCAGTTTGACTCCATGTTTGCAGTGAGTATTATATTTAGACCATTATTAATCCACAGAAGGGATCCAAATGAGCCCATATTCATTTGTTTTAACATATATCACTTAGGACAAAATTCTCCTATCAGGGCTACATGGATGATGAGAAGAGAGAATTTTCTCTTTAATTTATATATTTCTTTCACATGCAAAAATTGATGTATCTATTCTGCGACTATAGGAACTACTGTGGCTTTCCATTTCCTTGAAATCATATTTTGTTCTACCAGCTTTTTTTTTCAGTTTGAATTGACCCATCGCCGGGAGAAAAGTTATACTTATAAAGGGAACTTGTTTTTTCTAATTTTTCCTGTGCATTGATGTACCTTTCACTAAACCATAATGGCTGCTGCAGTAGCTAACTTACTTCTGGTGTCTTCTGAGAGATCAGGGCATTTTAGATTCTATATGTAGTGTGAAACCCTGCTGATTCAAGCCCATCTTTAAATGCAAATGCTTAGAATTTTGAAGAAAAGTCATGTTTGGCTTTCCTCGAGGACTTCTTTATTCTAAATTTTGTTTTCAGCCTGGGTTCCTGTAGTAGTTTGATGTTATGCTCTCTTTAAGTTGTCTGGACAAAAAGGATTCTTATTTACAAAGTTTAACCACAGCAGACATTCCATTTCTATTTTAATATTGTGCTTAAAAGTGGCTTTGCCACATCCCCTGTGTCAATGGATGGTGCAGAGGTCGGCCACCCCAGCAACAGTGCATCAAAGGATTTGAACCATGGCCAGTTCCTTTCTGTTGCTCCAGGGGATAATAATTTACTGCTGAGCTATACCAGCAGCAAAGTCTGACAGTGCAGTTGTGCTGGACGACATGTTGTGGAACAAAACTAAGGTGCTACCCGCCCCCCACCCACCTGATCTGGGGGTATGGAGGAAAAGCAGGTGTGCAGTGCCAAAGGTCTGGATATGTTCTGCACTGCACACCACAATACAAATAATATAAATTATCCATTTGAATTTTTCTGTTAACCTCTCCTGGGATTGTAGCTCTTCCAGGTTTAGTGTGAGCTTTTGTAAATCACTGAGGCCTGGTCTACACTATGAGTTTAGGTTGAATTTAGCAGCGTTAAATCGAATTAACCCTGCACCCGTCCACACAACGAAGCCATTTACTTCAACATAAAGGGCTCTTAAAATCGATTTCTGTACTCCTCCCCGACGAGGGGAGTAGCGCTGAAATCGACATTGCCATTTCAAATTAGGGCTAGTGTGGCCACGATTCGACAGTATTGGCCTCTGGGAGCTATCCCACAGTGCACCATTGTGACCACTCTGGACAGCAATCTGAACTCGGATGCACTGGCCAGGTAGACAGGAAAAGCCCCGCAAACTTTTGAATTTCATTTCCTGTTTGCCCAGCGTGGAGAGCACAATGACCACGCAGAGCTCATCAGCACAGGTAACCATGCAGTCCGAGAATCGAAAAAGAGCACCAGCATAGACCGTATGGGAGGTACTGGATCTGATCACTATATGGGGAGAGGATTCCGTGCTAGCAGAACTATGTTCCAAAAGACGAAATGCCAAAACATTTGAAAAAATCTCCAAAGGCATGATGGAGAGAGGCCACAATAGGGACTCACTACAGTGCCACATGAAAGTTAAGGAGCTCAGACAAGCGTACCAGAAAACCAAAGAAGCAAACAGAAGGTCTGGAGCAGAGCCGCAGACATGCCGCTTCTACGCTGAGCTGCATGCAATTCTAGGGAAGCCCGCTACCACTACCCCACCTCTGACCGTGGATTCCAAGGAGGGGGTAATCTCAGCTATGCCTGAGGATTCTGCGGACGGGGAAGAGGAGGAGAAGGAAGAGGAAGACGAGCTTGCGGAGAGCACACAGCAGTCCGTTCTCCTCAACAGCCAGGATCTTTTTCTCAGCCTGACTGAAGTACTCTTCCAACCCTCCCAAGGCAGTATCCCAGATCATGAAGCCATGGAAGGGACCTCTGATGAGTGTACCTTTGTAAATATAAAACATGGTTTAAAAGCAAGTGTTTTTTAATGATTGATTTGCCCTGAGGACTTGGAATGCATTCGCGGCCAGTACAGCTACTGGAAAAGTCTGTTAACGTGTCTGGGGATGGAGCGGAAATCCTCCAGGGACATCTCCATGAAGCTCTCCTGGAGGTACTCCAAAAGCCTTTGCAGAAGGTTTCTGGGCAGTGCAGCCTTATTCCATCCTCCATGGTAGGACACTTGACCATGCCATGCTAGTAGCCAATAATCTGGTATCATTGCATGACAAAGCCTGGCAGCGTATGGTCCCGGTGTTTGCTGACATTCAAGCAACATCCGTTCTTTATCTTGCTGTGTTATCCTCAGGAGAGTGATATCGTTCATGGTAACCTGGTTGAAATATGGGAATTTAATTAAGGGGACAGAGGTGGCCGTTACTACTGGGCTGTTTGCCTGTGGCTGAAAAGAAATCCTTCCCTGCAGTTAGCCAAGTGGGGGGGTGAGGGGAGGCATTGCTGCTGAGTTTTTCGCGTTTGGCCAGCAGGGATCTTCCCTGATACCAGCCACGCAGTGGGGGAGGGATAAAGCGATCATCCCAGAGAATTGGATGCGCGGGGGGGGGGGGTTAGTTTGGTTTCTGCTGCTGCATGTTAACAGGAAAACCGCAGCACTCAACGGGCTTTGCTTGGTATGTGGGAAAGGAGGGCACTACTTTTATGAAGGTTGCAGAAGCCGAAAGACAATGGCTTACCATGGTCGCATGCAAGCCAAATTCTGTTGCCCGGACCTGCATCTGTGATCTCTAACACCAAAGCCGCAGGCACTCAATATTAAGATGCAAAATGCGACCTTGTACCGAAATTACATGTGCTATGTAATGTGAATAGTGTTGTTCACCGTGAAAGTGTATAAGCATTGTTCTGTAAAATGTATCTTTTTAAATACTTCTCTCCCTTTTTTCCCTCCTGCAGCTGCAAATTTTTCAAGCGTCCCTCCTCCGTCCCAAAGGCTATCTCAGATAAGGCAGCGAAAAAAAGGCATGCGAGACGAAATGTTCTCGGAAATCATGCAATCGACCCGCGATGAAAGAGCTCATCTGAATGAGTGGAATGACACCCTATCCCAGTACAGGAAAGCTGCTAGTGAATGTGAGGCCATGAGGGACGAATGTGAGGACAGAAGGGATGAACGTGAAGAGAGGACAGACGCTCAAGATGAGAGGTGCTGAGATTCAACGCTGGGGCTGCTGTGTAAGCAAATGGACATGCTCAGGTGGAGCTTCAGGAATGGCAGCAGGATCACAGAGTGCCGCTGCAGCCCCTGTATAACCACCCTCCCCCCTCACCATGTTCCATAGCCTCCTCACCCAGATGTGTAAGAACACAGGGGGTGTGGGGGGGAAGGCTCCGTGTACCCTCCCACTCCACCCCAGTGGACAGCCCAAGCAAAAGGCTGTCATTATTTTGAACATTTGAAATGGCCTTTTCCTTCTTTCCTATCCTCCTCCCAAACCCCACCTGGGCTACCTTGTCAGTTCTCTTCCTCTTTTTATAATCAATTAATAAAGAATACATGATTTTTAAATGATAGTGACTTTATTTCTTTTGAAAGCAAGGTGTGATCGAAGGGGGAGGGTGGGTTGCTTACAGAGAATGAGTCAATCAAGGGTGCGGGTTTTCATCAAGGAGAAACAAACAGAACTTTCACACCGTAGCCTGGCCAGTCATGAAACTGGTTTTCAAAGTTTCTCTGATGCGAAGCGCTTCCTGGTGTGCTCTTCTAATTGTCCTGGTATCTGGCTGTGCGTAATCAGTGGCCAGGTGATTTGCCTCAGCCTCCCACCCCGCCATAAGGGGCTACCCCTTACTCTCACAGAGATTGTGGAGCACACAGCAAGCAGCAATAACAATGGGAATATTGGTTTGGCTGAGATCTGAGCGAGTCAGTAAAGTGCACCAACGACCCTTTAAATGTCCAAGTGCACATTCTACTCCCATTCTGCACTTGCTCGGCCTATAGTTGAACAGCTCCTGACTACTGTCCAGGCTGCCTGTTTATGGCTTCATGAGCCATGGCATTAAGGGGGCTAGGCTGGGTCCCCAAGGATAACTATAGGCATTTCAACATCCCCAATGGTTATTTTCTGGTCTGGGAAGTAAATCCTTTGCTGCAGCCGTTTAAACAGATTAGTGTTCCTGAAGACGCGAGCATCATGAACCCTTTCCGGCCATTCCACGTTGATGTTGTGAAACATCCCTTGTGATCCACCAGTGCTTGCAGCACCATTGAAAAGTACCCCTTGCGGTTTATGTACTGGCTGCCCTGGTGCTCCGGTGCCAAGATAGGGATATGAGTTCCATCTATCGCCTCACCACAGTTAGGGAATCCCATTGCAGCAAAGCCATCCACTATGACCTGCACATTTCCCAGAGTCACTATCTTTGGTAGCAGCAGCTCAGTGATTGCTTTGGCTACTTGCATCACAGCAGCCCCCACAGTAGATTTGTCCACTCCAAATTGATTCCCGACTGACTGGTAGCTGTCTGGCATTGCAAACTTCCACGGGGCTATCGCCACTCACTTCTCAACTGTGAGGGCTGCTCTCATTTTGGTATTCTGTCACTTCAGGGCAGGAGAAAGCAAGTCACAAAGTTCTATTAAAGTACCCTTATGCATGCGAAAGTTTCTCAGCCACTGGGAATTGTCCCACACCTGCAACACTATATGGTCCCACCAGTCTGTGCTTGTTTTCCAGGACCAGAATCGGCGTGTCACGGCTATAACCTGCCCCATTAACAGCATAATCTCCGAAGCGCCGGAGCCCGCAGTTTGAGAGAATTCTGTGTCCATGTCCATGTCCTCATCACTCTTGTCGCCGCACCGCAGTCGCAGCCTCCTCCTTGCCTGGTTTTTCAGGTTCTGGTTCAGCATAAATTGCACGATAATGCGTGAGGTGTTTACAATGTTCATGACTGCTGTCTTGAGCTGAGTGGGCTCCATGCTTGCCCTGGTATGGCATCTGCAGTGTTCACCCAGGAAAAAAGGCGTGAAACGGTTGTCTGCCATTGCTTTCATGGAGGGAGGGGTGAGGCTGTACCCAGAACCACCAGCGACAATGTTTTTTGCCCCATCAGGCATTGGGATCTCAACCCAGAATTCCAATGGGCGGGGGAGACTGCAGGAACTATGGGATAAATATGGGATAGCTACCCACAGTGCAATGCTCTGGAAGTCGACGCTAGCCTCGGTACATGGACGCACACCGCCGAATTAATGTGCTTAGTTTGGCCGCATGCACTTGACTTTATACAATCGGCTGCCAAAAATCGAATTCTGTAAATCCCATAGTGTAGACATACGGTGAGATTATGTTCTTCCCAGACTTTGATTTTGATATTTCTTCTCTTCTTGAGTTCGGCAGAGACTTTTATAATTTTACCACTCCTTTCAGCTGTGGCAGCATCTCAGAGTGTTTCATTTGCCACTGTTTAATTAGCATCATAGCAAGGTTTTATAAAAGAAGTAATTAATATTTTTCCTTAGCAGATTTTGGGGTTTTTTTGCCCTGTGGTTGATGAAACTGTTAATTCTCTCAAGATGAGACTTGTTGAGGTTTGCAGCTGAGGAGATAAAAGAAAATCTAGGCATGAAAAAGTAATGTGCCTTGCAGAAAAGAATGGAAATTATTTCTGCTCCTTGGATATTTTTCTCTCTGTGGATGAGAGGGACCCAAACCAAACCTTATTTTGGTCTTTTGTGTAACAGCTGTCTGAGTGCTGGTGTGAGATTCCTCCCCCCACCCCCAATGTGGGGATAAGACTATGTTAAAGTCACCTGTCATACATATAACTTTGTTAGCAATTCATGTATTGGAATTAAATGTTGTCTCCACTTCCTTTGGTGCATCTCCATTATAAATAGTTATAGGTCCATCATTTAACCACCTATGTAATAACAAACATCTAATCTCCTTTCTAGCTACCACTTGCAGGAGAAAATAGCCCCTGCTTTCCTTACCACAGCCAGTCACAATCTAAGCAGTACCTCTTGCTGTCCTGTGAAGCCAAGAATAGTATGTGAGAACCTAGCTGCACAATTGTTTTTCAGATAGACCTTGAATCAGCAGTGCTATTCAGCAAAGCACTTAAGCACATGTCATGTGCTTAAGTCCCATTGATATCAATGGTGACTTAAAGATAAGCACATGCAGAAGTGCTTTGCTAAGTAGGGGTGTATTTAAGCACGTGCTTAAATGTTTTGCTGAATTAGGCCTCCGTTCTAGATGTGAACAGTTTCAATTGTAAAACAGATTCTGACTCCATGTAAATATATGGCAATCAATAGCTCTTCCTTACTGAAATTTCTCATATTTGCTCTTAGGGCAGCATTGATTTTTTTTGTTATGGGTATGTATGTGTATCTGTGAATAAAAGTATTCAGAAATAGGGGAGGGAGAGCAAAATACATTCTCTGATACCAAGCTTTTACACCACTCCAGTACAAAGATTCAGATAGAAATTAGAGTTTTACAGCTCCTTCAGAAATCTTATTGAATCTCTTGTTATGGAATAGCCTGACGGGGGAGCAGGAATAAGAAAATCATTAGTGAACAAAACATATTTAATGGACTCCATTGTGAAAGTGATAGCTTTTAGAAGAATAAATAATAAAAGTGTTTGGACATGTTAATGCATCCATAGCTGAAAGAGGAAGTTGGATAATAGTTGCTCTATTTCCTGTCCAAATCCTTCACCTTATAATTCTGGATTTAAATCTGATGGATTCAAAATTTAAATAGTCATGTAAGAATTGCTATGAAAGAAATTTGATGGCATTTAATTCATTTCATTAAAGCAGAAGAGGTGAAAATTTATTCTAGAGTCAATAATATTCAAATGCAACCTTTCTGTTTCATTGATTAGAATCAAAGCCAGGGTTGGGAAAGCTGCTGAAAGTTAATGGATCATGGGCCGGAAGCAATACCAGTTAAAGTCAATGGGAGTCTTTCCGTGGATTTGGTGGGTGTTGGATCAAGCCACCACAGGGAGTTCTGAGAGGAATAGTAGATGAGAGGTTCCCTATCATAACAGCTCTAGTGGAGCATTCTTCCAGGAAGCTGATGTGAGGAGCTGATGACCACAGAGAAAGTGAGTTCAGGGATATAAGACCTCCATTCTGGTGGCTTTGGCCTCCAAATTACCGTGTATGGGAGTGAGGCTTAAATGACTCCAATCATGTAGGGAAGGGAAGAAGTTGGCTGGCCATATGGCTAACACATTATTTGTTATTTTTTCAATGTGTATTCTAGCTTCTGTGACAGGCACCCTAGTGTGTCTCTATATTATCAGCAACTTATACTCAATAAATGCCCCTGGAATGACACTTATTCTTTTGGCTATACAATTTGTACTTTAAATAAAAAGTTCAGTGAAAAATATTGTGAAGTGTATTTAAATATAAATTTGAAAGCGTGGCTATCTAGATGTAGGGAGATCATTACAATATCAGTTTTCAATTAATATTTTGTGGTTCCCTTTACATGAAGAAGAGCCAGACATTTTGTTTAGTTTATAGGAAGAGTCCAATACTGTTCTCATGAACTGTCACAAAAAAGTATTCATATTCCATGAACTATGATTGTAAATAGCTACACAGAATGTCTTACACTTCGGTAATAATAACAATACATTTTAAAGGCAGTCTTCTGTATCTGAAGGCCTCTAGGTGCTGCAGTTAAAAACAAAACAAAGGCTGAGATTTTTAAAACTACCCAAGGGATTTGGAAGCCCAAGTAACATTAGCATTTGTGGGAATTAGGTGTTCAGATTCCCTAGGTGACTTTGAAAAATCTCAGGCTAAATACATAATGGCATTCAAAGCAAAATCCAAAGCAGACATTGATGATGCCCCTCTGGATAAGAACACAACACACTGGCTATTGGGTTAAAGTCCAGCACTGAACACTTGATTGAGTGACTCAAACTGCAGTGATAAAACCCAAGGCTACCCAGCTCCCAATTCATACCAATATTGCAGTGGTACCTGTATTCAGTACAGTGATGGGGAAAGGTGCTCCTTACCCCACTCCCTATAATCATCCTTAGTATATCTATTCTCAGACCTGTAAAAGTTATGGGAAAGGAGGCCACCAGAACCATCCCCTTATGTAAGGGATTCCAGTGCCAGGAACATCTGCCAACTGTTTGATTTAAGCAAGAATGAGTACTCTTGTGAAAAAATTCAGCTTGGTTGTCCTATTAGCAAGCATCGTTAACATTGATGATTATACAAATAGCGGTAGGGAATCAATACTTAGTGAGGTTATTTTCTTTCCTAGAGAACTATTTCTTGATTAACCACCCTATTGTATAGATCCTCCTGGATGAAATCATGGCCCTATTGAAGTCAATGGCAAAACTCTCACTGACTTAAATGGGGCCAGGATTTCACCGTTTTTATTGCAGTAGTGCCTAAGAGTCATGGGTCAAGGCCCCATAGTGCTAGATGCTGTTCAAAGACAGAACAAAAAGATGGTCCCTGCTCCAAAAGTTTATTTATAAAGAGAGGGCACTTATTTAGCAAGAAATAAAATGGAAGTAAATGGAAGCATTCAAATGAATTAATGTTACTCATAGGAGTAGCTTGCAGGATTGGGCTCTTTGACTATAGACTTAGGGAATGAGACAATATTTTGGGGTGGTAGATCCAGACTTGGGAGGATTCTTAAATATTTTTCGCAGCATATGATCTCTTCAGACCTGAGACTAATGGTACAGCAATATTATGAATGAGCCACCAGACTCTGGAGCTGTCTCTTTCTAGGAAGGGTAACCTCTAAGTATTCCATGTATTAGAAAGATTGTGTTGATTATTTTTTTAGTTAATCTGGATAGCACCCCGAGCCATAATAAGGAATGAGGTATGATAGAGGTAGATGTGTGGAAGATGATTGGAAGATGTTATCCCTATCCCAAATGAACAAGAGGCAAGGTACAAGAGGAGGAAGGTAGTGTAATAAATTCATGCCTTAAATAATGCATGGTGCACAACTAGATTTATATGTTACTTGCCCAGATATAGAATGACAACTTTTATTTTTTTAGTTGGGTTTTTTTGTTAGACCTTTAATGTCTAATAATACAATGTGATTGTCTTCTATATACCATGCACATACTGATGGTATAATTGTAACATTTGCACACATTTTCTTTTATCTATAACCTTCTCCCTATTGTATACTGGAGATTTATGGTTTGTTAAAGAATACTAGTGTAGCTGATCTGTTTAATTATAGATTATAGGATATTCTATTGAGAGGGTCTTGCTTCAAACATTGCTATGTTAGCGTAGCCCTCTGTGACTATGGGAGTTCTATATATAGCAATCATCTTTTGAGTGTGTCTTTACCTTCATGACTTCCTCAATGAAATATAAATGAAGAAAACTACTTTGTGCATGCCATCTACTTCTATAAATTAAATATTTTGTAAATGAATGTAACTGCAATACTTAAATGGCTACTGAGAACTTGCCTTGCTATAAAGTTCAAATTACAAAGCCTGAACTAGTTTACAAATAATTTACAGGTAGGAATTGATGAATTGTTTGTTTTAGAAATTGCTCAATAACATAATATTTCATCCTTCACTGACATTCAGTCTACTATTTACAGAAAAAAAAAAAACAATACACAGCTTTGTGTACTGTTCTGTTCCTGTTGTTAAAAGATTCCCTCACGTTGTTGCAGCAGTTCTGGTTTTCTGTGCTGTTCAAGTTTGTATCAACATTGCATCTTCATAGCAACCTATTAACTGAACCATAACAGTTTGTTGAAGACTAACAGAAAAGCAAATTCTTTTAAGGAAGTTCATGTTTTTTAATATCAAGAAAGCTAAATATGATGTGTTCCATTTTATAAAGAGATCAGAAATATTTCCTTTTAGTGGGCCTTTTCAGTTTATCTGAAATTTTTGGGACCCTATCCTGTAACGTGCTGAGAACCTTCAGCTCCTGCTAATGTCAATAGGGAATGCGGGCATGCAACGCTTTGTAAGACACATGTAGTACCTAGGAGGATTGAATCCCAGGTAGTTTTATCAGGATATTTAAAAAAATCTAGCTTAACTTCCAATAATAAGATCTGATTCTGCAATCTCATCCTCATGCATCAGTACCAGCCACTTTCTTTCACCCTAAGTAATTAAGTTTTACTTTAGCAATCTATGCACAGAATATTGTATCTCAGGGCAAGCAGACTTTTTACAGCCAGACTGAAAGCTGTCCTCAGATTCTAATTTCAGATCACCTGCTTACATTTTTTATATGACCTCCGACTTCAGAGATACAAGCATAAAATATTCTAGGCTGAAATTAAGGAGAAGTATTAATTTAACTAAATCATCAAAAATTAATTTGGCAATAGATTTAGAAATAGGTTTTTATGTTTTACTAAAGATCTTATGCTTTCTGTTTCCACTCACTAATTCAAAATGTTTACGTTACTCTTTCCTACCCTAACCTCTTCACTGTCAGATTTTGAGGTCCTTTTCTTGCTAACCAATCTTCCTGCCTGTGCACCTCAATTTTTCCTCTTCTAACTCATAATTTGGCCTTCTGTCCATCTCATAATTCATCATTATTTTCTTCTTTACCGCCTCCACAGAACACTGGCTAGATTTACCTTGCAATTTTTATTGTATTAAATAATTATGTAGTTACTTCTGTTGCTAGTACTGCAACTCTCGAAATTGCAAGAAGAGAGCGATCACCTTAATTTTTGCGGCCCATGAGTCTCTGTTGTAGATAGGGGGATTTACTGCTTTTAATTAAAAAACAACAACAACAACAAAACCTTTTTATAAATACCAATTTCCTAAAGGATTACAACATTCGGTTTTCAAGGAATATATACCCTTTAGTGATCATCTGTGGAAAAATATGTGGGCTCAACAGACCACAATGACTCAATGGCTTTTGCTTCTAAAATCTGCATGCGGCATGGAAGAATATGTGGAAGAAAATGTTTCAGCTAGTCCAAGAAAGAACACACATTGTGAAGCTGCTTATGCTCTAATAAATTTGTTAGTCTCTAAGGTGCCACAAGTACTCCTGTTCTTCTTTTTGTGGATACAGACTAACATGGCTGCTACTCTGAAAATTGTGAAGCTGGTAGACAGTACTGTGAAATACTTTTGGATATTAAGCAATCCTTAAGTACACATTTGTCCAATAGACTACTATAGAAATGTTTCACTCCATACAGTAAGCTATAAAGATGCTTGACTACTAACTACTTGCTAATGGATACTGGCAGACACAGTATTTTTCTGAACTAGAACAGATTCTGAAATTAATCTGCTTCAGCGTTGTTCAAGTTATGTCTACCAGATCAAGATGATGTGAATTATGACTGTGACAGGGAGGGTAAAGACTGAAATTCACTTCCTTTGTCACAGTAAATCAAACTTTGCCACCATCAATGTGTCATTAGAGCACTATACTCTAGTATATTAGCAGAGAAGAGTGTATTAAGACAGGATACAAATAATTTTACATGTGTTTTTGGGCTTTCGTAACTACCAGAGTTACAGATGATGGCACTTTTCATCTAGATAGCAGCTGGTAGGTTCATATGCTCTGAAATGCCATCTGCACCTGAACACTTTATGTTCAGAGCACCAGACTCCAATACCCTTATTCATGCCAAGAAATACCTTAATTCAAAAACAGCTGAGTACTGACTCCATTTGGGACAGCAGTGGAATAAAATGCTACCCAGCACGAGTAAGGGTATCAGAATCTGGCCCAAAATCAGTTGTCTAGGAATGTAGAGGAGGGCATATGGCTGTGGACTACATTGTACCATCCTTACACTGAATAGTACCTCACTCCAGGAGTAGCCCCATTGATCAATTGAACTGCTGTGCATAAAAAACACTACTAAGAGTGAGTAAAGGTGTAGCAGCCTGTACATATGTGACTAGTCACTATCTGTTTTGCTGTCTGCAATGTAGGCAGTACATTTAACAACCTGTCATGAAGGAAGTTCTTTAGTATTAATTTTCCATTTGTAGCCCCATCTTCGGGCAAGATATATGATTCTACAGTGTCAAAGGAAGAAAGATCAGGAAGCCACTCCATTGCAGTAATGTTTAACCTCTCCCTGTCCCATGTGGGAGTAGGGATATGTCTTTAGGGAGAATTCACCATCCTTTGCTTTCCCCTTATCTAGAGAGGTGACAGTAGATGATCTGGCTGCTGCAGTGGGTACCAAGACCATTCAGGCAGAAACTTTGGTGGACAATGTCACTAATATTACCTGATTTCAAGCAGGGCAAGCTGATTGCTTAAAACTGGCATAGATGAAATCAGAGCGTAGCAGTTGTATGTGATACTGCAGTTCTCTTTTCAGACAAATTTCATGTGATGTGAAATGAGCATAACTATATTTTATACAATTTTGATGGGGGCAGGAACTTTCATGCCTCCTGGTGGTGCCTTGGAGTGGGCAGGGTGATGATGGTGAATGCAATACAGAGAATCTATGAGACTTTTGTATTACAGCTGAAAAGTCTGTTAGATTTTTAAGGCTTCTTTGGGTTCTGTTGTTTTGAACATCGTAATGAGATATCAATTGTGATGTATAGTGTCGTCTAATTCTTTCTCTTCCTCCGTTTCTCATTGCCTCTGGGCTTTTGCTTTCAGTCAGGTCTAATGATGATGGACCAATTTTCCATCAATGCATTGGTTCTGTTAAATGACTGCGTGATTTCATTTATCAGTGCTACATCCTGCTATGCCTGCAACTTGAGGGTCACTTTGAAACCTATTCAGATCCAGGCATAATAACTCAGGAGGTAGCCTCACATCTGTCTCTATGAATGAGATATACAAGGCAGGCACATGGTGTTCTCTGAACAAAATACAAAGAAGTATTGGTTAGATTTAGTCTTTAGACATTGATCCAGAATTGGTATGCCATTGTGACAGAACCTCTTCCCTATTTACAGATCCACTAATTCTTCCAGAACCTAGAGGTTTGTTCTTTTTGGGATGACCCTTTATTTTAATTGTTGTTATGCTCTGAGATAGCACATCTCACTCAATATTACCAGAGTCAGATCTTATTTTTTGCCACTCAGAATGCAGATTTTATGACATTTTTACTCTTATTTGCCTTTCATCCCTATAAAGGAATGATCTGGATTCTGTTTCTTATCAGGCTTACTTTGAGGTGAATGATTCAGCTGAAATCTGAGTTAGATGCAAGTGTAAGGCCGTTATCTGTTGATTAATTATTCCTTATTCCTAAAGAAGAAAAAGAAAAATAGTGGGCTGTACCTCAACTGCAGATAGCATAAAGGATATAAAAATGGAGATAAAGCTATTTTGTTAAAAGTTGTTTTTAATTGAGGACCTGGCCCTGGAAACTGCTCCTCTAAAAATGAAAACAAAGGGTGGTTTCCATGACCTCCAAAACACGCCCACATTTTAGAAAGACATCAGCCAAGGGTAAGTGTCAACAATTAAAATTAATTAACAAAAAAGTAATTTAAGGATAATTAAAAAGCTGAGGGAAAAAATTGGTTATTACCTTTGCTGTGCCATAGGGTCTATTTCCATGTGTGTGTATTGATTATTTGGAGATGATAGAATTTTGTGTTACCATTTTTATTTTACTACATGAACTTTGCATATTTATTGTCACTTTTTCCAGATGTTAATTTCAGCTATATTATTATATTTCTATTCACTTAATCATAGAAAGAAATTATGGAAAAACCCTATATCTATTCTGTGTCTCTGCCGTTATAAAATTATTCCCCACTGTGTATTCATTACTTTTTTCTCAAATTAAGTTTACATGGTTCCAATGATGGTGTCTCCTATTTTCTTTAAAATATTATTTTACATAGTTGCTCCATTTTTCATTACAATATAATAATTATTGTCTTTGTTGAGAAATGTTTGCTGAAAATGGTATACTTGAACTAAGATCTTTAATTCCTTCCATTATTCAGACTGAATGTTTTGGCTTATTTACATCTCTATCTAATTACCATTAGTCAACTTTTTGATTTCACATGGCTTCCAGTGGTTTATTTAGGTAACACAAGTTTAATGATTTGTTTTGCTATAATTTTGTTGAACTCAATATTAAATACTCTTTAGTCAATAAAATATATATTTCAGTCATCTATTTTTGTCTGGCTGTAATTTTCGTATTACTTCAGGTGGTATTTCACTCTAATATCTATTTGCCATAAGGAAAGCATTGTTCTTAAAACTCATGTATTCATTTTAATTCAGATTTTGTATTCTCTCAGTCACTTTCACAAAACGAGCTTATTTTGTTAATTCCAGTGGATCAGGGCATTGAACAAATTTTCAAGCAACACAAACCATACAATATGATGTGTAGTGGTGTAACTTTGCTTTTGGAATCTTTATACATAAAGCATGTGCAATACTAAAAATGTTTCTTCTCACATCTATGCTTTGTTCCAGTTTTCATCAGTGTCTAATGTGGGATTTTTCACAGTTTACTTTGGTAATTATGTGCTTAAAACATTTAAAAGAGAGGAAACTTTCTCTTCTCCATTTCCATAAAGGACAGAAAATGTTTGTGTTCAGGGTTTAACTGAAAACCAATTAGCACATCTGGTATATTTAGATGTTTTTCACGAGTTATGTACATGGAGCCAAAGTCTTTGAGTTTTGGCAACTAGGAGAACCTGGTACAAGTTTTGATTTCACAAAACCTCTAGAACTCTTCAAAAGTCTAGGGGGTTATAACACTTTACTTTCACAGTACACTTTCATCCATCATTGAAATTCACGTGTGGTTTGTTGGTTTGTGTTTTTTAAAATGGAAGTTTAATGGATTTATTTTCCTGACTGAGTGTGCCGTGAAAACTGAGGGAACATTCCATTCCCTTCCATCAATTTCTCTCTTCCACTCAGCTACCCAGCTCCCAGAATTTCACTTTCCCAATGGCTTAATCCTTTTTTTTCTCTTTCACCAACTTCCTTTGCTCTCTCTCTCTCTCTCTTACTTACACACACATGCACCCCTTCCTATAATCTGTCATTCCATTTCCATAGGTTCTTCAACCAACCAAGGCCAGCTTTGCCCGCTCATACCCATGTACAGTGCTCTCTCCACAGCTAGCCCAGCCTTGTTTTTCTGCTACGTGGGGGACTGTGAGCAGGCACAGTGAGTGGAATACAGATGCTAAATAAGTATATACATTCTGGCTGCCTAAGCAAAGCTCAGACCTCCAAAGCTTTAATTAAAGCACTGAATATCACACCCATGTTATCAGAGTAGGTTTGAAATTCAGCAAATTGTGATCTCCCACTTCCAAAACTACACTTTATGTAGTAACAGTGCTAAGATTTTCAAACTGTTAACATGTTGCTATGCAAACATGTCCTCTCACTTGAGTTCTAATGATTTAGTTAAACAATAACCACTTAGACGTTCATATAAACAACCATAATATTAATAACTAACAACACCCAAACCATTAATCAAAATAATCGCCACTTTAGGGTGTGATAAAGGATGTGGATGAGGCTGCAGAAGCCAAAGATCTTCCTCTATTTTGGAAGGTTGAGCTCTGGACTGGAGGGAATTGGAGGCAACACCAGGCTCAGATTGTTGTTAGGTATGGAATGTTTAAATAAAAATCACGTAAGTGTTAAATATAAACTCCCCATGTCTTAATAAGAAAAACAAAATCCCCTGGCATAACTTAGAGCTCCAGCTTTACACTACGTTAAGCCACTGAAAGCCCTGGGCTGTGATGGCCAGCAGACAGGCAGAGTGTCATGTTGCCAACTCGGGATTTTTATCATGATCATGATCTTTGGCGATTTTCTTAAATCCTTAGCTGCTGGGTCAAGAGATTGCATGAGAAATTCACTTTCAGTAAAAAAAAAAAACAAAAAAAAACATTTTTAATAGAGCCAGGTGAAACAATTTCTGCTGAAAATGCAGATTCACATTGACAGAAAGATTTTGTGAATTTGTGTCAATTTCAGTGAATAGATTCAGATGAAATTAAAAAGAGAAAAAATTGCAGACAAGTTGTTTCATTTTGACACTATCACAATGAAACAGTACAATTTTTTAGGCATATTTGTTTCATCATTTGATTTAGGGTATATTTATTAAGCATCTAGGATTTCCTGAATTGTATTTTCACTGTATAACTTCTCTGGTTTATTAATCATATGTATAACTCTCCTTAATCATGCCTTTTAATGACTATTGTTCTGTCCAATGGTTGATGAAGATTTGGGATATATCTTTGTGTTGTAGTTATTCTGGGGAAATTCCTGCCTCCCAAAATATTTAGTAGGGTTTTCCACCCCAATTCAAGGGGGTGGTGATTGAGGACAACCCAGCAAAAAAGAGAGCCCATAGCACAACAGGAAAGCCAGGAGTTACTAGAATGCCTCCTTTGAGTTCAGTGGAGCTGAGATGCAGATCCATTTACAGTGTTTACTTTATACAGTGCTTACCTAAAATACATAATTTTGGGACAAGTACTTTAAAGAAAGTGTAGGTAGTTATGCAAAATGCCCCTCACATTCAGTATTTACATTTGCATTTTTTTCTGAAGATCAGCAACTTAGCCCTAAAAGTAAACGTGTGTACTGATACCTACTAAAAATAAATGTGATTCAATTCATGTAAAGAAAAACATTAATTACAAAATTTACAGGATGACAACCTGTCCTGAAATACTCCCCCCACCTAGGGTGACCAGATGTCCCGATTTTGTTGGGACAGTCCCAATATTCAGGGCTCTTTCTTATATAGGTGTCTATTACCCCCCACCCTGTCCCGATTTTTCACACTTGCTGTCTGGTCACCCTACCCTCACTCCCCCTGTAATATGAACTTCAGAATCTCCAGTCCAATAGAATCTTGTTTACCAAATGAAAGAAAGTACCTGGAATTTTTAACTATACAAAGTACTTTTAGATAAAGGAGGAATTTTTCAAATAGTTTGAACTCAGAGGGTTTAAACTAAATTCAGTCCATGGGGATTTTTGGATAACAGGTTCAATTACAAGGATTCTATCCTATTTGTTTCAGCATATGGGTGTTTTACACCAGCTTGTGCAATAGTAGAAATGGGTCTGCTCTTTTTAAAATCAATTGGAGCTTGCCATTGATTTCAGTGGGATCAGAAGTAAGATTTATGTGAACATCAAGAAGAAATGATGTACCCAATGAAAAGGCTATGCAGTTTTCCTATGGTGGCTTAACAAGAAGAGGTGATTCATTTAAGTATCAGGTGAAAATGCTCTATTTGCTTTGCTTCCATTTATCATTGGACTGTGGAATGAGTGTTGTGATGCAACCTTTTGTTAAAAGATATGCAAGTCACAGATGAGAGCCTGCTGGAAAAATTAAACACTGCTTAAGCAATGTCTCATCTGCAAGCAGCGAGGCAGAGAAACAACAGAAAGTGGCATCTGGAATGCATGTAAAGTCAATCAAGTTAAATACAAATGAACAGCTATGTTGAGAGGGTGAGCCAGGAAATGGATAGCCACTTCTTCAGAAGGGAAATGAGACTGAAATGATGATGGGAAAAGGTAAATGGAAGAACTGTGTGCATGAAACCCAAACATTAAACGATTAGCCTTGTTTGAAACACTTGAAATTTTTGAAACATGTAGCAACAAAGTCCTCATCCTGCTTGTTTGTTCAATGTAAAGTATAGCCGGAGTGAGCTGTACCCATCCCTCTCCCCTAAGTCAAAATCCAGCAACAAGCTATTGAAGAAATGAAAATAGGGTGAATGCATCTCCTTATTTAATTGTATTTGCTTGCAATATTGCTGCTCTGGTGCTCTTCCTATGAATTGGAGCTATGAGGAATCAACATTCATTAGCTTGGAATTAACATGTTCGAACTGATATTTTTTTGTAGATACTTTATTCATTAATTTGATCCTGGACAAAAATTGTATCCTTTTTATAACCAACTGTAGTCTGTTTTGTGGAAACTTAATTTTGTTCTCTCTGTTTCTCTTTGAAAATTGCCCTTTCATTATTCATGGAAAAGTATTAGGTGAAAACTCAAAATAATGGCCAAAGTCTGGCTCTAAAATATTTCTTCTCCAGTTATATAAAATCACAGGGTGCTTGACATGGCAGGATCTGGCCCAGTATATTTTTTAATGAAACTATTGTTTTATTGCTTTAATATCTGACATCTATCCAGACCCATAGACACCTTGTAAATTAAGAAAAAAAAATCCTGTGGAAGGTCTAAATGTATCAATACTATTGTTTTAATTAATCAGGTTTCCAACTAAAGGACTCTCTAGCCAAAATCAAAACATTCCCCTACCATAATATAAGAGACCCCAACCTATAGGCCCAATTCCACAAGCAGCTGTGGCTGGGCTGTATGTGTACAGAGTCCTAATGAAACTGATGTGGCTCTGCAATGGGGTCTGATTACATGGAGCTGTTTAAAGAATAGCTAGCCCCTTACACTCAACTGTAAGCCTCCATTCTTCCTAAAGGCATGACTATCTACCATGAAAACCGAAGGGGAACCTTCAATCATGCAGAATCCAGCCCTAAATGCCTGCCAGAAAAGATGGGCCTTCCAGCATGCCTGGAAAGCTAACAAAGCCTGTGTGGTTTAAGTATGTAAGAAGAAAATTTAAAAGGGATTATCAAGTGACTATTTTTAAATGAGGAGTTGTCATAACTATAAAGGGAAGGGTAACAGCTGTCCTGTGTACAGTACTATAAAATCCCTCCTGGCCAGAGACTCCAAAATCCTTTTCCCTGTAAAGGGTTAAGAAGCTCAGGTAACCTGGCTGGCATCTGACCTAAAGGACCAATAAGGGGACAAGATACTTTCAAATCTTGGGGGGGGGGAGGCTTTTGTTTGTGTTCTTTGTTTGGGAGTGGGTTCGTTCTCGGGACTGAGAGGGACCAGACATCAATCCAGGTTCTCCACATCTTTCTAAACAAGTCTCTCCTATTTCAAACTTGTAAGTAAATAGTCAGGCAAGGCGTCTTAGTTTTCCTTTGTTTTCTCAACTTGTAAATGTACCTTTTACTAGAGTTTTTATCTTTGTTTGCTGTACTTTGAATCTGAGACTAGAGGGGAGTCCTTTGAGCTCTTTAAGTTTGATTACCCTGTAAGGTTAATTTCTATACTGATTTTACAGAGATGATTTTTACTTTTTTTCTTTAATTAAAAGCCTTCTTTTTAAGAACCTGATTGATTTTTCCTTGTTTTAAGATCCAAGGGGTTTGGATCTTGATTCACCAGGAGTTGGTGGGAGGAAGGAGGGGGGATGGTTAATTTCTCCTTGTTTTAGATCCCAAGGGGATTAGATCTGTGTTCACCAGGAGTCGGTGGGAGGAAGGAGGGGGGATGGTTAATTTCTCCTTGTTTTAAGATCCAAAGGGTTTGGATCTGTACTCACCAGGGAATTGGTGAAAGGTTTCTCAGGGCTTCCCAGAGAGGGAAAAATTGGGAAATGGTGGCAGCGGAACCAGAGCTAAGCTGGTAGTTAAGCTTATAAGTTTTCATGCAGGCCCCTACATTTGTACCCTAAAGTTCAAAGTGGGGATCCAGCCTTGACAGGAGTCCACAATGGACTTTATATTGAAAGTTTCATGGCAGTATTTGAATAGATGTTGCTGATTAATTAATTGCAAATGTGAAAATGAGAAGGCTTAATGAGCTCAAGAGATCATGATGTTATATTCTTGTCACTGAGACTATTAAAACATATTAACAAACATTTAAATGGTGCCAGAAAAATTAAAAATAAGAGTACCGTTAGCGCTGCTGGATAACAAAAATGAAGGAACTCCATCTTCATCAATGTTAAGGCTGAGTCGTGTCAATATCAGCAGTAATGAACAGGACACTAGTCAAGATAGTGACTTTTATAGGCTCTGTCTTAATGGATGAAAACCAACCTCTGAATTAGCAATATTTTCATATATTGAGAGGATAACTTCAGGGACATTATCAGTATTCAAAAAAAAATTACTCCTGGACCTCATAACAGCTATTTCATTAACTTTCTGTAGGAGAAGGAAAAATACTTTCACAAGAAGTTAGGCACACATTGGCGATCATACCAATAGAACTATGATTCTAATTTTGACCATGCTGGGTATTTAATTTCAAGTACAAACTGTTTATTTGAAAAGAAGAGGCTAGTGTCAGTCCTCCACCCATTTACATGAATCAGTGTAGGATTGGGCTCATCTGCCATATATCAGCAACAAGATTTAGCCTCTGTTTAAGGTTCAAATATTTGGGAACAAATCCTTAGGAAAGTGAATAAACTAATGCTTGCTCACTTGTTTGTGAGTATGAGGGTGGAGTTGGTGGCATAAGGGTAGTTTCGAGGTAAAACTTAAGCTTTAGGAAAACCAAGGGATTAAATCCAGGATGCCAAGGTGATAGGTACTTCACAAATACCCAGAATAGATAAAATTCCCTTTTGAGAGGGATTCTCTCTTACTTTTTCCTTAAAATAACACCTATTGAGGGACAGAATCTCATGCTAAAAATATCAAGCTAGATTCTGGTCTTACACTGGTGTGAGTCCATTGATTTTAATGAAGTGTCTCCTTGGTCACACACGTATAGGAATGGAATCAAGTCTTTAAAAAAAAAAAAGATATTTCCATTACGTTACAGTCATTCTTCATATTCCAGAACTAAAGTGTACAGAAGATGTTAGTGTGGAACTACTGAAGGATCTGTTAACATCTAGGTCAGTTTGGTCCCAGGTAAAACAATCCTCCAGGTACTGATCTGTGTGATAAAGAATATGTCACAGTATTTCATATTGATATAAAATTGTGGAGGGGACTAAGAAAAATGGCTTATGCTTATGCTGAAGAACTGAGATTTTCTACCAAATCTTTAGATAGTGTTGATCAGTGTAGTTCTATTGACTTCAGT
Source organism: Trachemys scripta elegans (assembly GCF_013100865.1). NCBI lineage: Eukaryota > Metazoa > Chordata > Testudines > Emydidae > Trachemys > Trachemys scripta. The sequence goes on from NC_048305.1 coordinate 63,153,986, forward strand.
GGGGCTGTGCTGATCTACAACAAGTGAGGTTCTGTAGTGCAAATAAATAGATAAATGGCCAAACACTTTTTTACATTTAATACTCTCAAAATTGCAAAAAATATAAATCATGTACACCTCTACCTCGATATAACGCTGTTCTCAGGAGCCAAAAAAACTTACTGTGTTATAGGTGAAACCGCGTTATAGCGAACTTGTTTTGATCCGCCGGAGTGTGCAGCCCGGCCCCCCCCCCCCCCCCCCGGAGCACTGCTTTATATTCAAATTCGTGTTATATCGGGTCGCATTATATCAGGGTAGAGATGTACTAGATATTCACAGCTGTCTGTATGCCATTCTGGTCTAGATACAGGCTGCAGTATGAGCTATTTCCTTTTTATACTGCATTGTGAGTTGTAGAAATTAGATTTTTGCTTACTGATTGCTTTGCAACAATGCAGTAGGTCAAATACTGGGAAGAACCAAGCAGAGCTCCAGGATTTAGTCAAATATTTTTGGAGGGAACTTTGCATAACATTCTCCCCAACTGGAAGAAAAAAATTGCTTGATATCAGGGCCTTCTAGGCCTCCCGCAGTATGTGTGAGGGATGGAGTGGAGAGGACTTCTTCCTTTCTATCCCACCATGTAGTTGTTCTCTCCATCTGTTGATATTGTGTGGAAGACTGCTTCCACTGAAGTCAAGAGGAATTTTGTATGAACTTAAATGGGGAAAGAGAATGAAGCTAAAGGGAATGATACAATGACTTCCAGAGCCATTCACCCCTCAAAAAAGTATACAAGCTTTACAAAACCTTACCTAATTGTTTAAAGAGGTAGGGAGAGAAGATTTGGAGACAGGAATTATAGTTTCAATTTTAAAAGCTCCTTTCCCCTTACATTGAAATTTCTAGTTATTTTGGCAACCAAAGCTTAACTATTAAAAAAATGAAAAAAAGATCGTCTCAAAAAAGATATACTGGCATTAGACAAGGTTCAGAGAAGGGCAACTAAAATGATTAAGGGTTGGAACGGGTACCATATGAGGAGAGATTAAAGAGGCGAGGACTTTTCAGCTTGGAAAAGAGGAGACTAAGTGGGGATATGATAGAGGCATATAAAATCATGAGTGGTGTGGAGAAAGTGAATAAGGAATAGTTATTTACGTGTTCCCATAATATAAGAACTAGGGCCACCAAATGAAATTAATGGGTGGCAGGTTTAAGACAAATAAAAGGAAGTTCTTCTTCACACAGCGCACAGTCAACCTGTGGAACTTCTTGCCTGAGGAGGTTGTGAAGGCTAGGACTAGATAAATTCAGGGTTTAAAAGAGAACTAGATAAATTTATGGAGGTTAAGTCCATTAATGGATATTAGCCAGGATAGGTAAGTAACGGTGTCCCTAACCTCTGTTTATCAGAGGATGGAGATGGATGGCAGGAGAGAGATCACTTGATCATTACCTGTTAGGTTCACTCTCTCTGGGACACCTGGCATTGGCCACTGTCGGTAGACAGGATACTGGGCTGGATGGACCTTTGGTCTGACCCAGTGTGGCCATTTTTATGTTCCTATGTTACGTTATGTAGAAGACAGAATTGTGTGGGTGATTGCCAGAGCTAGGGGAGAGTGGCTCACTTACTTAAACTGAGTGTGAATCAATTGACAACCGTCATATCTGTAGGGCTTTTTAGTGATTTTTGAGGCTGAACTCATTTAATGAACAAATAAATAAGCATGGCTCTGTGGAAATTAATTGAAGTCAGCGGGAATCTGTCCCAATGGGACTTTTGCCCAGAATTAAGACCCTCCCAGGATTTGCTCCTATATGAGAATAGCTGTAGGGTGGCCTAGATTAAATGAGTTGTTGGTCTTCATTCAGTTCCTAGTAGTGGAGAGCTGCCCACACATTTTGCACTAACTGTTGCCCTTGGTGGCAGTCTCAGCAGGGATGCTAGTAACAGAACAGAGATGGAGAGTGAATTGCCCCCTGGTTTCTACAGGTTAATTCCTCTTGGTCAGATTTGAAGTACATTTGTTAGGGCAGCATGAGAAAGCTTGTATTACTTGTCTGCTTTACCCATTTAGTAGATAAAAGGAGGATTTCATTTTCCAGACCTGTCAAAACCTTTCATGAACACTAAAATGTTTTGGTTTTTTTTTAAAGAGACAACCCCTCCCCACCCCGCCAGAAAAAAAAAAAAAAAAAAACCACACACACAGATTTTAAAAGCCTAGTATTCAGTGCACAGGTTTCAATCTGCATCCCAAATATTCACACCAATTAAGCATGATAGGAAACTGCCAGTTACAGGGAGATGCCTCAACACAACAACATACTTACGGGCAAGAAAAAATACATCTCACTGTTCTCTTCATTTTTCCCTCCTCCCCCCCCCCATTCCTTTCAGTGATAAGTTGCTCTGCTGATATATTTTTTTTCCATTATGAATCTTTCCTGAACTTGAAGGGTTGGCATCCTTTTACGATATTCTTCTCCAGGTGGATTATCCTAACACTGCTTTTCTTTCTTTCTTTCTTTCTTTCTTTCTTTCTTTCTTTCTTTCTTTCTTATTTTGTGAATTGTGTGTGTGTGTGAATGAATTATAGTATTTATGAGAATGGAAGCTGATAACTTTGGCTGGAGGATAGGTATAGTCCAATCTTTTTTCATATAACTCTGCCAATCTACCTTCCTTCTGATCTATAAAATCACTGCTATTTCAGCACTCTGACTATCCATACTTTGCACATATAAAATTGTTTTGTTTGTGGATGACAATTTTTCATTGAGGCTTAGGTGAAATCACCTGATAAATAGCATTTATAAAAATAATATTTTGAACTTAATTCCCACCTTCCCATTGAAAAGTCCTAGCACTTTATGAGCATTAGTTAATTAAACTTCACAGCACCCTCCCAGGTAAGTATCTTGTATGCTTATTTTGTAAATTGGATTTAGAGGCTTGACCATAGACACACACACACACACACACACAAACAACACGAGGAGTCCTTGTGGCACCTTAGAGACTAACAAATTTATTTGGGCATAAGCTTTAGTGGGCTATAACCCACTTCATCAGATGCATGGGGTGGAAAATACAGTAAACAGGTATAAATATACAGCACATGAAAAGAGGGAGTTGCCTTACCAAGTGTGGGGTCAGTGCTAATGAGGCCAATTCAATTAGGGTGGATGTGGCCCATTCCCAACAGTTGACAGGAAGATGTAAGTATCAACAGAGCGAAAATTATTTTTTGTAATGACCCAGCCATTCCCACTCTTTATTCAGGCCTAATTTGATGGTGTCCAGTTTGCAAATTTATTCCAGTTCTGCAGTTTCTCATTGGAGTCTGTTTTTGAAGTTTTTTTGGTTGAAAAATGGTGACTTTTAAGTCTGTCCAGGGAGATTGAAGTGCTCTCCTACTGGTTTTTGAATGTTACAATCTTGATGTCTGATTTGTTCCTTTGCATAGAAACTGTCTGGTTTGGCCAATGTACATGGTCCCTATGTACATGCCAATGTACATAGACACACAAGAATCAGAGTCCAAATAGAACTCTGGAGTTTTGATTTCTCATTTCTTACACATGTGCACACACATTTATTTGCTGTGAAGAGCAGACCGAAACTCAGGCCCCAGAGATGAAAGCTGTGGACGTATACCTATAGCTTTGCACTTAGCTTTTTTTTCATATAAATATGAATGTGTCGAGAAGAAATGTGTTTTAGAAAAATCTTAGACTGAAAGTGAACATCAAACTGCAGCCACATAAACTGGTACAAAAGACTTCTTAAGGCTGTTCACAACTATTTGCAAGATTTATTAAGTCAGAGGTATGCTACTGAATATAATTCATCTTATTTGTCACAATGATATGCATCCAGAATTATTAGTGGAAGACTGTGCAAGCTCTACAGAGGATTAAACAGAAAAGGGATTCTGGTCAGACACTTTCTCTTTCTGATAAAGGATTAACAAAAAGATTTTAAGGTAGCGTAAATGTTTCAATATGCATGTCCATTTATCTATATATCTCTTGACTCTTCCAAGAATAAATCACCTTTGTATTGACTTTTATGTGCTTCATTAATAAAGATTAATGTTAATATTTCTCCACATGTATACAACTTTTAATGTGATTTGTAATTAGCCACACTTAAACCCAAGGAACAACTTCTAAGACTCAAAACCAGTGAGAGATGGTAATTTAGGCTGTAAATTTAAGGAAATTGAATGTTCTGTGTGTGTGGGAGAAACCAGTTTCAATCTCTAAATGTTATATATAAGGATGTTATTATTTATTTTTACTACAGTATCAGCTAAAGGCCCCAGCCAAGATCAGATTACCTTTGTGTTAGGCACTGTAGATATACATAGAATAAATACTCCTTGCTCTGAAAAGTTTACAGTCTAAATAAGACCATCTCAGTCTGTATATCTAGCAATTTGGATATATTCAGATGATACATTTCTGGAGATGGAGAATTCCAGTGACTGCCTTTGTTCACAATCCTGCAAGGAATTCTGTGTAGTTCTGCACACTGCTCCTTGTTGGATCAGGCTCTTTGTGAAAAACTGGTTAGTATTCATCCGTTAGCTCTCTATGATTCTTCTTCCAAATAAATGAGAAACACTACTTAAATTATCCTTAAGAGCACTTTTCTCAATAAATAGAATCCCTCCATGAATCAGAGCCTGTCAACGTTACTACTGAAGCCCTTAAGTATGGCTCTTGATACAGTGTTATTTCCAGTATAAACAGGCTCTGATTCTATTATAAATCATTTTTAAAAACAATGATCGGAGGGTGCAAATGTAGGCAAAGCCAAAAGTGAAATCAGATCCATGTGGATCTCTGCCACTTGCAACTGGGTAAAATGTGTTGGCAAAATAAAGTTGTATAAAGTTCTGCATCTGCATACTGCAAAATCAGTCATGTGAGCTTGCAATGGAAACCACAAAGTGGGGATAAATTGGCAGGGTTTCACCTGATTTCATGTTGAACATGAAACCATAGGAAACTGCAGATTCTGTATATTTTCTAAGCAGAATAAAAACTTTACCCAGGTTTGTTAAAAACTGGGTCCAGTTAGATAATAATTAGGCCAATATTCATTCACCAGTAGACCCAGGTTCACTTGAATGGTAACCATCAGATGGATAAGGAGGAGTACTTGTCCAGGGTGGTTAAAGAGTTCTCCGACTGGTTTTTGAATGTTATAATTCTTGACGTCTGATTTGTTTGGCATCTATATGGGCCAAACCGGACAGTCTCTACGCAAAAGAATAAACGGAAACAAATCAGACGTCAAGAATTATAACATTCAAAAACCAGTCGGAAAACACTTCAGCCTCCCTGGACACTCAATAACAGACTTAAAAGTGGCAAATCTTCAACAAAAAAACTTCAAAAACAGACTCCAATGAGAAACTGCAGAACTGGAATTAATTTGCAAACTGGACCCCATCAAATTAGGCCTGAATAAAGACTGGGAGCTGGATGGGTCATTATAAATACTAAAAACTAATTTCCCCATGCTAATTTCCCCCTACTTTTACTCACACCTTCTTGTCAACTGTTTGAAAGTGGCCACCCTGATTACCACTACAAAAGTGATTTTTCCTCCTGTTGATAATAGCCCACTTTAATTGAATTGTCTCGTTAGAATTGGTAAGGCAACCCTCATCTTTTCATGTTCTATCTCTATATATCTTTCTACTGTATGTTCCACTCCATGCATCTGACGAAGTGGGTTTTAGCCTATGAAAGCTTATGCCCAAATAAATTTGTTCGTCTCTAAGGTGCCACAATTACTCCTCGTTATTTTTGCTGATACAGACTAACACGGCTGCCACTCTGAAACCATCGGCTGGATATGATCTGATGTTATAGTATTAACAAAAACTGAAATCCAGACAATGTTCATGTGGTGCCAGGTTTCATTATGAATATTTCATACAACACTATGTTAGAAAGAAGTAGGACACTTTCTGGCTAATTCTCTTGCTTGTTCCTAAGAGGGGGAAGGATAAGAAGTTAAGGCTATGGTTCTAGATGAGGGGCTGCTGCCACCAGTTTCTTCCTCAGCTTCTAGGTACCGATTCAGCAAAGCACAGAGCACTTGCTTAACTTTAATCATATGTTTGAGTGCCTTGCTGATCCATGGTCTCAGCTGTCCAGTATGAAGGTCTGTAACATAAGCTCTCATATTATGATAATAGGCACTGTTATTAAAACCCAGAGAGAAAGATAGCTGAAGAGGGTTATTCTTTTGTTGGCTCTAAAATGAGAAATGAGTGCTGCAGTGCACATTTCAATGGTATATACATTACGTATCTATGTGCTAGATTACTGTATAACCCTATGAGACTTTTTAAAAAGGAAATACAATAGATTTCTTATTATATTAGCATCTGTGCTTTTGAAGTGTGCCATGCATCATACTGTATTAATCTAGATGCTACGGAATTGCAACTTGCATGCTATTTTATTTATATTCAATTAATCTCAGTGCACACAATAATTTTCCATGGCTTTAGTCACTTCCCTAAATATAAAATAAAATGTAGTTGATATCATGGTTCAAGTTTCTCTTCTTGTATAATTTAAGAGGCTGCTGCAAACCCCTAGGTGAATGACAAGGAAATAAGTACAATATATTACACATTTACACAAGAGATGTGATATTTGGAAGAAATTTGGATTACCTATGTCACTCAGGCAGAATAAGGCATAGCCACAAGTGAAAAAGGTGTGGTTCATTTAACATTTTTTAAAGTAAATAGTCATGGATCCAGTGTCTCTCTTTAAAATTAGTTTTTTGATTTGGTTTGGTTTTTGCTCATTGTGGTTGATAAGCCATTAAGGCCCTAGTTCAGGAAAGTACTTGATGTGAGATTTGCAAAGGAGCCTAAGAGAATTAGGCACTTGACTCCCATTGACTTTCAATGGGAATTGAGAATCTAACTCCAGTAGGTACCTTTGAAAATCCCAGCTTTGAACACATACTTGAGTTTATCACAATTCAGCAGAGCACTTGAATATGTACTTACATGTAAGCACATGCTAAAGGGCTTTGCTCTATGTGGGGACAGCTAATGGAATTTGTACTTCAGGGCAGTCATTTTACATGTGTCACCACTGCAGCTGGACTTCTCAGAGACGTCTGAAACCCAGTTTGCAACATTCCTGTGGGCCTCATTTCTGTTTTGACTTTGCTGGGATTTGCATCCCTTGAGTTGTGCTTTGGTACCCTGCTATTCAGTTGAGTAAAGAATATCCACAATAATAAGGTCAAATCCTAATGTGCATTTCTCAATTGCTACAATACACTGAAACAATGGTGGATACAATAAACAGTATTTCAAGTTAATAATGAACAAGCTGTTACTTTCTCAAAATTGTTCTTGAGGTTTCTGTGAAGAATGGACACAGGAGTGTTCTTTGTACACACCCTGGATGGATGGGTATTTGTGAGATCACTGAGGCAAGTTGGAAAGGGGGAGGGAACATCATAGTTGAAAAACAAACCATGTGTAGAGATACTGGAAATGCTTACCCACAGCTAAAATGCAAATTCCAGTTAGAAGGGGGAGAAATGTTAGTAAGCTTTTGGGGAAGATATATATTGCACATTAGAACTTGATTTCCCAAGAGCTTTCTGCAGATACTTCAATAAATAAATCTGTCCAATTAAAAAGATTCTTGGAATATATATGTAGCATTTAATCATTTGGATACGTTTTGTTTGAGAACTGGTTTCAGTTTTTTTCCCCTCCCCATGTATTTTGTTTGCTAGAGAGTATGGCAATATACTCAGACTATACTAGTAGAGGCCTCAGTCCTACAACTGATAGTTTGTGACCAGGCTGTTGTGAACATGCAGAGCCCCATTGATCTCAACCAACTGGGCCATCAGTTGCACAGATCTGGGCCAAAATTTGAAAACAGGGATGTCTATCTGATCATTGGAAGCTCAGTTATTGGGATACTACACAGTACACCTTTTTTCTCTACTCTACTCTTCTTTTTTTTAATAATCTGAGCATCTAGTCAGACTTTTTTCCCCTCCTTATAGTATTTAAAATAAGGCTTTGGACCCTCTTGAACTTTTCTGTCTCTACCTTTTTATCATATTTTTCTCCAGTTGGAATATTCCAAACAGCCTGAATTTAAGTTGTGAATTAATAAAAAGTTATTGTGATGGAGAGGGCCCCAATCTAGGAACGCATCCCTGTGCAGCAAAGCACTGAAACTCTTTACGTTCCACTGGGACGTGAGCACATGTTTAAAATTAATCCAGTGCTTTCCCAAGCAAAGGCCTAAATGGTTGGGGGGTTTTTTTGGATCACACACCCAGACATCTTAAGAGGGGGTGTCTCCTATTATAAGGGAGGGAGCTTTCCCATAGTTCAATAAATCAAGCATTTTGAGAAAACCTTGGGGAAGGAGGAGAGGATTCCCCTCTAGAGGGGAGAATGTTAGACTGTATTAAGAATAGCAACACCAGGAGATGAACTGTCTGTGGACCCTCTTCCAGCAATAAATAGGTGTGGCTGCTTTGCTAAAGAACTTGTACCTGCTATTGTACCTTGTGACAGTCTACTGCTAAATACTCTCCAAGATTACATAAATTGGCTCCAGCTTCAATACTGTTATGAACTTTTCCAGAAATGCTTTTCTGGGTTGGTATTAGAAGGAAGACCTTATGGCCAACTTCAAATCTTACTTGAAGATAGTGAACTTTCAAACTAAACTAAAGCATTTCAGATTTGAGTAGCATTGGAAACACTTTCTTTTTAAGGACATTGAGGAGTGGGGGTATTTAAAGAGTTTAAATGAAGTTTATTTATCACCACCAGTCCTCTATCCAGCATAACAGATGAGCCATGGTATGGGAAGAAAACAAAGGACATATGATGGGATGTCCACCCCACACAAGGCAGAGCAAATTAAATATGGTTAATTAGACTGATTGATGATGGAGTCTATCTGAGAAGGAACAGGCTGGGCTAGAATAAAGGTAGGAAGTTGGAAGCAGGAAGAAACCTGCAGCTATTTTCTGGATGTTAGAGAGGGAGGAAGAGAGTAGAAACCCCAGGGGATCTAGGCCCTGAAGGAAAGGTTTATTTAAAGGTGGGTGAAGCCAAAGCCTGAGAGAGGCAGAGTGGGAAATGGCTCAGGGAAACTGCAGGTGTTACCTGCTGGGTAGAGAGTCCCTGAGCTGGAACTCAGAGTAGAGGGTGAATCTGGGTTCTCCTACCAGCCATTGGAGAAATAGCACAATCTGGGCAGTGAGAGAGAATGTATTTTAAATGGAGACACTTTGATAACCCCCTAGAAGGGAAAAACCCACAGTGACCTGGCCAGAGTGCATGCCGTGATGAGCCAGCCCCCTGAGTTGCAGAGAAAGAAGTAGCAGGGCATGTGAACAAGTGACAGAAGGGGGCATTGGAGCTGGCAAGAGCTAATTCCTGAGCAGCTTGGAGAAGGTGCTCTGTTGGTGAGTGAACACTATGACAGTGTACTTTCATATGCTTCTAATAACATCAGTGATCTCAGGTATGGCAAGCAAATAGCATGACTGCATTAAAGGGTGGTATGAAATCAGTCTGAATACAGTTTGAGAGCCTCAAAATCCCACTTATCCTAGAAAGGGAGAACCTGGTTCTGATCTTAATTATATTAATTTGTAATAGTTTAATTTCATTGATAGTTGTTCGTAATAACTCAAGTCTGGAGGACCTTTTTGTTGTCTTTCTGTTTTCCTTTCTTTAGGAGAAACTCAGAGGTGTTCAATGGAATTTATCTTGCAAAGCTAGAAGTGCCTTACAGGAGAGGTAGAGTTTTATGTCTCTAGGAACATGCTGTGATACAAATATGTAGTGATGGTCAAGGGAAAGGGGATACTCCTGCTTCAAGCAGGGAAAAAGAAATCACAGATATTGAGGACAGATTGCTGAAAGACATGGAAGAGCAGTTGTTTCTCATGTGATACTTTTTTATTGTAACTTTTTTCCCATTGTTTTCACTGTTGTGCACTGTACAACTGGCTGTGCATTATTTTTACTGCCAAGACTGCTTCGTAGGGAATGAGCACATATTTATTGTAGGATGGATGGCTTCAAGCATCCTTCTATCCCTCCTCTCATAAAGGAGGCTCTAGTCCTTGCCACACTGATAGTTATTTCTGGGAGTAGTAATGCATCCCTAGATGAAACACTTTCAGAACTCACATTTCAGGCTCAGTTAAAGCAGCCCACTGTATGTGACACCGTTTCAAATTCTGCTGAGCGAGTCCAGCCTTTGTGTTTGTTGCCATTCATCCCTTAGGTTCTCTTTGTATTAAGAGCCTGATATTCTCCATTAGTACTATGAAGAGCGATCTTGAAATCACCCATCTGAGCCACTGAGCCACTACAAAGAAAATTCCAAATGCTCCATGGTAATTGAATTGCTTAGTTTATGTACTAATGTTCAGGAAGGGGTCATTATATACTGTACTGGGTCCCACAAGAGCACTTAATGCGTCTATGTACAGATTTTTGTACTTTACATACCTGTGACAAGTATGAGTGTTCAAAGGGAGCACAGGATCAAATGTAAACAAAACATTTATACATTGTGATGTCTTTCTTGAGTGCTGTAAAATTGTGGAATAGAGAAGAAAGTGAAGGCGAACTTTTATTACTGAGCATAGTGGACATCAAAAGTTTTGAATACAGAGATACTCTAATATAGCACTTAAGATTGTTGTTTTTTTTTTTTAACATAACTGATCTCACAGGTATATATTTAGTATATTATGTATCTGAAATATGTGGTTTTTCTGAAGCTAATTGTATATCTGCTCTGTTATATTTATATTTGTGATAGAATCATAGAAATGTAGGACTGGATGGGACCTCGATAGGTTATCTAGGCCATTGTTTCAATAAGAGTTGGATAACATAACATGCTCAAATTCCTGAGGTTGGTGTATCTAGTCCTGTCCCCTGCACTGAAACAGGGCTAAGTATTATCTAGATCATCCCTAGCAGGTGGTTGTCTAATCTGTTTTTAAAAACCTCCAGTGACAGAGATTGCACAGCCTACCTAGATAATTTGTTCTAGTGCTTAACTACCCTTACAGTTAAGAAACATTTCCTAATGTCTAACCTGGTTCTGTCTAAATTTCCCTTGCTGCAATTGAAGCCCATTATTTCTTGTCCTGTCTTCAGCGGTTAAGGAGAACCATTTATCACCCTTCTCTTTATAACACCTCTTGCGTATTTGAAGTTTGTTCCCGCTCAGTCTTGTCTTCTGAAGACTAAATAAACCCAGTTTTTTTTTTCAATCTTTCCTTGTAGGTCATGTTTTCTAGACCTTTAATCACTGTATGTTGCTCTCCTCTGGACTTTGTCCAATTTCTACACATCTTTCCCCAAGTGTAGTACTCGGAATTGACACAATACCTAGTGCTGAATAGATTGCAGGAATTACAACTTGTGTTGCTCACAATATCTCTAATACATCCCAGAATGATGTTCACTTTTTTTGCAACAGTATTACATTGACTCACATTTGTTTGTGATCTACTATAGTCCCCCCAGATACTTTTCCGCAATACTACTTCCTGGGAAGTCAATTCCCATTTTGTATTTGTGTAATTGGTTATTACCTCCTAAGTGTAGTATTTTTTCATTTTTCCTTATTGAATTTCTATTGAATTTCATGTATTTAAATCCATTTCTCCAGTTTGTCAAAATTCTTTTGAACTCTAATCCTGCCCTCCAAAGTTCTTGCAACTTCCCCCCATCTTGGTATCATCCACCAAACTTTATAAGTGTACTCTCTATGCCATTATCCAAATCATTTATGAAGATACTGAATAGAACCAGACCCAGAATGGATCCCTGTGGGATCCCACTCGATATACCCTTCCAGCTTGACAGTGAAACATTGATAACTACTCTCTGAGTATGTTTTCCCAACCAGTTGTGCCCTCACCTTACAGTGTGTTTGTCTAGGCTATATTTCCCTAGTTTGCTCATGAGAAGGTCATGTGCAATGGTATCAAAAACCTTTCTCAAGTTGAAAGATGCACTTTGCTGCTTCCCCCATGTGCAATTTCCTTTTTTTCTAAATGAATAGAAACAAATGAGATATTCCAGATTTGAAAGCCTATGTTCATATGAATTGTTTAGAAAAAAGTCCTATTTAAAACCATCAAATGTGTTTAGTACATTTATGTTGATACAGAGAACAGCTTACAGGACTTCAGGGATTCAAGTTGACCTAAAGTGAACTGGATGTTTGGTTTTTGCTCACAGGCAGAGTCCCTGGAAAAAGCTCAAAGGCACAGTTGAGGTTTATTGTGCAGCATGAATCTTAGGGGAGTCACAGTGTTGGGAGACTGGTTTGTAAAGAAGTTTCAGGAAATAATTTTCATAACTATTGTTGACTAGGTAGGCTTTTGATCCCAGGGACTCTTTTTTGTACTGTTTACAATGGGCAAACACCTCTAATGATTTTGATCTTTTAATAATTACTGCTTTTGAGGCAGTAATTTAGACCAGCTGCACTGGAGTCTGTGTAGGCCAATTATTATTTCAGCTGTGTGAAAAGCCATTATGGCTTACATTAACATACTTCTGCTCTTTCATAAGCAAGCTAACCCTGCCAGACCTATGAGGGGTCTATTTTGCCAGACTGCCTCTCCTGGACAGAACAGATTGATCCTAGTTAGTGGACAGGAGACTTATTTCTCTCTACTTTCTCTCCTTCCCCACCCCCACCCTATATCATTATTACTTTGTGATTTTGCTCTAGTATTGTTCTCAGCCACAACTGGAAGCATTAAGAAACTGAAGCTCTGAGCCAGGTAGAACACTTTGTTTTTCCTCAACCCGTTTATTACTTGTGACTTTGTCATCAAATAGGTTGAGTGGACTCTGACTTCAAATCTTGAAACAAGGCATCACAATGATGGTCAAAGTGCCTCTTCCTGGAATAGCCCTCATAGCACCCTTATATGATTTCCCCTAGATTTAGAGTAGGGTTGGAGATGAAAGGACGCCAATAATTAGCAACTGTCATTTCTCTTCATAGGATCAGTATCTTTGTCTTCAGTTGCTCCTTTATTACCAAAATCCCGAGAGAGGCTGATCACTGGAAATTCTTGTTAATTGACCTCTCAAGATGAGGCTTTTGATTGACTTAGAACTCCCAAGGAAATTATTTCTGGGAGGAGTAGGATGTAACATCACACGCTTCACTCATGTTGAACTAAGCAAACGCTAATCTATTTTAGATTATTTCATACCAAAAGGAAATACCTAAGAAAAGGTTTATCATGTATTTTAATTCCTTATTCCTAATCCTTTGCAGCCTCTCCTGATTTGATGATGCTAATTAATGCTGTAAGTGTAAGTGCCTGTGTATTTTCATATGTAAATTCCACATATTTTGAAGAGCAAAATGGATACCTGAATTAATACCAGATTTTCCAGCATAGGCCAAATTTTGCCAACACAGTCTTTTGTTGGCTTTTATTTGTCTTGTTAAGAAGGCTTTGAAAAACAACAGACCCTAACTCTGTTTGGGAAACTGCTTCCATGGATTATATGAGAGCACTTCAAACAGAATTACCCAGGGAATGAGCTGGATCAGCAAGAACAAAACCTGGTCTGGTAGGAGGTAAGCACTAGAAGATAGGCCCCAACCCTTTACATCTTTACACATGTGTAATTACATCCATTTTTAATTGGGAATATAGATGTGGAAAAGACTTGGCCAAGGTCAAAACAAGTCCAGGGCAGAGCTAGGAAGACAACTGACATCTAGTCTTGTGATTATGGAAGGTTTGTGAATATAGCACATCTCCTTCCCTCATTCCTCCCCCCCCAAAAAAAGTTTTGAGTGTTGTAGTCATTGACCTTGCGTTTTGTAACTGCTCAAAGCTTCAGCTGACCGTTCAGCTGTGTGGCAAACAGCTATAACCTAGCAGTCCAGATTTATTGTTTTGGCCATAGATCCAAAAACTCCATTAGCCAGTCTTTGATTTGATAAGTACCTTCTCACTTACTGTTAAGTGGGATGTTAAGTCTGAGCAGTGCTGTTTCGCTTCACTAGAAGTCTGAGTGGTCCCTTTGCACTGCGACTTTGAATTAAGTAAGCAACAACAGTATTATTGCTTTCTCTGGATTAGTAATGTAGCAATTTAGCAGTTCTTTGCAAGCCAAATGAAGCTGAAGCATATTCATAGCAGTCCAATGGAAGTCCCATGACTGCATTTACAGTACTTATCCAATACAAATGGTTAAAAGGAGGATTTTGTTTCAGTTCATTGGCAACCCCTTTGTTGCAATGGGACTCATTGCACCAGGGTTTCCTTACTGGTGTGGAAGGAAGTTTGCTGTTTCCAAATGTGCTATGCACTTTACAGAACAAAATAAAATTAATGGATATTTTAAAAGAAGCTTCACAACTTATGGGGAGATAAACTAGCACCCATTATTTTATAACTGCTGGTGTAAATTGGTGTAGTTCCATGAATGTTAATGGAGTAATAGAGATGTACAATAGCTGAGGATCTGGCCCAAATATATACAGATTTTGAACTGCAGCAAGTGTAATTAATGTCAAGTAGTTCAGCAATTCATGTTCTCTTCCTGCTGCCTTCTCTAATGGCATAAAGTTTGAGACTGAGTTTGCTATCAATTCTATTAATGTATATCTGAATAATTAGTCATTTTAATAAGATTTAAATCAGTGTAATTCAAAGCAGAATTTGATCTCTGGCCTACAAACTGAACTATTTGGGGGGAGGAAAGGGAGGCTATATATAACCATGTTTGATCAAAGGGAAACCTGCTTGAACTGCAATTTATTTTTTTACCTAAAGAGTTTATACTGGAATATTCTGATTGATCTCTCCACTGGTTGGGGTGAGTTAGGAGAAGACACATTAAATGGGGAGAAGCTACAGAATAAATAAGATTTTTCTCTCCTTTTAAGATTCTTCTTCCCTTATGGAATCCATTGTTGACCTAGCTACTGCCAGTGAGAAGGATGAGGAATGCATTCCTTCTTATTCTGTCCAAAACTGTGTGTGTGCTGTTGACCAGACACTGAAAGTTCACAGTGGGTTGAAACATGGCAGTTGTTCTAGATGGGCATGAGTCACAAAGGTCTTCTCTAGCTTTGGATCTGAAATGTTATATGGCTTAGTTGTTTTGCATCTGGAGCTTCAGCTGGGAACAAAGCTTCCTCTAAGTTGCATGATTATATTCCCTTCTGGCAGAAACCATGCATAGCAGACAGTGTAGTGTGGAGTAGCCATAGGCCTCACCTTTCCCTGTCTACTTCTTGTGTTGCAAATCTAGGGCTTCCCCTTGTCTAACTTGTCTAACTGCATCTCTGTGCCTGTTAACTGTGGGGGTGGAGGAAAGAGCAGGTAGCAAGGAGGACTTCTGCTTCCCATTCCTCTGATCTCTCCCTCTCCTCTCAACACCTCTCCTCTTTATTTCTTCACACATGCAGTGACAGAAATAAGAAAGTGATAAAGATGGTGAGCAGGGAAGGGAGGGAGAGGAAAATGAAAGGGAGTGGTGGAGCAGAGGTGGTAATGAATGTGTGGTATGAAGGAGGCAAATGAGTCCCTGGAGTGAATGAAAGAATTAATGAGATGAGAAAGGAGATCAAGTAAAAGCAGGAGACTATGATAGAACCTGTGTGGGTTTAAAATTAAGGCTTGAACATCCACTCTTTTCTGTGAAAACACAAATAAATGAGTCACCATTAGTATGGAACCACCTCTAGTGACTGGTGAAGATACTCTTGTGTGTCATATTTCAGAAGCATTTTAGGATCTTGGGGGTTGAAAGATTTTGTATAAATGTAATTTGGTTAGGTATAAATAGAGATAACAGGCTGCAGAGCAATCAAAAGGAATCATGTTCTAATATAGATCCTTGAACTATTAATCCCCACTAGCATCACAGTAACTAAAACCATGTCTTGCCTGATACCTGATTAGAAGTTGGAAATTATATTCATTATTAAAATGCTAGCAAAAATAAGCTAGCATGTGTGGGTTTCCTCCCCCCGCCCCCCTTGATCTTATCAAAGCATGTCTGATTTGGTAGAAGGAATGATGAACAGGATAGGAGAAAATACAGTACTGCTCTATTACTGAAAAATTAAAATAACTTTTAAATTCTTGTCATATTTATCTCTGCCATTTTTATAATAAATTCCTTTCCTAAATCTGTGCTGTAAGAAATTGATGGAAATATTGATCATACGATAACCATCACTTACCTCCTCGTGGACACTGCAATATTTGGACAATGCCATTCCCAGTCCTACCAATATCCTTGTATTATGCAGATTAATGACTGGCATGAGACACTTAAGACTTTCCCTAAACTTGTATCAAGACTGAATTGTTTACACACAGATATTTTCTACTTTTCATAGTTTCTCCTTTGACTTTTCCCCTCAAGATGTACCTGAGTACCTGCTTCTTTCTGTCTTGTAGGATTTTTAAGCGTGACATGAGCTTAACTTCCCTAGCTTTATGTATATGGAATTTTGCCCTTATTATTCTGATTTCTCATGTTTCTATAGTTCTCCAGCATTGATAACCAAACAAAGGTCTTTGATTTTTTTTGTTCAGTATCTTAAACAACAACATTGTGTTTCTAACCTCGTTATTTTGCTTTTAGTATATTGGTTCGTTTAGCATACTCTTGCAATGCTGTGCTTTCTCTGCAAAGTCACGAGATGCACTGTCTTGAGATTTGCATTTTGTTTCCCATACTAATGTACTGCCTCAAGTTTCATAAAGAATCAGGTAATAACAGTTTGCATAATGTTGAGCATGTCCTTGAAATTAAACTTCCCCTCATTAGGTTTGACCTTTGTTGTAGCACGAAAACACAGCTCACTATTGCTGATGTACATCTATAAGTTTGTTAATAGTGCATGTTTAGTTCTGTTCTGCATATTTTCTCAGTCAGGTACACAATCCAAAATACCTATCCCCAATAAAACCACACTGCAGTCTGTGAAAGTGGCCTACTATCCCCATCTGTCGCAATATGTGGGTTATTTGGTGGGATTTGGGAGCAGCTGACCATGTACAGGATCTATTTTTTAATTGTTGTAATTATGCAATATTTTTACACGTACCTAGAGAAGCGAATCTTAAAAGTCAAAATAAAAGGGACTAAAACTTTTAAAGCTGCTTAAGGGGTTTGGCTGGCCAATTCCCATTTAAATTAATGGGAACCGGTTATCCAAATACTCTAAGCGGCTTTGAAAATGTCAGCCTAAATAAATAAGAACCCAATTAAAAAGAAATGTACTATGTCGTTAATAGTATGAGATGCTCAGTAGCTATGGTGACAAGAACTATGCACATGCTTGTTACCGTGCCTCAGTGGATCACAACTGAGTGCTAAATTCAGGACAAACTACTGAGAAATAGAACAGACTCACCCCAAACTAGTAGTTATTCTATCATTAGGTTATACTGAGCCAGTAACACAAGTAAATTTCTGTCTCACCACACTGGTTAACAAGAAGCTAAAAATACAGGCTCCTTAGGCATTCCAGTCCTTGTCTCACCACCCAGACACTGGACTCTAAATTTGTTTTCAGTAAACAATCATAATCAAATACAGGGTCCTTCTAATCCTAAAATATCAGCCAGGTATGAGTCAGGTCAATATATCACTCAGATCTTACCTAATAATCACTCTGCTGCCAATCCTTTAGTAACTAAAAACTAAAGGTTTAATAATAAAAGGAAAGAAGCGTTAATAATGGTTAATAGATCATATACATACAAATAATTGCAAAGTCCTTTTATCAGGTTTGTAGCAGTGATGGAATAGACTGCTGGCTTGTAAAGTCTCTCTGGTAACTTCCAAAAGATTGAAAGATCCTCCATTCATAGGGCAAAATGTTCCCCAGTCTAGAGAATCAGATCAGGAAAAAGGCAAAATGGAGATATCTCAGGGGTCTTTTTATATCCTTTACCATGTGCCTGGAAATTTACTGTTCCTGTGGAAAGTCACTGGCCTAAGATGGAGTCCAGGGTCACATTAGCATATCACATGTCCATTGAGGTGTCCATTAGCCCCTTGGAGTCTGAGGCATCTGCAGGAAGACTATCGGTGTAGAATGAGTTTCTTCTATGGCCCATTGTGAGACCTAAGTGTCCTTAATGGGCCATCAATACATAGCTCTCTGGCCTTAATGTAAATATGACCTGGTCAGTGTTACCCAAGAATACAACACATATGTATGATGCCAGTACGTAGTGAATATTTTATAACTTCAAATACAAAAATGATATATACATGGAAACAGGATAATCAATCATACTTGGCAAATCATAATTTTTCCATTGACCTCTTACATGACATACTTTGTACAAGATTTGTTGCAATTGTATAGCGGTGGCAATATCAATGATATACACATTCAATCATACAGCATCACAATGCTGTAAGAAAATAAACTGTGGTGATAATAGCCTACCAGATATTACAGGAAATCAACCTGTTTGAACTCCTAATAAAGTATGTAACTGCCTTTCACTTTTTTCCTGCCTGATAGAGCTGGTTTAAAAATTGGAGGGGGTACAAAGTTACAATGGAAATGGGAAAAATAACTGTCTTATACAATTTCCTAAATTGTTATGGGAGTTGAGATACAGATATAAAAATAAAAAGATTTTGCCGAAAACCAAAATATTTTGATTTGGAAATACTGCCGTGGTGCCTCATGCTACCCATGTTTCTTTACAGGCAGGGATCCCTGGTCAGATTACGTCTTCAAGGGTGCACCATTGTATCTCTTCATGTAGGGGGAGGTGGTGCATCAGGGGAGATATAGTTTGGTCAGGGGACTTCCCTTTGAGGAGAATGGGGCCATAAGGCAACCAAACTATAACTCCAATGAGACTCTGCAGGAGCATTTCCAAAGCAAAATATTACAGTTTTCAGATGTTTGTTTTTTCAGCAAAGTTTGAAATTTCCCATGAAAAGCAGACACTCTTTCTGGAGGGGGGAGGTTTAGCTAAATTTTTCATTTAAAAATGTCTTTGACAGTGTAGCGAGGCGGTGGGACACCCCACAGCCCCGCTGAGGGCTGAAGCTCCCCGAATCCCAACGTGGGCGGAGCCACTGGGTCAGGCACCCACCCCTCCGAGGTCACGGCCCCGACCCGGAAATATAAAAGCTTGCCTGCAGAGCTCAGTGGAACCCAGGCCGGCGGAGAGAGTTGACATCTGGGCCCGAGCTCCCGCTTGGGAAACAGCCGCAGGCCGCAACCGGCCTGCTGAGTCACCAGGCCGGCCGAGCCTGCCCCGTGCCAGGTACCCCAAGGAGGATGGGCCGAGCCTGCCCCGTGCCAGCTAGCCCGAGGAGCCAATGCTGGTGGAGAGCACCGACGACAGCAAGACCTCCCAGGTACCATCCGAGGGGGAGTGTGGAAGTAGCCTGGGGGCAGCCGACCCCAGTCTGGCTGCTGCACTGTCAGAGCCAATGTCAGTGTGTTGCGGCCAGGATCCCCACTGACAGCAGCGAGTTTCCGTCGCTGCTAGGGCCCTGGGCTGGGACGCAGTGGAGTGGGAGGGCCTGCATCCCCCCCTGCCACCCACTCCTTGGGTGGCAGACTCCCCCTGTTTCCCCTGGCCTAGAGAGGCTGGGTACCTGACTAAATACTTGCTTGCTGCCCCGCCCTGACCTAGGGCCTGGGCTGCTACAAACCCTGACCCAACCCCTGCTTAAGGGCCTGGGCCTCTGCTTGACTATTTGTGTGCTGCCCTGCCCTCACTTAGGGCCTGAGCCCCTAACTGTGTGCCCGTTGCCCGGACTACCGCCAGACCAGAGCTGGGACACCCCACAGCCCCGCTGAGGGCCGAACCTCGGCCCAAACCTACTACAGACAGAAATCTTTTAACCAGCCATATTGCCAGATAACTATCAGAGGAGATCTTTCTTTAGAATGCTGTTACCAAAACTATTCATAGAGCATGATAAGTGAGCTGTCAGAGCAGCATTGTTGGCACTTGAAGGGAATGTGATGTATTGCTATATGGTGTCCACTGTCTGGAAGTGGGAATCTAGAAGCCATACACACAGCACAAATTGCTGCTTGTATTCAGCTTTGTTCAAATGGAAATAGTATGAACTGAAGATTTGTCACATCCCAAAACGTTTGTGTATGAAAAATAAAACTTGCTGCAACTGCTCCCCTTTTAGGCTGAAAGGAGTCCTTCACTGCCTGAACACCACAGAAAAGAAACAAGACAACAATGAAGAACCCACCCAAAATGTTCCTCTTCAGCAGGAGGCTTTAAAAAAAAAAAAGTTTTATAAAACCAATATTTTTAAAAATATAGCCTGCATTGGAGCAAAACTGTATGTAGTATAATTAAAATAATGAATCCTGCAACTATGTGGAAATAGGGATATCTTTTTCAAATTGCAAATGTTCATGACTAAAAATATAAAACTTTGAGGGGGGGGGAAAAATCAGTAAATTCATTTCTGAACACGCAGCCTGTTGTGTGTAACACCTTTAATGGTGGCTCTTTTGTCACTACTCCCCCAACTAACTTCAAAATTTAAGCAAGTTGGTAGCCCTTGTACACTAGAAAGTCTAGGGGTTAAGATGGAATATCATTTTCTAGGGGGGCTTTTAGGAAACAAACAAGTTGTGAATTCCCAATGGTGTAGTTGAGCCCTGTAGTAACCTTCGAGCCCTGCAGTGTACTAAATACAAAATTTAATGACATCTTTGGCAGTCAGTCACTTTAGTTGAAATGACAGCTTCTCTAAGGGTTTTTAGGAGTGATTTTCTTTGGGCCTAAACCATGCTTAGTTCTTTACTCATGCTGGAAAGGCAACTTTATTTATTAAAAGCATCCAGGGCCGGCTCCAGGCATCAGCCCACCAAGCTTGTGCTTGGGGCGGCACCTGGAGGGGGGCGGCGCGGTGCTCCGGCTCCGGCCGCCGGGGAGAGCGAAGTCCTGGCTGGGCTCTCCGGCCTCCGCCCGGCACTCTGGCCACCGGGGAGAGCGGAGCCCGGCTGCCACTCCGTCCTCGCCCCAGCGCTCTGGCCGCCACTCTGCCCTCCCCCCGGCGCTCTGGCCATGGGGGAGAGCGGAGCCACGGCAGGCTCTCCGCCCTCCCTCTGGCACTCTGGCCGCCGGGGAGAGTGGAGCCCCGGCCAGCTCGCTGCCCTCCCCCCGGCGCTCTGGCTGCCGGGGAGAGCGGAGCCCCGGCTGGGCTCTCCGCCCTGCTCCCGGGGCTCCGGCCACCAGCAGAGCCGCGGCAGGCTCGCCGCCCTCCCCCTGGCACTCTGGCCGGTCGGGGAGAGGGGCCTGCGGCCAGGCTCGGTGCCCTCGCCTGCCGCGGGGGGTGGCGGGAGGCTTTTTTCCCTGGGGCGGCAAAAAAGCCAGAGCCGGCCCTGAAAGCATGTCCTGTTTTATGCCTTGAAGTCAAAAGAAAATATGTAAGTTTACATACATGTACAAACTGTGTAATGGTAACAATCTCTTCTGAAGTGTAATTCCTACCTAGAGTGTGATGACTGCCAGTAACTGGCTTCAATTTGCAGCAGGGAAATATACAAAAACAGAACAAGATTACTAAACTGAAGATTAAATGGAAAAGTTGTTGTGTGCAGTATGAGAAGTAACAAGTCAAAGGACTCCTATACAGTTTAGCTGCTTTTTTAAATGCATACTGAAAGCTAACCATATATAGGAAAGTCCTACAGATTTCGATTCCTTTATATGCGGAACAGTAGATTCATAAAGAAAAAGGCTATTGTGATATCTGGGGGGAAGAAGCAAGAGTCAGGGGAAAAATACCCACTTTCTAATATTAAAAAGTTTAAGAATGGCCATACTGAGTCAGACCAAAGGTCCCATCTGGCCTAATATAGAATCATAGGACTGGAAGGGACCTCAAAAGGTCATCTAGGCCAGTCTCCTGCACTCCTAGCAGGACTAAGTATTATCTGGACCATCCCTGACAGGTGTTTGTCTAACTTGCTCTTAAAAATCTCCAGTGACGGAGATTCCACCACCACCTCTCTAGACAATTTATTCCAGTGCTTACCCACCCTGACATTTAGGAAGTTTTTCATAATGTCCAACCTAAACTTCCGTTGCTGCAATTTAAGCCCATTGCTTCTTGTCCTATCCTCAGAGGTTAAGAAGAACATTTTTTCTCCCTCCTCACTGGAACAACATTTCATGTACTTGAAAATTGTTTTGTTCTCTCTCTTTTCTCCAGACTAAACAACCCCAATTTTTTTTTTCAATCTTCCCTCATAGGTCATGTTTTCTAGATCTTTAATCATTTTTTGTGGCTCTTCTTTGGACTTTCTCCTATTTGTCCACATCTTTCCTGAAATGTGGTGCCTAGAACTGGACACAATACTATAGGTGAGGCCTAATCAGCCTGTGGGGCTGCCAACTTTCTACTCACACAAAACCAAACACCCTTGCCCTGCCCCTTCTCTGAGGCCCCAACCTGTCCCACCTGCTCACTCCATCCCCCTCACTCTCCCCACCCACCCTCCCTCCCTCATTCATTTTCACCAGTCTGTCTCAGGGTGTTGGGGTGCAGGAGGGAGTGAGGGCTCTGGTTGGGGGAGTAAGGGCTCTGGGGTGGGGCCAGAAATTAGGAGCTTGGGATGCAGGAGGGGGCTCCAGTCTGGGGAGTGGAGCCGAGGGGTTTGGAGTATGGGAGGGGGGTCTGGGTTGTGGGAGGGGGTACTGGCTCTGGGATGGGGGTGTAGGTTCTGGGGTGGGGCCAGAAATGAAGGGTTCAGGATATTAGAGGGGGCTCCAGGAGGGTGCAGGGGGTTGGGGCACTAGATGGGGCTGGGATGAGGGGTTTGGGGTGCAGGAGGGTACTCTGGGCTGGGGTTGAGGGGTTCAAAGGGCAGGAAGGGGATCAGGGTTGGGGTGTGGGAGGGGATCAGGGTGCAGGCTCTGGGTAGCGCTTACCTCAGGCAGCTCCCGGAAGCAGCGGCATGTCCCCGCTCCGGCTCCTACGCGGAGGAGCAGCCAGGTGGCTCTGTGCGCTGCCCCGTCTGTAGGTGCTGCTCCCATTGGCCGTGGTTCCTGGCCAATGGGAGCTGCTGAGCTCGCGCTTGGAGCAGGGTCAGGGCAGAAAGCTGCCTGGCTGCTCCTATGCCTAGGAACCAGAGGGGGGACATGCTGTTGCTGCTTCCAGGAGCCGCACAGAGCCAGGGCAGGCAGGGACTCTGCCTTTGCCCTGCTATGCCGCCAGCCAGACTTTTAATGGCCCAGTGAACAGTGCTGACCAGAGCCACCAGGATCTCTTTTTTACCAGGCATTCAGTCAAAAAACAGACACCTGGCAACCCTATCAGTATGGAGTAGAGCAGAAGAATTACTTCTCCAGTCTTGCTTACAACATTTCTGCTAATATATCCCATAATGATGTTCACTTTTTTTGCAACAGTGCTACCCTGTTGACTCATACTTAGCTTGTGGTCCACTATGACCCCCAGATCCCTTTCTGCAGCTCTCCTTCCTAGGCAGTCAGATACTGTCTTCCAACAGTGGCCAATGCCAGGTGCTTCAGAAGGAATGAACAGAAAAGATATTCATTAAGTGATCCATCCCCAGTTTCCCATTCCTAACTTGTGGAAAACAATGTTAAATAATTTCATATGATAAAAATTGTGTGGAAATATAAAACGTCCAAATTTAGGAAAACAGGATGTCAAGAATCTGAGTTCATTCATATAGATCTTTGAATCACTTTTTGGAAATGGCTTTGTAAAGCAATTTATCTTTCATATAAAATCTGTAAAATGCAGAAATTCATATTTGCACTTCTTAATTTATTCTAACCTTCCCACTGCTTATTCTGTCCTTGTAACACTTCTGAGAAATTGACAAACTCAGTGAAGCACAAACTAGGCTCCCAGATCAGGTTATTTTTATGTCAACTCTCTTTATTAGACAATCCCATTAGATTCTCACCAATGACAGAGTAGGAACACAGAATGCCTTTAGCATCCTTATAATACTGCATGCTAAGAAAGTTAGTGACATTAGAAAGCTGATCTTATTGCCAAAACTCTTTAAAACATGCTACAAGATAATTATATTGGTTTATGGAACTTTCTGCACTAAAGTAATTTATTTTAAGCTCTACACCAAGGAACAAATTCTGCCATCACTTATGTTCCTAGAAATTACATTGAACTTAATGGGATTGCACACATGTAATGATGAGCAGAACTTCTAGCTATCTTGGTGTCTCTTAAGCCCCATCAACATAGTATCCTAGCCTCTCTCTAACATTAATGAGCCAGGGCTTTGTCTTCAATGACAATTTACACCAGTTGATAATCTGCCTCAGAATGTCAGGGAAATACTGACCTAAGTAATACTTAAGTTCTGAAAGCTGAGACTCCCTTTTAGGAACTAGTCATGTCCTTCCCACCACACATGCCAACCCTGCCAGCTGTTAAAGGCCCTCATGTCTTAGGCTATGTCTATACTACAGCTGAGATCAATCCACCGGTGGTCTAGTGAAGACCCACCAAATCCATAGCAGATCGCTCTCCAGTCAATCCCTGTACTCTACCCCCGATGAGAAGAGTAAGGTAAGTCGACGGGAGAGTTTCTCCCGTTGCGTCCCCCCGCAGCGTAGACCCTGCAGTAACTCGACCTAAGGTGCATCGACTCCAGTTACGTTATTCACATAGCTGGAGTTGCATAGCGTAGTTCGACTCTACCGTGGTAGTGTAGGCATAGCCTTAATGTATATAAATTCTGCATTCCTGATTCATTCACTAGTCCTCTGTATTTCTCCTTCCCACCCCTATCTAGTGGAGCATCCTCATGCTCTAGAAAAAGCTGCTGCAGGTATGCATAGTATACTTCCTCTCCTTTCCTTTCTTGCACACCTTGAGCAACAGAATAGGAAGGGCAATACCAAATGAATTACCTGATATTGCAGTATTTTTTTTTCTACATGTTGGAAACCTATCATATTACACACAGAAAAAAAGGCTTTGTTCATGGTTTTGTTTGGGGGTTGTTCTCTTCCCCACCCCCCCTCGCTAGATGAGTGTTCTAAATGACTTTTTGGTTCCTAAATCTTATGGTGAATTTGATAAAACTTCTGGTAGAGCTATAGTGGGCCATTTCTTTTTCCAGAGACTTGAGCTGTAGCCAACAAGCTAGTAGTCTGAAGATATGAATGAATTGAAATTGGTGCCACTGAGTCAACAGACCATTTAGATTTTCTACTGGAAGATATTTTAAAGGTGCTGCTGGATCCTAATGTTTAGGGCCCTACCAAATTCACAGTCCATTTTGGTCAATATTGAGGTCATAATCTTTAAAAAATTAATTTCACAATTTCAGATATTTAAATCTGATATTTCAGTGTTATTACTGTAGGGGTTCTGACCCTAAAGGGGGCTGTGAGGGGTTCACAGAATTGCCACCCTTACTTATGTGCTGCTTCTGGCAGTAGTGCTGCCTTCAGAGCTGGGCAGCCAAAGAGCAGCAGAAGCAGCTGCTGCTGCTGGCTGGGAGCCAGGCTCTGAAGGCACCTCCACTGCCAGCAGTGGTGAAGTAAGGGTATGGCATTGCCACCCTTTCTTCTGTGCTACTGCTGGTGGTAGTACTACCTAAAGAGCTGGGCACCCAACTAGCAGCCGCCGCTCTCTGGACACCCAGCTCTGAAGGCAGCGCAGCAATACTGTAATCCCTCATGACCCACATTTGGGTCAGGACCCCCAGTTTGAGAAATGCTGGTCCCCCATGAAATCTGTGTAGTACAGGGTAAAAGTACACACAAGCCAGATTTCACAGTACGTGATACATTTTTCACATCCATGAACTTAGTAGGGACCTACCAATATTATAACACTTTTAGGGGTAATTTTAGGGAAGAAAAGTATTTGAGGTATTCCTAATCAGACAAGTAAATACATTTCTGGATCATAGAAGGCTGTGATGATGCCCATCAAATATGGATTTTAATAATTTTAACAATGGGCTACAAGCCTGAACTTCTAATGCAGCAAACAAAAGTTGTTTTCTTAAACTTCACAGAAGATGGGTTCTCAGATTGGGCTGGAGGTGGTGTTATGTGGGCTTTTCAGAACCCCCTGCAAGGGCAACTTAACTATTTCACTCCAGGTGGGGTCAGGAATAAATCAATAGGAACACCACAATTCAAGGATCAAGATCAAGGATTAAATCAAGTAAGCATGCTCTTATTTAACACTGCAGTTTATTAGATTTAAGCGCACATAGACATCAGCATTAGGTTTAGAACATCCGAGATATTTATCTAACATCTGGAATGGTATTGAGTAATTAATAGCAGGTTCACAGTGGCCAGTTGTTGCCCACCGGGGAGAAAGGGTATCAGGAAAAACATCTCGATAAAACAAAGCGATAATTTTTAATGAATCTGTAAACTCGGGGGTGGTTCCGTTAGACTGGAGAATAGCTAATGTGATTCCTATTTTCAAGAAAGGGAAAAAAAGTGACCCGGGTAACTACAGGCCTGTTAGTTTAACATCTGTAGTGTGCAAGGTGCTGGAGAAAATTCTGAAAGAGAAATTAGTTGAGGATCTTGAGGTTAATGGCAATTGTGACAAATTACAACATGGTTTTACAAAGGGCAGATCGTGCCAAACCAATCTGATCTCCTTCTTCGAGAAAGTAACGGACTTATTAGATAAGGGAAATGCGGTGGACCTAATATACCTTGACTTCAGTAAAGCGTTTGATACTGTACCGCATGAGGGATTATTGGTTAAACTGGAAAAGATGGGGATCGATATGAAAATCCAGAGGTGGATAAGGAATTGGTTAATGGGGAGAATGCAGCGGGTCGTATTGAAGGGTGAACTGTCAGGTTGGAGGGAGGTCACCAGTGGAGTTCCTCAAGGTTCGGTCTTGGGGCCCATTTTATTTAATCTATTTATTACTGACCTCGGAACCGATTGCAGGAGTGGGCTGATAAAGTTTGAGGATGACACGAAGCTGGGAGGCGTTGCCAATTCAGAGGAGGATAGGGATATTCTGCAGGGAGACTTGAATGACCTTGTGAATTGGAGTATCAGAAATAGGATGAAATTTAATAGTGAAAAGTGTAAGGTGATGCATTTAGGGATGACTAACAACAATTTTAGTTACAAGCTGGGGACGCATCAGTTAGAAGTAACGGAGGAGGAGAAAGACCTCGGGGTCCTTGTAGACCACAGGATGACTATGAGTCGACAATGTGATGTGGCGGTGAAAAAAGCCAATGCGGTCTTGGGATGCATTAGGCGAGGTATATCTAGTAGGAATAAGGAGGTGCTGCTTCCGTTGTATAAGGCGCTGGTGAGACCTCATTTGGAGTACTGTGTGCAGTTCTGGTCTCCAATGTTTAAGAAAGATGAACTCAAACTGGAACGGGTACAGAGAAGGGCCACTAGGATGATCAGAGGAATGGAAAACCTGTTGTATGAAAGGAGACTAGAGGAGCTCGGGTTGTTTAGTCTGACAAAACGAAGGCTGAGGGGGGATATGATTGCTCTCTTTAAATATATCAGAGGGATAAATACAAGGGAGGGAGAGGAACTATTCCAGCTTAGTACTAATGTGGACACGAGAACGAATGGATATAAACTGGCCGTGGGGAAGTTTAGGCTTGAAATTAGACGAAGGTTTCTGACCGTCAGAGGGGTGAAATATTGGAACAGGTTTCCGAGGGAAACGGTGGGGGCGAAGGACTTGTCTGGTTTTAAGATTAAGTTAGATAAGTTTATGGAGGGAATGGTTTAATGGAAAAACATGATTTTAGCCAAGGAATACTGGGCCATGGCAGGTAAATAGTATAATGGTGTCATAACTATAAAGGAAAGGGTAATAGCTGTCCTCTGTACAGTACTATAAATCCCTCCTGGCCAGAGACTCCAAAATCCTTTTCCCTGTAAAGGGTTAAGAAGCTCAGGTAACCTGGCTGGCATCTGACCTAAAGGACCAATAAGGGGACAAGATACTTTCAAATCTTGGGCGGGGGAAGGCTTTTGTTTTTGTGTTCTTTGTTTGGGAGTGTGTTCGTTCTCGGGACTGAGAGGGACCAGACATCAATCCAGGTTCTCCACATTTTTCTAAACAAGTCTCTCCTATTTCAAACTTGTAAGTAAATAGCCAGGCAAGGCGTGTTAGTTTTCCTTTGTTTTTCTCAACTTGTAAATGTACCTTTTACTAGAGTGTTTATCTTTGTTTGCTGTACTTTGAACCTGAGACTAGAGGGGAGTCCTCTGAGCTCTTTAAGTTTGATTACCCTGTAAGGTTAATTTCCATACTGATTTTACAGAGATGATTTTTACCTTTTTCTTTAATTAAAAGCCTTCTTTTTAAGAACCTGATTGATTTTTCCTTGTTTTAAGATCCAAGGGGTTTGGATCTTGATTCACCAGGAGTTGGTGGGAGGAAGGAGGGGAATGGTTAATTTCCCCTTGTTTTAAGATCCAAGGGGTTTGGATCTGTTTTCACCAGGGATTTGGTGAAGGTTTTTTTCAAGGTTTCCCAGGAATGGAATCCATTGAAATGGTGGCAGCCGAACCAGAGCTAAGCTGGTAGTTAAGCTTAGAAGTTTTCATGCAGGCCCCTACATTTGTACCCTAAAGTTCAAAGTGGGGATCCAGCCTTGACAAATGGCTAATGAGGGTCAGGCTGGAGACTCTTGCCTACATGCTCAGGGTTTTGCTGATCGCTATATTTGGGGTCGGGAAGGAATTTTCCTTCAGGGTAGATTGGCAGAGGCCCTGGAGGTTTTTCGCCTTCCTCCGTAGCATGGGGCAGGGATCGCTAGCAGGAGGGTTCTCTGCCATTTGAAGTCACTAAGCCACAGGATTTGGGGACTTCAACAGCAGAGTCAAGGGAAGGGGTAGGGACGGCTTTGTGGCCTGCAGCATGCAGGGGGTCAGACCAGATGATCATAATGGTCCCTTCTGACCTTAAAGTCTATGAGTCTATCTCCCAAAATGGCTTCAGAGGACTGCTCACAAGTATACTCTATCAGCTAATCTTTTATAACTAACTTCTACAAAACACAAGTCATAATGACCTCTACTGGATCATCACTTTTCTAACTTTCAATAAACTTAATAGCGGAGGCGCTTGGATTCAAGGTTTTCCAACCACCAAAGTTTTCAGTCTCAACGGTTTATTTGTCAGTCCCCTTCTCCCATTCTGATTAGCAGAAACTGTAGCTAGTTTTGATCTTGCTTCTGAAAGCTTGTCTTCAAATTAACCCTTAACCATGTGGTGGTGTATTTTGTTAATTCAAGGTGACCGAATGCACATAATATGGTTGCAATTAACTTGATCACATTCTGGAGTAAGTATACCCCTCAAATCCAGGGCAACTGGGTGGTGGGGAGAAACCGCCTACTAACCACAAATTCCCATTGTACTCAGGAAAGAGGAACTTTCTTTTTTTCCTCTGTGTAATCTGATGTATGCTGAAAAATGGAAAGATGGTTTAAAAGTACTGTATTTTCTATTCTAGTCAAAATTGAGAAAATAAAGTGATTTTATGTAAGAAATCAAACTTTTCATTATGTAAAGTATTAATTTTGAGTAAGAATCACATCTGCACAAATTCTTCTTTAACAACACTTGTATTTTCTATAATGACAATTTAGAATTCTTTGCAATACCATTTTTACATTAATGAAAATTATGCATTGCAAGATTGGATTACTTATGTCCATTACCTAGAACTTATATCAGGGGGTAGCCGCGTTAGTCTGTATCCACAAAAACAACAAGGAGTCTAAAGACTAACAGATTTATTTGGACATAAGCTTTCATGGGTTAAAAAACAAAACACTTCTTCAGATGCGTGGAGTGAAAATTACAGATGCAGGTGTTTTATACTGACACATGAAGAGAAGGGAGTTACCTCAGAAGTGGAGAACCAGTGTTGACAGGGCCAATTTGATCAGGGTGGATGTAGTCCACTCCCAATAACTGATGAGGAGATCTCAATACCAAGAGAGGGAAAATAGTTTTTGTAATGAGCTAGCCACTTCCAGTCCCTATTCAAGCCCAAATGAATGGTGTTAAATTTGCAAATGAATTTTAGTTCTGCAGTTTCTCTTTGAAGTCTGTTTGTGAAGATTTTGTTGTTGTTGTTCAAGTATCGCTACTATTAAATCTGTTATAGAATGTCCAGGAAGGTTGAAGTGTTCTCCTACTGGCTTTTGCACAGAAGCAGCTTTGCTTCTCCTGGAAGTGACATCTCCTCATCAGTTATTGGGAGTGGACTACATCCACCCTGATCGAATTGGCCCTGTCAACACTGGTTCTCCACTTCTGAGGTAACTCCCTTCTCTTCGTGTCAGTATAAAACACCTGCATCTGTAATTTTCACTCCATACATCTGAAGAAGTGTGGTGGTTTTGTTTTTTTGTTTTTTTTTTTTTTTTTACCCATGAAAGCTTATACCCAAATAAATCTGTTAGTCTTTAAGGTGCCACCAGTCTCCTAGAACTTAACCTTTGTGTAAGCCTAAAATTCATATCTTGCTCACATTTCTTTTTAAATGGAGTCATAGGGTGGTATGGAGTTGAACCACATACACCCCTAGGAGAGCAGTGGGAGGCATAAAGCCTCCCAACACACACACAGACTGACACCCTCCACTACACCCACTTGTTGCATGTTACTTCGGGCTGCATTGCCAGACAACTTGGCTGGCTGGTACGCAGGGCCGAAGAACCACAGCCCCCCATCTTCCCTGCCTGTCCCTATCCTTTGTGAAGCACTATATGCTCCTCGGGTACAGGGAGCAAACAGTCCCTCCCTGAAGTGCTCCAAAGTGCAATTGTGCCCTAAGCCCTTATGTGGACTGTGCATGGAGTGAGATTGTACTCTCCTTACACCCCTGCCCTGCTCCTTCAGCCCCTTCAATATCACTTGCAGAAAAAACATGAATAAAGTTTCTATGTACAAATGTGATATCAAACTTCAGCTTTTTAATTATGCTGGAAATAGTTACAGTGACCTTCTCTGCTATTCCTTCTAAACAGGAGACCTCCCAACTGCTGCATCAGTTAAGAGCTTTTTGAAGTTTTGTCCACACCCATCCTCCATTGCCAACATGCTTGTCTTCCACTTTCTTTCACTCGAAACCACCTCTGGTTTAGATGGACAAAGAGAACAAATATCATAAGAGAAACCAGGGTATAAAGAGTAAGAAACAAGAAGCAGACCACAATATCCTAGTACTTCCCATGGGTCTCACTGTTCAGACCTCTTTTCAGCAGTAGGTTAAGATGGCATCTAAATCAAAGTGCAAGTATTCTGTTATGAATAACCCCGTCCCCATCACTTCTAGAAGGTCTAAGAGATGGGAAGGGTGACTAAAAGTTCACTATTTGGGAAGCCAAGGCTGGTGACAGGTTCCTCAATGTACCCAGTGTCTAGTAGCCAGATATTTCTTTTTTTTTCTAACTTCTATTTGGGCCTAATCAAAGTCCTCTTGAACACAACAGGAACTTTTAAACTGTCTTCAATAGCAGTTGAAGTAGGTCTTTATAGAGGAAGAGAAACAGATTTTTTGGCATAGCATTGTTTTAGTATTCACCTGGCATCACTTAAAGGGACAAATAAAGATAATGTAAATGAAGAAATAGTGATGCAGCATTATTCCCTGAGCTATTAAGAGATTGGAGTGTTCTGCAGAAGTTACTGAAGTATGCAAGTGTTTTTGCTCATTTTAGAGAAGTCACCTTAGGAAAGGACAGGCATATATTCTCTGAACATTTAAATGAAGGTGTGAGGTGTGTTGTGTAAGGCTTGTCACTGAAAATAAGTATTGTGTGTCTAGATAATTTAAAACAGCATGGAGAAAATGTATTACAATGTCAATAATTTACATGAAAAATATATTAAGAAACAATTCTCTTTTTAAGAATTCTAACAGAGTATCCCATGGGGTAAGATACAGGAATTCTTATATGTAGTTCCCATGTCTTTCTTCCTGCCTAATGGAAACAAATGAAATGATGGAAAAAGTAGCATTAGAGTCAGTCATACCCCATAAATTGCTTTTCTTAGTGTGTTATTCTATAAAATGACTTGTTATACTCTAGGGGAGTTTGACATTAGAAAATGTAACTTTCTTTTCAGAACCTAAAGTTCAGAAAAGCAGCAAGCAAAGGGGTAATAAATATTGCTGAATTGCATGATATTATAGTGAGTATATGCAGCGATTGCTGACAGAGTGATAAATATGAATTGTTCCCTTCTGTGAAATAGACAACTCTTGGAATGTGATCATATCTCTATTATTTTTAAATATATGTAGGCCTTTAAAATACTTGATATTTATATATATCTGTATAGGTGACAAACCAACATTATTCTACTATGCTATGTATTGTTTCTGAAAGTGTGAGCTCAGGCAGTCAATCATTTCAGGAAGGTTTCAGTCCACCTTCAAGTCAGCAATTTTAGTGACACATACAGTGTTATTCCCAGAATTACCATTTTCTTTTCTATGCTTTTGAGTGAATGTAATGTTTGTGCGATTCTGTGTTGAGACCCTGGAGACTAATGTCTACTTAATCACATGATAAGAACAGCATAGACAGAAAACTAGGGTTAGGGAATGGACTTCTGAATATTACACACACCTTAGGGCTGTGGTTAAATCTGACCATATTTGAACCTTCCATTTCAGAGTTTCAAAGCTGGTCTGCGTGATTCAGTTGAACACACCAATCTGATACTGAATAAGTATGACTTCAAATAAAATACACACACACACACGGCTGAATATACATTTGACCCATCAGTGACTAGGTTCTGAAACTTTAATGCCAAATACCAACTTCAGATACGTCATCAATAATGCATAGATATCTGTTTGCTTGTTGTAGTCACTGAATAGACTTGCAAATAATGGGAGGGATTCACAAATACTTCACACAAGCAAATACATTAGCTGAATACTATATGACCAGTTCAAACAGGCAGAATAAATACAAGATTCTCCACCCTACCACTTACATATGGTTCCTACGTGTTCAGGTTTAAGCCTAAGGTTATGTCTACCCTGGACCTGTAAAGTGTAAATTCCAGCTTGGAGACATACTCATGATAGTGCACTAAAAATAATGTAGCCACAGTGGCAAGAGGAACTAGCTGGCCCAAGTACATACTCATCCCAAACACTAGGTACATATGTGGGGCAGCTAGCCCCTTCATGATGCCACGGCTGCACTGCTATTTTGAATGCACCACTTCAATCAGAGCTAATGCACTTATGTCTCCTTCAGCTGGAAATGTACACCTCTAGCTCTAAGTCCACACATACCCTAAGTGTGTGTGTTTAGCTCAGTCTCTATGCTCATGCATTTGTGCCCGTGACCTCCTTATAAAAAATGAATATTAACTAATTATGGTATTGATTTTTATTCACAAGGATCTGGACTGATGTCACTAAGTTCTATTCTCTATGAGAAGTGGCTATCAAACTGTAACATACGGTCACCATCAGACTTGGTTTGGGTTTGAAAATAGTGACATGGAGGCAGAGGCATTGCCAGTCTGCTAAGCTATCCCATTTACTAGTAGACAATACAGTCAAATGCAGGATCATACATCTAGGAAGAAAGAATACAGCCCACACTTACAGGATGTGGGACTTCTATCCTGCAAAAGTAGGGACTATGAAAGTCCTAGTGTATAACCAACTGAATATGAACTCCCATTGTGATGCAGTGGCTAAGACAGGGGTCGGCAAGCTTTCAGAAGTGGTGTGTCGAGTCTTCATTTATTCACTTTAATTTCAGGTTTCGTGTGCTGGTAATACTTTTAACATTTTTTAGAAGGTCTCTCTAAGTCTATATATAATATAACTAAACTGTTGTATGTAAAGTACAAAATGTTTAAGAAGCTTCATTTTTAATTAAATTAAAATGCTGATCTTAAGCCGCTGTCCTGCTCAGCCCACTGCCAGCCTGGGGTTCCATTCACCTAGGCCGGCAGTGGGCTGAGCAGGGCCTGTGGCTCGAACCCCGGCTGGCAAGGGGCCAGCAGCCAGAACCCCAGGTTGGCAGCAGGCTGAGCGGGGCCGGTGGCTGGGACCCCAGCTGGCAAAGGGCCGGCAGCCAGAACCCCGGGCCGGCGGCGGGCTGACTACGGCTGGCACCCCAGACCAGCAGTGGGCCGAGTGGCTCAGCCCGCTGCCGGTCTGGTGTTCCATCTGCTGGCTCCTGCCAGCCAGGGTCCCGGCTGCCGGCCCCACTCAGCCTGCTGCCAACCTGGTGCTCAGGGTGGGGATGTGGGGAGTGCAAGAGTCAGGGCATGGGGTGTGGGGAGTGCAGGAGTCAGGGTGGGGGGCTGGGGGCATGTGAGGGGGTGCAGGAGTCAGGGCATGGGGTGTGGGAGGCTGGGTATGTGTGGAGGATGCAGGGATGGGGTCATGGGGGGATGCAGAGGGCTGCGGTGCAAGGGGGGGTGCAGGGGTCAGGGCAGGGGACTGAGGGGGGCTGGGATCGGGGGGTGCTCCCAGCCCCCTGAGCAGCTCACGGTAGGGGGCTGGAGGGATATGCCCCGATCCTACCCCCATTCCCCCTGCCTCTCCTCAGCCTCCTTACCGGTCTGAGCAGCGAGGGCGCTGGGGCTGCTCCAAGGTTCGGCAGCGGGTTGAGTGGGACCCTGACAGGCAGCAGTGTGCCATTAAAAATTGGCTTGTATGCCGCCTTTGGAACATGTGCCATATATTGCCGACCCCTGGACTAAGAGGACTAATGTGATCTTTGGATGTAGAAACAGGGGACTACCGAGAGGAGTAGGGAGGCAATTACCTCTATACTGCACTGGTGAGATCATTACTAGAATTGTGTTCAATTCTGATGTTCAAACTTTCAAATTTTTCAAGGTTTTTTTTTAAAGGATGTAAACAAGAGCCACAAAGGATGAGGTATAGAAAAATGTTCCTACAATGAGAGCCATAAGTAATTAAATCTATTTAAGATGTCATAATTATCCTTTCTGGTTTTTAATAGTCAAATTATTTAACCAAAAATAGTGTTCATCAAATTTTCAACCCACTTTTACCACTGGGTGAATAATTTTGGTGGGGGGAGGAAGAACCATTGAAAAGTGAGTTTAAAATTCATCTACTGAAGTATTCAAACATCTTTTGTGCATGACTTCAGACATGCCAGACTGGTAGCTCTTGTGTCCCCAAGTGGCTACTTATGACTACTTATTCTATTTTTTTAGTCATAATCTAATTAATCCATCACAAACAATATGTTACTGGTTATCATATGATACTGTGATAATGCATGTCTTGGCTTAGCCAGTAACACCAAATTAGTTCTTATCATTCTAAATTTGTGCTTAAAAATATATGGGTTGGTTCTAGTTTCACATATACCAGTGTGAACCAGGATGCTGAAAGGTGAGAAGACAGTGAGGAACATGTATTCTTAATGTATAATTTTCAGAACAAAGGAATGATCCTGCTTCTATTGAAGTCAGTTGAACAATCTCCATTGACTTCAATAGGGCCAGGATTTTACCCAAAGAATCTTAGTATCTACTCACGTGTTCTCAGCAACCACTGTCTGTCACCATGATAACTAAACTGGTGATATAACATTAAACTTGCAAGGGGTATTAAAGTTCATTCTGCAGACTTTAAGCCAGTCTCTAACTGTAGGATGAGACCTAATGTGTGTGGGAAGCAGATCATTCCATATCTGCCTACTATGGGGTTCTTACACCTTCTTCTGAAGCATTTGGTACTGTCCCCTACTGGAGGGAGGATATTGGACTAGATGGACCTTGGCTCTGATTCAGTATGATAATTCTAACTAGATGCTTGAACTAATGAAAGCAGGTCCAGTTACATGACGTGTATTTTGTGGTTGGGTGATCTGTCAGAGGAGAAAATCTCCTGCTGCCATTTAGTTCTGTCCCCACTGTTACAGAGAGGCTTATCTTGCCTCGTTAGAGCCATAGGCTCAATCACCCGAACTTCATCCATTTTGCTCCCTTTCTCATCTATACTGCTAGTAGTTTTGCTCCCATTCACCCAGTTTCTGTGTTTTTGGTTTTTAATGTAGTCACATTACTCACTGTCTTTTCTAAAAGGGGTAAAAATCCAGTAAACTAGTTTTAAATCCTAGTCTAACTTTTATTTTAATTCAATAATCAGGTGTTCCATACTTCCTCTCTCCATTTTGAGGTTGGCTATTTTCCAAGGCATGCACTCATTTTACCTTTAGGAATGGCTAGAGTGTTGTCTCGATGTGTTTTTTCATTTCTATGTCTAACAAGCTTTGCATCAGCAGTCCTATTTTAGACCCAGAAAAAAATATGAGATGGTGACCATGCTGCCAGCAGTCGATCTCCAATGCAAGGGCTCTGACATAACTAAACACTTGTCATTGATTGTTCAATTCAGTATCTATCAAAATTCGGCTAGTGTTCTTGGCTAGGAGATTTTTTTCTTCAATCATGGATAACAAGTACAGACTGAATTTTCCATTCCTGGAAGAAATAGATCAATAGTTCAAACTAAAGTAATGTTTAGAAGCTATATACTAAAATCACTCTTGCACTTCTATTTTTCTGCCATGGTTCCATCACAGCAGTTACCAGTAGGGATAACAGTGTCTTGTATCATCACAAATCTGTACCGGTACTATCTAGATACTGTTGCAAGCAAGCATACTATGGGATGAAGATTTAATTACAAAAAAAGCAAAGTGAGATGAGTGGGCATGAAAGGGTGATGAGATGTGTGTTTAAACCTGCTAAGCAAGGGAAATAATCGAGCTAGTCATGGTTTCTGCACTGGGGTGAGGGAGTAACTACTTATCTCCTGGCCAAAAGAGGCAGAGCTAAGCCTTATAAGTAGACAAAGGAAAGTCAGTGGAGACAGCTTCTTCGAGCAGACACTCCCCCTAGGATAGGGGTTAGCTGGATGGCTACAATGGAGAAAGAACACGACAGACGCATGTAGAGCTCCCTGGAGTAGGTCTAGTAATGTCTACAATGGAGTCTGAGGGGGTGGAAAGGTTTAGTCTCATTGATTTGGACTTTCATTGGAGATTTTTTTCATACTATTCCAAAAGGTGTTTAGACTTTTACATGCTTTGACTGGAGGTCTAAGTCACAGAACACCTAGACAGGGAGTTGGGAGAAGACTCAGGCTGACAAAGTCCATTGCAGGCCACAGAACTGGCCACCAGGGAGGATGCAGGAGGCAAACTTCCCAGCAGTGCTGTGCCCAGGCATGAGGGGCACCTTAGGGTATATTTATACTGCAGTTAAAACCTGTGGCTGGCCTGTGCCAGGTGACTCGTGCTCAGTATAAAGGGCTATTGAATTGTAGTCTAAACATTCAGGCTCAGGGACTCTCCTACCTCAGTGTCCTAGAGCCTGGACTCTATCCTGAGCCCAAACATCTACACTGCAATGTAACCCGCTGAGCCAGCTGGCATGGGCAAGACATGGTTTTTAATTGCACTGTAGACATACCCTTAGAGGTGTGGATGCATGCCTTCACTTGGACATTGATGTTCTCTGTTGTATAATCTTCTTTGGACACTCTACATGTGCTAAGAGCATGATATGGGGAAAGGCTTGTTAAAATTAAACTGAAATAATTCGCTCAGTGACCTACTTTACTTTCATGTTTTAAAAACTATAGTATGTACTTCAACTGTCTTCTCACACATCTATAGAATATATACCGAAACTTCAGTCTTCTACCTGAGTTACTAAATCATCAGTTGCCATATTACACTATGGGTCAAATCCCTCTTCCCTTACTCATGTGTGCATCCTGTTCTAGATAATGGAATGATTCACATGAATGAAGAAAGCAAGGTTTGGCCTTCACATAATGTCACTAAATACTGTAAGGTGCAACAAAGGTTAGGTTAGACACTTTACAAAAATTACAGAAAAGACATATGATATTTGAAAAGAGAGCATAAAATTCCCCTCTGACACAAAGGGAATGCAAGTACAGAGTCCTAAATCCAGACCTAATTCTTCAAGGTAAATTTAGAAAAGAGATGGAGAGTAACATGTTGTGTCCTTACTTCAAATGTGTGTTCATGTGGATCTAGAACATTTAGACATAAAAAGTTCCAGGACAGAATAATTAAATATGAAGAGAGGTATCAAAAAAAAAAAAAAACAAAAAAAAACCCTACCTTATAATAACTTAGGCCCTAAAACTGGACAGATTGATTATGTACATCCTTAACTTTAAGCACCTAAATATGCTTAGTGACAGGGCCGGTGCATCCACTAGGCAAACTAGGTGGTCGCCTAGGGAGCCAAGAGGTTGGGGGCATCCGAGATTTTTCCTCCCTCCTCTCCCTTCCCCTCACACAGAGTGCAGCGTGGCTGATTGGGCACCTGGCCTGATTTAGCCGCTCCCATTGGCCTCCAGCAGGCAGAATCGCTCCCCCTCTCCCCTTGCCTCAGTGTCGCGTCGCCAGCAGTCAGGGGACAAGGAGCAGGGAGGCTTAGGTAGGGGGTGGGGTCCTGGGGGGCAGCCAGGGGCAGGGGAGCAGGGGGGGGGTTGGGTGTTCTGAGGGGGGCGGGAAGTGGAAGGGAGTGGATGTGAGTGGAGTTCTCCCCCCCCCGCATTCCTCTTTTTTGATTGTTGAGATATGGTAACCCTAAAAAAGCAGTGCCATGGCTCGGCAGGGAGGAGCCGCCTTCTGGAGGCAACAGAGAGCCAGAGCGTTGGCTTGCGGGGGTGGCGAGCCCCAGCCATGGAGGAGCCAGCATGGCGGAGGAACCCTGCAAAGGTGGCGGCATGGCTAGCGGGAAGCCCCCTGCCCTTCCTGCCCAGGCTGCGGCCCGTCACGCCCCCCTCTCCTGGGGGCTCCTGCAGGCTGCAGCAGTTGCATGTGGTCAGCGGCCCCCGTGCACCCCCCGTCTCTCTCTTCACCGTGCTTGGGCTCTGCGGCTCCCAGGAATGTGAGCAGGGCCCTGAGCCTACTCTGGGAGGGGCAGCAGCAGTGGCAGCTTACACTTCCGGGAGCTGCAGAGCCCGAGCGTGGCAGGGGGAGTAGGGAGGCGCATGGGGGGCTTCTGCCAGCATGCATCCAGTGCAGGAGCCCCCGGGGGGGGCACCAGGTGGGTTGCAGCCCAGGCAGGCACACCCCCCAGCTTACCCCTCACCGTGCTCACCCCTCACAGCGCTTGGGTTCTGCGGCTCCCGGGCGTGTGAGCCGCCGCTGCCCCTCCCAGAGCAGGCTCAGGGCCCTGCGCCTCGGCGGTTGCTCACATGCCCAGGAGCCTCTGAGCCTGAGCATGGCGAGAGGGAAGCCGGGGGCCACATGGGGGGCCTGCATCCGCTGCAACCTTTAGGATCCCCGGGGGGGGGTGCCCAGCCGCAGCCTGGGCAGGAGGGGTGTGGGGCGTGGCTGCTCCCCACTAGCCACGCCACCGCGTTTGCAGGGCTGCTGCCCCACTGCGCTGCGCCGGCTCCTCCATGGCTGGGGCTTGCCGCCACCGCAGCCAATGCTCTGGCTCTCTGGTGCATCCAGAAGGCAGCTCCTCCCTGCTGAACTGCTGCAGTGGCCCAAGCCAGGCAAAGACAGTGAGTGGACTCGGGCGGGGACCACCGGGGTGGGGAGGGCTCATGGGGGGGCTTTGCACCCTTCAGGGGGCGGGCAGGGGGGAACCTGGTCTGGGGAGCAGCCCCTGGGCACGGCTGGCCCCTGGGCAGGCTGGCCGCTGGGGTCTATAAAGGCTCGTTGGGATTTGCCCCTCAATAAACCAATGTGGGGGGGGGGGGGGGGGGGCGCGGCACAAGGTGGAAGTTTCGCCTAGGGTGCAAAATATCCTTGCACCGTCCCTGGTTACTGATGTTATCAGGAGCTGCTGCATTTTAAGCATTTCTTAATCAGGTCGCTTACTTGTCTAAATCTAGGATCCTATTTTTGAAAAGCTTGGCCCATTTGCATAAGAACAGCATGAACATATTAGTACTAATCATATGAGAAGTATTAAGCCTTATGCTTCAGGAAATAAACTGATCACTCTGCCCCCCACTTCCCTTGTGCAGAAATAAGCTATTGACCAGATGTGTCTTCAGCTTTCCCTCCACACTCGATAAAGTGATTGGCATCCTACTTTGACCTATGTAGATAGTCTTTGAGGGCTAGTAGCCGGATCCTCAATTTGTGTAACTGTTGTAGCTCACTTGAAGTCAGTGGAGCTATGACAATTTACACAAGCTGAGGATCTGGACCCATGGACTATGCCAAACTTAAAATCCTAGCTATTATTCTGGCACAGCAAGTCCTTATTTTAATACAATCCATTGAAAAATTACCCTTTTAAACATTTGGTTTAGGTGACAAAAGAAACTTTTTGGTGAAAAATTTCAGAATACAGCCTTCCCATCAGAAAGTTATGGTTAAAATCTGTTTGGAGATCAATTGATGAGTAAAGTGAATTGACAGAGCATTTTACAAAGTCCCATATTTTTCCAATGTATTTCAAAAACCCTGCATGCTGTCAAGTATCAGAGGGGTAGCCGTGTTAGTCTGAATCTGAATGTAGCGTAGGTAGAGAAGGGGCGTGAGTGGACGAGAGCTGAGGAAGCGTTGTTCCAGGTCAGCCATAAAAATGTTGGCATATTGTGGGGCCATGCGGGTGCCCATAGCGGTGCCACTGGTCTGGAGGTATATATTGTCACCAAATTTGAAATAATTTGGGCTATGCCCCTCTGCTATGTCCATTGGCCAAACTGGACAGTCACTACGCAAGAGGATAAATGGACACAAGTCAGATATCAGGAATGGCAATATACAAAAACTTGTAGGAGAACACTTCAACCTCCCTGACCACACAATAGCAGATGTAAAGGTAGCCATCTTACAGCAAAAAAACTTCAGGACCAGACTCCAAAGAGAAACTGCTGAGCTCCAGTTCATTTGCAAATTTGACACCATCAGATCAGGATTAAACAAAGACTGTGAATGGCTATCCAACTACAGAAGCAGTTTCTCCTCCCTTGGTGTTCACACCTCAACTGCTAGCAGAGCACCTCACCCTCCCTGATTGAACTAACCTTGTTATCTCCATACTGATTTATACCTGCCTCTGGAAATTTCCATTAATTGCATCTGAAGAAGTGAGGTTCTTACCCACGAAAGCTTATGCTCCCAATACTTCTGTTAGTCTTAAAGGTGCCACAGGACCCTCTGTTGCTTTTTTTTCAAAAACCCTGTTATAGAACCCAGTCCTGAAATCTTTTTGCAAAATAAAATTTCCAGTGAGTAAGGACTGCAGGACTGGTCCATAATTATATAAAGGTGTTTATCCCAGCAAGTTGTGCTCTAGTGGAAAACACTGCACAGAAATATAGGGCCTGAGGCAAAATTCCCACTGAATTCAGTAATTCCCACTAAATCCTACTTTTTGGATTTACACAGGTGTTAATGAGACAAACTAGCTCAGTGAGAATTTTGATCATGTCAAATAGGCAAGGCAGGCCTATACTTAAGAATGAGTGATATTTTAGTGCAGTATTAATGCTTCATGCTCAGAAATTTGTAAAGATTTGGTTTGTTGAAGAGCAAGTAGAAAGCTACAGATTTCATTTTTGTCTTATGCAATATAATCATCCGTAAATTGCAGAGTGAAAAAGGATATTTCTGCCTCAACACATCTTTGTTCTGGTTGTAAAATGTTTATGGAATATTTTATGCAAGTAGGTTAAGTAAACAGACTGTAATTGCTTGATTGCTTTCTGCAGCTCTGTTTTTCTCCAGGGGTAATAGAGCAACTAATCTTGTTATCGCATAAAAAGAGCAGGCTAAGCAAGATTATGGCCATTGTTCTTTTCTAATTCTAAGCCAGGATATCTGCTGCAAGTATCTCAATTAGTTAAAGATGAATGTAGAAAATATGTTCAACTATTAGTGTATGGGTAATTTATCTGTACAAGGAAATAGTAAGTTACACACTTTTTGCTATTTCAGGTCTACGCTGTTTGTTTCACATTGTCTGGCTCTTCTTGAAAGCTAGAAAAGAAAGATGGATAGATCTGACATTATTTTAAGGTGCTAGAAATTACTTCAAATGCATGACCGGCTGAGCAAACAGGCTGTTTCATTAGAAGTATAGGCTCAGATACTGATCTCAGCCATTCTGATGTAAACCCAGAATAATAACATTGACTTTATAGGAATTACTCTGGATTTACAACTGAAAATAAAAATAAGATCTGGTCTATGTTGTGTGTGAGCATGTGTTGTGTCTGCAATATGAACTATTTCTGTTTATAAAGCTGGATTTTACAAAAACTGTTGATGCAAATACTCTTTTCCATAGCAAAGCTTTCTAACTAAAATTATATTCTATTTAAGTCTCCATAATTTGTGGCTAAAAATCTTTCTAGGATTTCTTCTTTTGGGGGGTAAGTGTACTATTCCTTGTATTTCAGTTTGTAATTCATTTTACCATAAATCCTTTTGTGCTTATGATATGACCAATAAGGTAAACCAAACACCCTTTTAAAAATCAGGTTGCGCTAGAGCTGAGACTGTGTATTTATGTTGAGTGCTAAAACATTGCCTAAATGAGTTTCCTTTACCAAGAAGGAACCTTTACCTTTACCTGTTCTTTGTGGAGTTATACTGGCATACAAGTGAAATAAAGAAGTGGTGAATCAGGAATATATACTGGAGAAAAGGTTAGAGCTGATAGTTTTCCACCCCTTGTTCATTCTGTATATAAATAAAATGAAAACAGAATTTTAAATCAGGAATAATGCAGAATACCTGAAAAGTACTAAGGGTTCTCTTCCTTCTTTAGGCCTTTGGTATTAACCTATATGACCTGATAAATGAAGCCCTTTTTTTTTTTTTTTAAATTCTGATACATTTTCAGCAAAAAGTACAATAGGCCAGGGACTCAAAACCTCCCATTGGCTGGGCCTGGAAAGCTCCTTTTGACTTCAGCAGGAATTGTGTGATGTAAATGACAGGATAATTGGCCCCCAGATATTACAGGGTTAGTTTTTTTTCCCTAAAAATATAAAGCAATTTTGATATATGTACCTGTAATACATGGCTGGTAATACTGTACTGAATAATGTAGGTGTCCAAAAACATAGGGTTTGAGCCTGCAATCCTTAATCAGGGAAGTGGTTCCACTGACTACTTTTGATACTTCTGTCCAGAGACCTCTCTGTTGAGACTTTTCCAAGAATGAGAAGTGCTACATGATCAAGCCTACTATTTAATTTGGTGGTACTGTTTGTATTGGGTATATCACTAGAAGCATTTTATAGCCCAGACCACTTACATGCTGTCTCATGTCAGACACTTAAGCGGTTCCTGGGGAGTGGCTTTTTTTCACTGTGACTGAAAATGTAACCATGGGGGGAGGGGGAGTGTAATTGGCTTTTTGCATTGCAATTGTGGGCCCTGTTGACCTGACTTCACAAGGCGGAGCCTGCTCAAGCTGCAAGGCTCACTCCTTAGGAGTGCACCTACCAGATTTCATAAGGAGTGTGGGTTAGGTTCTTCTGTAGTTGATTGACACCTCTGGAAACTAAAAGGACTGCATGAACACAGTAGGGATTTCCAAAATGGAGCTGTCATCAGGGCATGGAGAGTGGGATTGAGGTGCCCAACCTTACGTGACCTCCCGTGAATGAGCAAGAGAGAGGACACAGCCCCCCGGAACCCATCTCAGCACTCCTGAAATTGAAGTTAATTTCCCCCCCCCCTGAAGTGTTAAGAACTTGGTCCCACTTTCTTCACCAGCAGCAATAGTGCTCATAAAATTACTGCATCCCTATGGGGTCTCCCCACTGAGGAAGACAAAAAAATGAGGCTCCCCCTCTTCCTGCAGAGTATGTGTGGTTCCATCCAAACCCCTTGTGCAGCAGACCTTGCTGTCACCAGTAAAGGCCTCCTGTGTTTATTTTACTTAAAATATCTGAAGTTTACACTCCCTTACTATCACATACCTAGGGCCCAGGATTTGGTCCTAGAATCTTTATTTTAAAGAGCCAAAGCCTGTAAACATATGTTCGTTTGAACCCTACAGGACTTAGAACTTGAGTAAAGGAATACATTCTTATTCCTATCTATGTGCAGGGTCAGAAGAGAGATGAGTATTTGATATGTAGCGTTCAAAGAGTTGATATGGTGTTTTTCTTTGTTTGGTTGAGTCGGGGCATTTCTCCTCCTGTGCTGTCTGGGATCAAGTGTTTGATTTAATTTAGTCTTGGTGCTTCTCTTCCACTGCAATTTAAGATCACCTAAATGAGCAGATCTGGATTAAAAGTACGTTCTGTGTCATTAAGCTCAATTAATATACATTTTCCAAAGATTATG
The DNA here is from genome assembly GCF_013100865.1 of Trachemys scripta elegans. NCBI lineage: Eukaryota > Metazoa > Chordata > Testudines > Emydidae > Trachemys > Trachemys scripta. Next base: position 63,198,400 of record NC_048305.1, read on the forward strand.
TTTGTACAGCATGGTTCAGGAGAATATTTTTAGCCATAATTTAGTTTCCATGATATTTTTAATACAAAAGCTATTGCTTGGGTTTTGTCCAGAAATCTTAAACTCTGTTTTAATTTTTTCTTCTTACAAAGGAGATTTTTCTCACAATAACTTTTACAATAGCCTATCGTTAATCTTTTCAATCAGTTGCCTCACCAAAATAGATTCCATTCTGCTCTCTGCCCATTCTGTTGATTATTAATTCTGCCAGTTACATTTTCTGTCTCCTTTCAGAGCACTGATAGAATTAATTTTAGGAAAAATCAATTGTATTGTGAACATATAAAAGGAAATACTTTATCAAAGAGCATTTGATCAATTGTTTCAATTATCTATCTTCCTGAAAAACTGGATTTCAACAGACTCTCTAATCAATTCTGTGGCTGAAATGTATTTTATCATAAACCTCAGTCCATTCTCTTGACAAAATATGCTTGGTCAAACTCTCCCCCTGCTCCCCCAGGAAATGAAGGCATTATTTTGCCAAACATTTAGCCCTTTGTAGACCAAACGTTTTGTATTATCAAAAGACATTTAATCAGGTTCATTAATCCAGTTTGTCAAGATAATGTGGATGTGAAATTATTTGCTTTAGTTTGTTCTAATAACCCCTCTTATATACTCTGTAGCTCACCCATGTCTTCTCAATATATTTAATAAATTACAATATTATGACAACCTTCATTAGTTACCTTGAACCATTATAGAACATGGTTGCATTAGCTTGACTATTTTGAGAGAATTACTATCTTGCATGAGAGCCCTCCAAGGAAAGAAAACAGTTGATTGAGGAAATCGTACTGTTCTTTCAGATTCAATATTGAATCTGTGCCCCAAGATAATGTTAAGACACAGTGTGCTGTTGTAAATGATCTTTCAGGACCAAAATCTTGAAATTATTTAGAACTGGAGACTTCAGATGCTCAACAGAAGGCGAGTTTTAGTTTGTGACTCAGGGCAGTGTAAATACATTTTAAGCTGCATTTATATATTCTGGCTGATTTCTTGCTGATGCATAGTGCCAATTTCCATGTCTGCTGCATTCATCTATACACAGCCAAATCCAGGAAACTTTTTTTGTTAAATGGAACAGAATCCACAATTCTGAATGCGTATTAAAGCTATCACTGGGACATAATCCTGGTTTTGTACTTAGTCATGAGTTGCTTGACATAGACAATGTCTTGTATCTCTACCACAAGTCAATGGCTGTGCAAATATACAGAACAGTATGTGGTATATAATCTAAAATCTTGAGAAAAGATCATGTATGGTAGGGTGTATTCTATATGAACATAACTGAAATCTGTTACATGGAAAATCAAGAATGCCTATTCTTTCTTTGATCTTGGAACAGCACCCACATACCACATTTTAGCATGGCTGAAAAAGGTTTATATTGTCTTAAATTTAACTTTGTGCTGTTACTTATCAGATTTACTTTTTATGAAGGAGTGAATGAGCAATTAGGATTTTTTTTTTTTTTTTTTTTTAGAAAATAAAGTAAAATAGTGTAAATACATATTTGAGCCAACTGTGAAAGCTTTACTCATCTTGAATAGTATCCTGCTCCACAATAATCCCACTGACTTCATAGATTTTTAAGTCCAGAGGAGGGATCCCCAATATGATCATCTAGCCTGACCTCTTACATGATGCAGGTGGAGAACCCCCATTAATTCCTGCATCAATCCCATACATTGTTTGAGATACAGCAGATCATTTAAAAACACACATGAAAGAGAATCCACCACATTTTTAGGTAAGCTGTTTCAGTGTTATACTCGAACAAATTCAGGTGCACATTTTTAACAACTTCCAACCATTGGATCTTATGTTTCAATGGGATGATTAATGGTGTCAAGGCCAGACTGATACCCTTGGTCACATTATCTTTGTATTTCAGTGATTAGAAGTATTTATAATAGATGGTATACTTCTGATCTATTATGATACATTGCATATTTTAAGATTTATTTTATTAGAAAGGCCTGTTAACAAATATAGCTATGATTACACGACAGTGTGGAAAGTTTCACAATTTAAGATGTAAATAATTTGGGCAAATATGAGTGAACTTCATCTCAGTGCGGCGGGCCCATAAGACACTCTACACTACAGAAGATCTGTTTGTGATGTTCTGTACCTTGGGGGAACACCTAATTGCACCACCATGTTCATCCTTGTAATATGATTGTGTGGTATCTAATGCAAAGTTTGTCATGTCGGGTGTCTTCGTGACATACTGATCATTGTTGTTATGGTAATGTTATAGTAATGTAATGTTATAGATTGTAATTTCATGTATATAATTATGAGGCTGAAAATGTGTCCTCCTGGTTTAAAGCAAGCCCAGGCAAAAACTCTCCAGAAGCAGAGGGGCAGTTCACACCTCATCAGGGCATGTATGGGATCAGCCCAGCCCAGCCAAACAGGAACAAAGGACACTGGCCTAGGCAACAACAAAGGATCTGTTGGATTCAAGTGAGTCACCCCCCTTCCTTTGGGACTGCAATGAGGTAATGGTCACCTGACTCTGAAGGGGGGGGAGGCAAAGCAAAGAAGGAAGAAAGAACATGATAAAAGGGAGAGACGTTTGCCATACTATCTCTCTCTTCCGTCTCTATCTACAGACATCAACACCAAGTAACTGAAGTGCTGAACAAAGGGGAGAGCCTGGCTGAAGGGCAACCAGCCAAACTGTGGTGAGAAGCATCTAAGTTTGTAAGGGCATTGAAAGTGTTAAGATCAGCTTAGAATGTGTTTTGCTTTTATTTCATTTGACCAAATCTGACTTAAAATCTAAACATCAGTGATTGACTTATAATCTTTGTAGTTAATAAATTTGTTTGTTCTACCTGAAACAGTGCATTTGGTTTGAAGTGTGTCAGAGACTCCCTTTGGGATAACAAGCCTGGTACATATCAATTTCTTTGTTAAATTGACAAATTCATATAAGCTTGCAGTGTCTAGCAGGCATAACTGAACACTGCAAAACGGAGGTTCCTAGGGTTGTGTCTGGGATCAGAGATATTGGCTAGTGTCTTTCGGTTGCACACTCCAAGGAGCAGCTTACATGCCAGAAGATGTGTGTGAACAGCCCAGGAGCAGGGGTTCTCACACAGCAGAGCAGGGTAAGGTTGGCTTCCAGAGTCAAGGATTGGAATGACCTAGCAGATCATTGGTCTGGATAAAATCAGGGGAAGGTCACACTGTCCCACTGCTATGCAGCAGGAATATGCAGAGCAGTCCAGCAGGGGTGCCTCTGCTCCACTGCTCACTTGGGGAAGAGATGTCCATGCTATCTCCAGGGAGGTTAGTATGACTAGGAGCAAGGCTGAGTTGATGCAACTGGCTCTTTCCCTCAGAGATCCAGTAGGGGTGATCACTGTGTGTGAGAGAGCAGGAGCAATGGTGGAGACATGTAGTTGTGGCTCCATCATCATAAGGTGCCATGAAGTTACCGCAGTAGAGTCTGTGGAATAGCTTCTATTCCTATTCCAGTCTGTGTTGGAAAAATCCACCCCTGCAATACTAGTGAAAGTAGGTACACCATCTGATTGCTCACATCATGCACTGAACAAAGGGGATCTGGGCCTATTAAAAAAAGACCTTTGTAACCAGAACTGCTGTGTGTATACTGATATATTGACACGTTATTTTACTTAGTTAGAACTGGAGTAGCACCCACCATGCCAGCATTCATTTTAGGCCAAACTTGCAATACTTTACTCACGTAACACTCCCATTCAAATCAATGGGAGTTTTCCCTGAATAAGGATTCCAGGATTTGGCCTTATGTAGGAGCAAGATTTGTTCAATATACACATTTTCTGAAACATATAGAAAATACATTTTTGCTTTGAGATTTAGTTTCATAAGGAGACAAACAGGAGTAAATTATGTATGCAAAGCACTTTCAGTTGACATGTTATGAAAGGACACTCTGCTTGAGAGATCATTCTCACAGTATGTCTGGGAGCCAGGTAGAACTGCACTCAGTATGTAGTCAATGGTGTGGAACGTAGCATAGAAGCCGTAAGTCATTATTTTGGTATAGAAGACCAAAAAGTCTTCTGAATCCAAATTGGCCCATTATGTCTGATTCAGCTGAAGGAGCCCTTGGAGTTTTGGCCCTTCTCTAGCTGTAGGGAACATTTTCTGCTGAATAGAGAAATAAAGTTTTATGTTTGGTTGCGCAAGTGGTTTAAAAAAATGGAAATATTTGAGTTTCTCAAAGTACCCAGTAGAATGAATATCCAATTTTATCTAGTATATCCACAGGGGAAAGAATGGAAATAGAAGCATACTGGGTAAATCAAACATTTTAAAGAAAATAAATGGAATATTTAGCTATTTGATCCTTGATTTGAGAACTGTTACTAAACATTTTTAATAAATTAATTCCTTCCATTCAATTATTTTCTGTAACTTCAATTGAACTTGTTGCCCACTAGTCTTCTATCTTGACCTATGTGTCTCTCTCTATCTCTCTCATACTATTTTTGAGTTTAAGGAACATTTTTGGTGGTACAGTTTGCATAGATCACTCCCCCAACATGAAAGATGTATATGTCTGAGATTTTTTTTTTTGACTGCATTACAGATTCTAATGGAAGAAGACAAGGGAGGTGAATGTTGTCTTTATTCTTACACAACATTAAGAATATGGGGAAACGACACTAGCCCAGTTGGACTCATATGTAAGAAAATACAAGATCTAGCTATCTTTGTGGACTGCTGCTCTGGCAGTATCCCAATGGCTTCTGCAATAAAAGACAAGGAAGTGCATTAGAAGGCTCACAAACTATTTATTTTAAGGGATATTACCCAGTCCCTTTCCACAATAATGAACAAAGGCTGAGAACAAACGGAACTGGTAATTGGTGAAAGGCCTGTTTTGTTCACCCTGTTGAGTTAAACATTTAATAAACCAGAAAGAAATAAACTTCACTTAACATGAGCTATGGTTGCTGTCCATCAAACCTTTAAAACCCCGCACAAAAGTTAAGAAACTTTGAGTCCATTCTTGTAGCTTTCCTAGAATCTACTAAGACACATCAAATCATATTTGTTACAAAATTATACCCCATCCTTAACTCCAACCAGAATGCAAATTGAAAACATTGTTAACTTTAATCTTTAGCATTTTAATAAGTAAGAATTAGCATAAAATCGTGTCTGAGCTTCCCAACTAAAACGTATGTGGTAGACTCTACTGGATCTTAAGTATGAAGAAATATTCTTACACCTGAATCACACCTGATTTCTTTCAAGTTATCCCAGGGCTCCAGAAAGGTTCTTGCCAGTGCCCCTTTGATACTGTTTGCCGAGAAGTTGCAACGTTACAGTTAAAACACTTACGCTTAGCTGTACAAATTACAATTATATGTGGGACAACTAATGTTAATTACATATCCCCCTAAAATATGATTGAATACTTTGGTTGGAAATAAGGATGGAAATGTAACTTTTTTGTAAAGATGGTTAAGATTTCTCATGACCTATTTTAAACTTGTATTTGAAGCTTAATCCTTCATATATGTGAATGGTATTTTTTATTACATTATTTTAATGAAAATGTTTTATGTGATTAAATTACAGCAGAATTGTTCATAGAACATTGACCTAATATATTAAGTGACTAGATTTATTTTTGTATACCTGCATTTTTTTGGCAGGGATATAATGACATAAGACAATGTTTAACTTTGGTTTGCAATTCCTAACTGACTCTGTTTCCTGTTACCAAAACAAAACAAAGAGTAAGGACTCAAATCTATATTTTTCTCCTTTTTTTTTTTAATAAAGTCAAAGTCATAACCTGCAATTTGTAAGGAGCACATACTTTATTTTATATAATATGAAAAGGAGCAGTTTTATGTGTGTTACTATCTTCAAAAAAGGCTCGATGAAATTAACAAATTATCCTTCGGAAAGAATATAATTTTCTCAAAGTTCAAACCCAAATAAGCATAGCTGGACCATATCAAAATGGGATTTGCTTTTATTATTAAGCTATGGCCACTCTACAAGCTAGGAGTTTGATTTCCCCAGCTAATTTATGCATACTTGAGGTAGTTTGATGGGAGCTAATGTGAGTATAAAGAGTAGTGTAGCCATGGTAACAAGGGCAGTGGGAGTGGTGGCATAGATTAGGTGGGTTGAGTACATACCATTGTTTTCAGGTGGGTTTCTACTCTGCAGAGCTAAACTATTCTCCCACTCTCCATGCTACCTCAGCTACACTACTATTTGTATTCACACTAGCTATCATGAGTATGTATGTGTGACCTGGGAATGACATCCTTCACTCATAATGTAGACATAATGTATTTACCTCACACTTAGGCTATCATTTTAATGTAGTAGAAACATTGTCAGCATATCTTACGAACACAATGATATGAAATGGATATATATCCCTGCATTCCCCCAACTGCATAATAAAAGAATAATTTATTACATAGCTAAACCCCACAATAAACAGATTATAATTTATCCCCTAATCCATGAATAATACAATAGAAATCCATAGATTACCCATGAAAATGACATCTACTTTTCTCTCATGCCAACTTCTCCCTTTTTAAAGATTATTCCAGGTATATACTAATTATTGGTTCAAATTCCACAATGCATGCTTGCAAAAAGGGCTAAAGTGACACTGAGGTTCCCAAATCTATATTCTGATATTTTTCTAACATAAATATTTCACACTGTCATGCTGTGTGTGTATCCCACACTGGCCCAGCAACCAAAGAGTTAATACAGGCGCTGCTGCTGATTGGAAGCCTCACAACAGCAGGGAGGATAAAAGGGCTGGGAAGCAGAGGAGCAGGGTGGCTATCGGGGCAGTGAGCAGGCTAGAGAAAGGAGCTTCTGCCAGCAAACTATTAAAGAATTGCCCAGAAACAGCCCATGAGGAGGTGAACTGATGGTTGGTCGAAGAATCCTGATTTTGCTTATCTAACTTGATGTCCCTGAGCTGGTGCACAATGAAGTGTGTTGGCCTGGGTTCCCCTACAACCCCCTGGTGTACTTGGAACTGAAGAAAAGCTTTTCACGCTCCTGGGCACTAGGTTTAGACTCTCAGGTGCTAGGCTAGGTGAGCTCAGGGCCTGTGCCATGCTGGCCAGAGAGCGTGCTGTTGCACCCATGCACTGTCCCCATCTCAGTCATTCTATATAACAAATATATAGACAACTAGAGCTTCTTCAAAACTATAATCTCTCTCTGTCAGGCTTTATTCCTTTTACATGATTTAGAGCATGTTGATTAAAATCATTACCCTGTTAAACTTCAAACCTTGATGCCATCTTAACTTTGGTCTTGTAGTGTTGTACCATAGTAGCGGCCCATATCTACAGCTGAGGTAAATGAGCATAACTCTATGGATTTCAGTGGTGCTGTAATAACTTACCCCAGCTGCCTGAATAAGGAATAAGAGATCCTTTTTTTATTCATGTTTTATATTGAGCTTCTGTCAGGCACCTTCTAGTATTAGTAAGAGATGCAACTTGCTCTGGTGGAATGAACGTAGGTTTGGGAATAAGACAAGTGGGAGTCTTGTTGCTTTTTTGTAATATTGTTGAAGCACCCAAAGTATGCTAGGTACTTTCCAAATACTTTCCTTCCCCCAAACAGTATATAAGGCAAAAAGATGAAGTGAGACATAGGGTGCAAGGAGAAAGCAGCAAGGGAACCGTTTCACAGGTATCTCCCTTTAGTCACTATGTCTCCTGGGGCTCCTCTGTCAGTGGTGCAGCTTACTCCCCGCTCTTTGCTCAGGGCTGTGCCTAAATAAAAATAGAACAATACATTTGTTTGTAGGCATTGTGAAAGAAGTAGGTCTCCAGTGACTTGTTTAGAAGAGGAGGATATAGCAGATTCCCTCAGCCAGGGCTTTCCATGCATAGAAGGTAGAATGGTAGTAATCACTGAGGTACTTGCAGAAGAAAAGGTTGAAATGGGTATTGAGGCTGGTATTGAGGCTAGTATCATGACGAGAGGAGATGCTAACCATTGCTTTTCTCTGAGTCGTTTGGAAAAATCACCTCATTATCCTGCCTCAGTTTCTCATCTGTAAAATCAAAAATACACATCACAAAAGTTAATACTTTTTCTCATTTCAGTTAGAAAATTCTATCAGTTTTCTGTCCTCTCATTTCCTTACTAACCATCATTCACAGAGATGTGTGCTTCTCACACTGTCTGGAACTTAATGAAACAAATTCATCCTGTCTATCGTCAGTGACATTACTATGACTGCAACATACATACCTGATAGCTATACTCAATATGCCTAGACAACTTATGTAATACTAGGGTGCTTGATTAAGTAAAGACTCTCCCAGTTTGATGTATGTGCACTGCAGATGGACTAGCAATGACACAGCTGTAGGTACATGTATTTGACACATGGTTATTAGATTTTGCACTTGGCAGCTATCAGAAGCAACATATCAGTCCTCACCTTGTAACGAGGATAACCAAAAAAGGGATTTACTTATCCCTGGATGAATAACTAATTTGTGACAATAAAACGTCCAACACTTCTGCACTTAGGGATTTCAGAGGACAAAATGCTTATCCCTTTATGTGGAGCCATCATTTCTAGAGCAGTGTTATGAGAAGATGGAACAGGGAAGCAGTTGTCTGTTCCCTCGACATAACTCAAATGTCTGCACTAAAGATTTTCCATTCAAACCCGTCCTATAAGATCCTACATATTAAGTCCCATAGAGTCACTTCCCCAAACCAGATTAAGATATTTGTTAAGATCAGATCAAGGAATTAAAACCATCATAGAAAAACCTGTTGCTATTGGGAACAACATTCAGGTCATTTGCTATGGGCTTAATCCAGGCCCATTGCTGTGTGGCTGTACTGGGGGATGCCAGCTTGCCCCCTCCCCGCCCTCCCTCTGTGTGTGTGTGTGTGTGGTTTCAGGAAGAGGGGGAGACAAATCCTGTTCATTCTATTTCCACCAGGAAATGCTGTTACTGGCATCCTTTCACTGCAACCTGCAGCAGCTGCTGCAACTGCTTTCCTCTCGGCTGGCTGATTCTTTACCCACTGCAAGTCTCTTGCTGAAAAGAGGAGCAGGGCTTGGAAAGGAAACAGCAGAAAAAGACAAGAAGCATCATTTGTGGTAGTGACTGATAGGAAATATATTGAGGGCTGTGGTGGGGCGATTACCCCACACCCAGAGAGACTGGGGCTGCGGCAGGCCTAGGCGCCTGCGTAGACGTGCGGCCAATCAGGAGAGGGCTTACTGGGAGCCAATCAGAAGGCAGATTGGAGCCAGCCAATCAGGGCCCGGCTTAGCCATATAAAAGGCTGCCCAGAGCAGGAGCACTCAGTCTGTCCCAGGCCTTCAGAGGGGAAGGTCTGTCTCCAGAGCTGGGAGGCCAGCACCACGGACAGCACAGTGCAGGCCAGCCTGAGAGAGTGGGAGAAGGCCCCACTCCATAGCCTGCTAGGCGGCAGGCCTGGGAGGAGGAGGCCTAGCGTAGCGAAGGGCTGTTGGGGAAGCGGTCCAGAGGGCTAGTTAGAGGAGGAAGGAGAAGGAAGACAGTGAGACTGTCACCCAAGGGCCTCTGGACCGGGGCTCAGAGTAGTGGGCGGGCCTGAGTCTCCCCCCCCCCCTCTTTTTTCCCCCTTTGTTTGCTGTGCTGTCATACGCACAGCCATAGGCCGCAGGGAGCGGCTGGCCAGAAACATGCCTGGTCCTGGACTGTGAGGATCGGACTCGAAGGCGTGGGGCTGTTGTTTACCCTCCCCCCGGAAGTGGGTGTGAAGAGACGAAAGGGACACTGTCGGAGGACAGTGCTCCGGAAGAAGACTCCGTACATTGAGGGTGACGCAAGTCCGCGCACCCAACGCAGGTGGAATGACAGGCGGGACGCCACCCGAAGGGGCGCCCTACTGGTTCGAGCTAATTCCCCAAGACGACCAGGAGGAGGCGCCACAGCGGTGAGCTACTACCCTGTCACACGTGGTGGAGAATGCGGGCATAGCGGTCCGCCCCTGATACGAGGGGCCAGCGTCAAGACTGCGGACTATTGCCCAGAGCAGTGTCTTGCGCAGACAGACGGTCGACCCAGATTGTGGGTACAGACCCAGACCCACCAAAGGGGTCCAGAGTGTGGGGATTGAATCGGGAGTAACCCGCTGAACCCCAACATGGAGGCTGAGAAGTTATTAAAATGTCTGCTAGAGAAGCAGCAGGAGCAGTCGGCCCAGCAGCACCAGCAGCAGGTGCAAATGCTGCAGCAAATGACCACTCAGCAGCAGCTGATGATGACTCAGCACCAAGAGAATCAGCAGCAGCTCCTCCGAGAGTTGGCAACCCAGCAGCGTGTGCAGCAGGAACATTTGGTGCAACAGATGGCCGCGTTATTACGCCCGGCGGGAGGCACCCCTGCCGCCCCCTTGGGGACCGGACTGGGGGATAACCCAGGAGCACTACCGGTACGCCTCACCAAGATGGGGCCTGAGGATGACCCAGAGGCCTATCTGGTGACATTTGAACGGTGGCGACCGCCGCCCGGTGGCCTTCAGAACATTGGGCCACGTTACTAGCCCCTTATTTGACGGGGCAGGCTCAGGCCGCATATCGGAGCCTCGACCCCCGGGAAGCGCTCGAGTACACCCGAGTGAAGGCGGCCATCCTAGACCACACCGGCATTAGCCCAGAGACCTACCGACAACGTCTCCGTAAGGAACAATATCCTCCGGGGGCCCGACCCCGCGCCGTGGCCCAACGCATCCGGGACCACTGCTGGAGGTGGTTGAACCCAGAGGGCCTGACGGGACCCCAGGTGGCGGAGCTGGTGGCCTTAGAGCAGTTCACCCAGATCCTACCCCCGGGAGGGAGGGCCTGGGTGCGACGGCATCGACCGGCCACCCTCTCCGCAGCAGTGGCCTTGATGGAGGACTACTTATTGGCCGAGGGGGCAGAGGCACCACCCCGAGCAGCCGAGAGCCTTGGTCGCAAGGGCGGCGCAGAGGAGGGGAACTCTCGTGGGGCGGGAGTCTCTGGACCACTGGCAGGCAACAGCCATCGGCACCCGAGACCTCCCAACCCTGAACCCCGACCCAAGTTATTACTGATGGCGACTAGGAGGGAGCGACAGCCCCCGGAGCGAACAGACCCCCCCCGGAGGAGGCCCAAGCCTGGCCGAAACCTGAGAGAGGTGCTGGGGCTGCGGTCGAGGGACATTTCCGGCGAGACTGCCCTTTTATGGACTGCAGCTACGGGCAGGCCTGGATGGCCGGACAACGGGCACGGAAAAAAGGGGTAAGAAAGTTGATAGACCCGGTCCAGGTTGAAGGGAACCCCACCAATGCCCTCGTAGATTCGGGGTGTAGTCAGACCCTCATACGAGAGGGGCTGGTCCCGAACCTTAATCTTTCGGGGCCCCCGATCTACCTGCAGTGTGTGCATGGAGACATCCGCCAGTATCCCACAGCCTGGGTCAAGATGGGAGTAGGCTGCCAGGAGGAGGGTCTCCGGGTAGGAGTGGCCCCTAGGCTGGCCTACCCGGTGGTGTTGGGACGAGATTGGCCCGGCTTCGGAGAGGTCCTCCTAAGATATCAGCCACCCAAGCCCCGACCAGACAGAACTATAGCACCGGGAACGGGGCTGCTTGGGAGCAGGCTAAGGGATGACCCCGGGATGGAGACCCCTGCGAATTGTCCGGGAGACAGACCCCATTCGGTGGAGGGCGCCCGGGTGGAGTTAGAGTGCGACGGGGACTTCTTACGGGAGCAACGGGAAGACCCAACCCTAAGCCGAGCCTGGGAACAAGCCACCAACCCTGCTATTGAGGGGGACGGGACGCTACGGACTCCACAGGGCCCCCTCTTTGAGGTATGGCAGGACCGCCTGTACCGAATAGCGCAGGAACCTCTGACCCGAGAGACGTTCCGCCAGCTGTTGGTACCCCGGAGACTGCGAGCCGGCCTCCTCCACTTAGCCCACGCAAACCCTTGGGCCGGACACCTGGGACGCGAGAAGACCCTACAGAGGGTGGCCCGCCGGTTCTTCTGGCCAGGCATCCACCGGGAAGTGGCAGACTTTTGCGCCTCGTGCCCAGAATGCCAGCGAGCCGGACCGAAAGGGGTAGCTCCTGCACCCCTGGTACCCATGCCAGTCGTGGGGGTACCCTTTGAACGGATCGGGATGGACCTCGTCAGCCCCCTTGAGCGAAGCAAGACAGGGAACCGCTTTATACTAGTAGTCGTGGACTACGCAACCTGCTATCCCGAAGCCGTTCCCCTAAAGACAGCGACGGCACCGACCATTGCAGGTGAACTGGTAAAGATTTTCGCCCGGGTTGGGATACCCGGGGAAATATTGATGGACCAGGGCACCAATGTGTCCTCCAAGTTAATAGCCAAGCTATGTCGCCTCCTCCATATCCAGACCCTCCGGACATCGGTGTACCACCCGCAGACCGATGGCTTGGTAGAGCGGTTCAATGGTACACTAAAAGCCATATTGCGGAAGTTTGTGGAGGAGGACCCCTCACATTGGGACACCTTGTTGCCAGCCCTGCTGTTTGCAATAAGAGAGGTACCACAGGCCTCGACGGGGTTCTCGCCTTTCGAGCTCCTATATGGCAGGCAGCCCAGAGGAATACTGGACCTCCTGAAAGAGGAGTGGGAAACACAGGAAACACGGGTCCTTGGGACCACACAATACGTGCTACAACTCCGGGAGCGACTCCAAACATTAGGGGCCTTCGCCCGTGAAAACCTGGAACGGGCCCAGGCAGGTCAGGAGTGCCTCTATAATCAAGGGGCTAGAGGGAGGAAGTTCGCCCCAGGCGATCGGGTGCTGCTTTTACTGCCCTCTTCCGAGTCGAAGCTCCTGGCCAAATGGCAGGGTCCCTATGAAGTGATCTGACGAGTGGGACCAGTCGATTACGAGGTCAGACTACCTGGTCAACGGAAAGAGACACGCATTTATCACATTAACCTTCTAAAGGCCTGGAAAACTCGGGAAGCCATGGTCATTGGCCCATCCACCCCAGATTCGGAACTTGGACCCCTAGCAGGGGACCTTCCCGACCCCAGACCGGCTACGCTGGGGTCAGGCCTCAGCCCCAGACAAAGGGGGCAACTACAACGGGTGGTAGAGAAGTTTCCGGACGTTTTATCGGCCCGCCCGGGCCGGACGACTTTAATGAGTCATCATATCGCCACCGACCCCAGGAAGAGGGTGACGGATAACCACCGGCCGTTGCCCAAGAAAATGTGGGATTCAGTGCGACGGGAGGTAGAGACGATGTTAGAGATGGGAGTGGTAGAGGAGTCGACGAGCGAGTGGCGAAGCCCTATCGTCCTAGTTCCGAAACCAGACGGGACGACTCGGTTTTAGCATTGACCTTCCTGAAATCGATGCATCTCCCGTTTTGATGCCTATCCAATGCCTAGAGTGGATGAACTGTTAGAGTGCCTCGGGGGAGCCAAGTACCTGTCAACCTTAGATTTGACTAAAGGATATTGGCAGATCCCACTGACGCCAAACTCCCGAGCGAAGACGGCCTTCCCTACTCCTTTCGGCCTCTTCCAGTTTGTAACCATGCTGTTCGGGTTACATGGAGCGGCGGCCACATTTCAACGCTTGATGAACAAGGTCCTCCAACTCCACGACCAATACGCGGCGGCGTACATAGATGACGTCATGGTTTACAGCCTCGACTGGGAGAGCCATTTACACCACCTGGCAGCAGTGCTACAAGCCCTCAGAGCGGCCAGCCTAACAGCTAACCCGGCGAAATGTCACTTAGGCCAAGAAGAAGTGACCTACCTGGGATACACGGTAGGAGGGGGAAAACTAACACCCCTGATTAGCAAGGTACAAGCCCTCAGAGATGTACCCACCCCCACTACGAAGAAACAAGTGCGTCAGTTTTTGGGATTAGCTGGGTACTATCGTCGTTTTGTACCAGACTTCGCATCTATAACCGCCCCCCTGTCAGACCTAACGAAGAACTCCCAACCTTGACAGGTACAGTGGACTACGCAATGTGAGCGAGCCTTTAACACACTCAAGGAACGGCTCACTCAAGAACCAGTACTACGACACCCCGACTTCACGAAGGAGTTTATACTACAAACAGACGCTTCGGAAGTCGGCCTAGGCGCAGTACTCTCCCAGGAAGTAGACGGGGAGGAACACCCAGTACTGTATTTAAGTCGGAAGCTGTTCCCCCGAGAAAGACACTTCTCAACGATAGAGGCCCTGGCGGTACGGTGGGCTATCGACGCCCTCCGTTACTATCTGCTAGGGAATAGTTTTAAATTAATCACAGATCACGCCCCTTTGCGATGGATCCACAGCATGAAAGACACGAACGCTAGAATTATGCGGTGGTACCTCGCCCTCCAGCCTTACGACTTCCAGGTGCTCCACCGACCGGGTAAGGCCCATACTAACGCCGATTTCTTCTCCAGGCTAGGGGAGGAGGGCGAAGAATCGGATCAAGGAGGGGGATCCTTAGCGCAGGGGGTGGTCTGCGAGGGGGCAGTCAAGCTCCCATCCAACTGCCGAGGCCCTAAATAGTTAGCCCTGACAGCAGAGGATTCGTCACGCTTGTACGGGGTGTGTCCCAAATGCACAGAGAGTGCGAGAGGAGGGAGCATACCCCAGCCTAGGCAGACGGCCGTGGGAGGAGAACCCTTGTGGGAAGCCCCGGTGAAGGACCAGCCCACACTCCTGGAACCGCCGAAGACTGCGACTTCTCCAGGTCGAGAGGGAGCCTCACTGTGGGAGGGACCAGCCGAGGCGGTGGAACACAAGACCCGTGGGGAATCAGGAGACCCGTGGGACACTCCAGCAGCGGGATGGATAGGAGGCAGCTTAAGGGAAGAGACGGACTGGTACGTCTGACCCGGTAAGCCTCAGCGTGTTTTGGTGGGACCCCCGCACTGATTCATAGATTCATAGATTATAGGACTAGAAGGGACCTCGAGAGGTCATCGAGTCCAGTCCCCTGCCCGCATGGCAGGACCAAATACTGCCTAGACCATCCCTAATAGACATTTATCTAACCTACTCTTAAATATCTCCAGAGACGGAGATTCCACAACCTCCCTAGGCAATTTGTTCCAGTGTTTAACCACCCTGACAGTTAGGAACTTTTTCCTAATGTCCAACCTAGACCTCCCTTGCTGCAGTTTAAACCCATTGTTTCTGGTTCTATCCTTAGAGGCTAAGGTGAACAAGTTCTCTCCCTCCTCCTTATGACACCCTTTTAGATACCTGAAAACTGCTATCATGTCCCCTCTCAGTCTTCTCTTTTCCAAACTAAACAAACCCAGTTCTTTCAGCCTTCCTTCATAGGTCATGTTCTCAAGACCTTTAATCATTCTTGTTGCTCTTCTTTGGACCCTTTCCAATTTCTCCACATCTTTTTTAAAATGCGGCGCCCAGAACTGGACACAATACTCCAGCTGAGGCCTAACCAGAGCAGAGACGGTGGATAAGCCGGGTTGCCCGTTGGCAAAGACTAATTTCCGGGACTTTGGGGCCAGTAGGCCATAGGGCCCAGTGACAAGGGCTAAGTTCCTAGACTTCGAGCCGGTAAGCCAAGCCACTGCGGGACAAAGGTTGCTTTCCAAGCTCTAGGCCATTAGGCCGGTTAGGATACCCCCCTGGGAGGGTTCTTAAGGGGGAGGGTGTGTGGTGGGGCGATTACCCCACACCCAGAGAGACTGGGCTGCGGCAGGCCTAGGCGGCGGCGTAGACGCGCGGCCAATCAGGAGAGGGCTTACTGGGAGCCAATCAGAAGGCAGATTGGAGCCAGCCAATCAGGGCCCGGCTTAGCCATATAAAAGGCTGCCCAGAGCAGGAGCAGTCAGTCTGTCCCAGGCCTTCAGAGGGGAAGGTCTGTCTCCAGAGCTGGGAGGCCAGCACCACGGACAGCGCAGTGCAGGCCAGCCTGAGAGAGTGGGAGAAGGCCCCACTCCATAGCCTGCTAAGCGGCAGGCCTGGGAGGAGGAGGCCTAGCGTAGCGAAGGGCTGTTGGGGAAGCGGTCCAGAGGGATAGTTAGAGGAGGAAGGAGAAGGTGACAGTCTCACTGTCTTCCCAAGGGCCTCTGGACCAGGGCTCAGAGTAGTGGGCGGGCCTGAGGTCCCCCCCCCTTTTTTTCCCCCTTTGTTTGCTGTGCTGTCATACGCACAGCCATAGGCCGCAGGGAGCGGCTGGCCAGAAACATGCCCGGTCCTGGACTGTGAGGATCGGACTCGAAGGCGTGGGGCTGTTGTTTAACCCCCTCCCCCCCCCCCCCCGGAAGTGGGTGTGAAGAGACGAAAGGGACACTGTCGGAGGACAGTGCTCCGGAAGAAGACTCCGTACATTGAGGGTGACGCAAGTCCGTGCACCCAACGCAGGTGGAACGACAGGCGGGACACCACCCGAAGGGACGCCCTACTGGTTCGAGCTAATTCCCCAAGACGACCAGGAGGAGGCGCCACAGCAGTGAGCTACTACCCTGTCACAAGGGCATTAGAGGTCTGGAAATGTTGTGAGTTTTAGTACATGCTTCTCTGCATTTTAGAAAAGCCTAACTCACCATGCTGACATTCTATCCTGCGATACCATGTCAAATAGACAGGGATCATTATTATCTATTTAAGGTATGCATATTTAGCTTCTCTAATTGCACCTGGTATTTCATAGTTCTTCCAGAGAACACACACATATCCTATTTCCATCAATATTTCTTTCCTTCTCCACATTACCGTGGAGTCTGCACTTTTGCTTCACTCTCCACAAGCCTGGAAAGTTTTCTTCCCACTGAGCTACCCTCCATCTCTGGTTCTTTGGTTTCTCTCACCCTCCGTCCCCCATCCCTTGTTTTTTTTTCTTTATGCACTGTAGTGATGAGGAACATTGATCAAACAATAATTCATCTGAACCCTAAAGAGTCTGAGTTTTGGTTACAGATAGCAGAAGAGTAACCATGAGCTGTTAAGACTCTCCTGCTTGGAAAAGTGAAACATCTAAAGGCAAGGTGTGGCATCTATTAGCTTACATGAGGGCCGGCAGAAAATACAGACTAGCCCCTGGGATATTGAAGCTTCATCACCTGGTTTTTAGGGCTATATTGATAGAGGTAGAGATGAATAAATTGAAAGAAACAACTGAGTAGTAACATACATATTGTCTGGGAAGGAAAACTCTATTCCTCCCTCCCCTGACAGACCTCATTGTAACACACTGATGCTAATGCAGCCTTGAGAATCAAGTCATTTTTACAGTAACTGCATATCTTTCCAGGAGCACAGGAAGTTGACCAGAGGATCCACATAGTCCTAGGGGAAAGAGCCTGCATGCTGAGCATGTTTCCTAATGTGTCTCCCTGAACAATAATTACATTAGAAGCCCTGCTGGCTTATAGCCTTTGGAACAAAAAAAATGTTACAAATTGCCATGCTTCAGCCTTTGTGACTCACGCCAAGTCCAGCGCTTTGCCAGTTTCAGAAATTCCAGACTCTATTGATGTCCTTGAAAATGATAGGTCAGTGGACACCTACTCAATGCATGAGCTTCTAAGCACTACAAGTTGATTTTAATAATATAATCTTTTTTAATACAAAGGTCAACAAGAGACCAAGTGGATTTCTCTGAATTTGTGTTTTGCACCTATTACATTTGACTTTGTAATTGCTGATGACTTAGTCCTTTTCAGACTCATCTCTCTTCTTTTACATGGGACTGAAATAGTGGATGAGCATTTCTGGGAATATTAGTAAGGGAGTTGGGTGATAAAGAATGCCAATGCATGGAGCATCCACCCTGAGTATGTTTATCCTCTCTTAAAGAAGAACAGAGGTATCCTAGTGTATAACTTTAACTGTGCAACTATAGCCCCAAGTCTTTAACTCATTCAAGATCCCTGATATCTATTGTTTTTATGCTAAATTTCTGAAATCTGAATAGTACTGTCTTTTTTTAACATTGGACAAGCAAAAAAAGTAAGAAGTTTCGTTTTCTAAGTATCTATGAATTTCTATAATTGCAGGAATTACTCAATTAGTTTATTAGGAGGTTAGTCCATAATCTGATTACTGATGGTTTATGGGAGAGGGGAAAGAGATGGATATTGATTCTAGGAAGAATACATCTGAATGGAATTCTGAAAGGATGTTAAATCATATGGTAATCTTCAAAAAGAGTAGGTGATTCATGCTGACTTTAAGTAACTTAGTACAGTGGTTCTCAAACTGGGGTTCACAAAATGTTACAGGGGGTTCTCAGGAAAAAAATCTCTGATGGTGGACAGAGCTGTCCCTAGAGACAGCAGGGGCCGGCAGCACGGAGTCCCTGGACTTCCAAGAGCTAAGCAGATCAAAGCAAGCATATCTATCACAGTGAGGAGATTTAAACTTCAAGACTCCTTATAAAAATGGAAAGGGAGGTGGATATTTTTTGCTGTTTTTAAGATTAAATAGGCAGCTAGTATTGATTTTAACATTATTATGAATAGGGTGACCAGACAGCAAATGTGAAAAATCGGGACAGAGGGTGGAGGGTAATAGGAACCTATATAAGAAAAAGGACCCCAAAATCGGGACTGTCCCTATAAAATTGGGACATCTGGTCACCCTAATTATGAAGAACAAGTTTAAGCTATGTTGTAATGTGTGTTGTTTGCCTGGATTGCTCAAGACCTGAATGCTTGTATAGGAGTAACTGTTTGAGTTGGCTTCTTAAATACCTTCATGCTGTTTCACATCTGATACTCCTTGATGAAACATAGGAGCCTTGTCTTATAACAGGATTATACAAAGTGATACAAGCTACAAAAGTGAGATCTTGGAAGAGTGTTGCCATTTTCATAATGTAATAAAAATACTGTAATGATTAATAATTAATAATAGTGTGTAATAAGCATGTCATAAAAACAAATTTTATATTTCCAAGATCACTGCTTTTATAATTTATACTCAGGTAAAGGAGGAAATCCCTGGAAATATTCATTTTTAGGAGGGGGTTTGCGAGACTTGACATTTTAGTGAAAGGGGTTCACAGGTTGTTGAAGTTTGGGAACCACTGTCCTAGACCCATAAGGGTGCACCTCAGTAAACCCCATGTATTTCTGATAGATGTGCAAATCAAGCTCCAAGACAATGCAGTTTTGAGGTGTACATGGGATGTGGATCTCTTTACAAAATCCCTGCTGCCTTTGCTCAGTAGAATAGCATTAGCTTCATTTATTGCACGCTTTTGTGGCCCACAAGGGGGGGGAACAGGATTTTTCCCATGGTGAAAATAGTATTTGGTGATCCTGTCTCTCCCTCTGGGGATTAGACATGACTTGTGCTAGGTACTTAACACGCACATAATCAAGACAAGGCTCCTTTCTCAAAGAGTTTAAGTGCTATCAGGTTATAGTTCTCATTGCATTCTCCATGACATTGATCATTCCTCACTTCAGTGAATGCTGATAGCAGGCCCTTTGGCTTCTCATAGATTTTATTTTTGTATTGCTTTAGTTTTTAACTTTTCTTCCTTTTTCACTTGAAATTCTCAATTGACTAATAAATCTCTCCCTCTGGGCATGCCAGTCTCCCCAAACTCTGATAATCTCTAATTAGTGCCTTCTCTTTTCCTATATTTTCATTTGGAATTATCTCTTACAGCTATTATAGTTGCACTGTAACTTCAGCTGCAAGATTACAGTGCTTACCTTCCTCCATGGACCATGCAATTGCCACTTAAGGCATTTAATATCTAGGAAAGATTTGTGAGTGATGCAATGATGACCTCCCCAGAGAGTGAGTACTTTGTCAGTAACAGTCTAGTGTATCTAGCATCAAGTATCGGTACTATAGAGTGTATATGATTATTATGAGTTTTTACCCACTCCCCCATTATTATTTGTTGGTAATTTTATCTAAACATTCTAGAGTGCATTTTAAGATGATGAAAGAATCAATTATCTTAAGCCATTATTAGACAAAATTGTTGTGGAGTTCATAGTGTTCTGTGACTTAGGGTTTGTCTATACTTACGCACTGGTTCGGTGGCAGGCAATCAAACTTCTGGGTTCGATTTATCACGTCTTGTCTGGATGCGATAAATCGAACCCAGAAGTGCTCCCCGTCAACTCCGGTAATCCTGCTTGGCGCGAGGAGTACGCGGAGTCAACGGGGGAGCCTGCCTGCCGCGTCTGGACCGCGGTAAGTTCGAACTAAGGTATGTCAACTTCAGCTATGTTATTCACGTAGCTGAAGTTGCGTACCTTAGTTCGAATTGGGGGGTTAGTGTAGACCAGGCCTTAGATTTCAGAGTGTGGGGGGGAATACTGTAGAAAATAACATATTGATACCTTGCTGCTGTGTATGCAGAAGTTTTAGAGCGGTTCCAGAAAACATCAGAGAGAGTCTGCATGATTGTCCTTTTACTTAGACCACGAAAAGTTCCTTCCTGTTAAAGCAAGTGCTTTAAGGATCTCTCATATATTATCCATACAGAATTGTTAAAGTTAGGTTTATTTGTGGTTTGGCATTTTGATTTTTGAATGACTTTTTGGGGGAGCAGGGGAAGGCGAGGGAGCTGTCGTCCATTTTATTATTACTTTTTGTAAAAGTACTCAGTAAAGAAACTAGACATTGAGAATTGAATTATGCAATTTAAAGAATGTTGTTAAGTTAAAATGTAATTGTTATAGAAACACCTTGGTGTTAAAGTTATCAGATCAATGGCTTCCTGTAAGGACCAATAATAGACTCACAATATTATTGTCAAAAGATGAATGTAAATAAAAATGGGGATCAATAAAATGATAGACCTATATGTTCAGATGGGTGTAATGTATATTATATTTTGGGATAAGCAAATTTCTGATAAACACTCTGGTGCTACAGTCCAGTTACCTCCAATTATTTACATTAGATAAAAAGGGCCATTTTAAATCCAGTAACTGCCCTTCAGAATGCTAGTGACTCAGAGTTGTTCTTAGAAGTTACACTAATAGTTTGTTTTAAATGGAGCTAATTAAGTTACTTCTTCAATTTCACCCATTCAAAACCAAATTTCCCTAGATGCTTCACCAGACAAGCATGATAGATGTACCATTCTCATATGTTACTGCCATCTCTGTCACTAGAGCATTAAAAGTAAAGACTGTAAGTACTGTTAGAGCAATTAGCTCGCAAACTATTTTAAGGCATACAGCTGCACACAGAGACAACAAAGACAAACAAACCATAGCTTAATCACTTATACAAATTAGGTTTTTGAAAAGTATGTGATTGTTACATTCCTTAGGAGAATAGATAGTGTAATACAGTGGCACAAACTGCTTACTTTTTTTGAGGAGAGAGGGGAGGGATATTTTTTAAAAAGAAAACAATTCTTAAATCCTATTTTCTCTGAGAATTCTCCACTGAGTTGCATGGTGGTGATATACATCTTCAATGTCTGCTTGTTTAAAGTGTGATTCTGCTCTGAACAGTGTCTGTAAAATTGGCTTAGGGGGATTCATATTTTCTCAGATTTCCACAGCAAATATTCATCAGTTTTCAAGTTTAATTCTAAAACAAAAATAGTTTTCTAAATACCAGCCTGCCAAACTCACACAAAAACCTAAATTCAAGATGGGTTAATAGTGAACACTGTATCAACACCAATAATGATGATTATATTGGCTAAATTCTACTCTCATTTACAACTTTTCCTCACATGGCTTCACATCTATGTATCCTCTTTGGGCCTATTTCTCTCTTCTTGCTTACGCAAGTTTTACACTGGTGTAAAGTCATTACTTATATGGAATTACTTTTGACTTACTCCACTGTAACTTAGATGATAATCAGATCCTTTATCTTCAGTGGGGTTGTATAACTGTATCTGAGTGAAGAATTTGGCTGAGAGTTGAATTTAACCTAATGCTCAAGTACATAGGATTAATCTGTGGAATGGAAACTCCAAGGGTCAGATCCTCATGTCTGTGCATTCTGCTAAGGTTCAACACCACTGAAGATTTTTTGGGAGGGGATGTGTGATTTTTAAGCCACCTTGATGATCCTCTGGTCTTGAGGAATGACCAGCAGCCAGGGCTCGCAAGAGCATAGGGGCACTCCAGCCATACCTTCTAACCCCTGACCACAGCCACTGCAAATAATAGCTGGAGATGGCATATGAGCTACTATGCTGACACTATACCACCATAGGATTCACCCTGTATTGGGGAATCCCAAGTACCTGGATCCACCAGCTTTTGAGCAGTGTTATGCTTGGATCAGTATAAAATGGCTCTAACTAAGGGCAGGATCTGCTCTTATGAGTTTGCAGTAACTAAGATTCCTCATTCTGTAGCTTCTAAAGTCTTTCTGTATCTACTACGTTATGTAAAACAACCTTGAAGCCTTATTGATGCATTCTCCAAAAGTATCCGTGAATCTGGAAAGCTGGTAAATGTGATCTAATGATTCCTGGATGGCTAAAGCACATGTGCAACTGGATGTACCTTGTAAAAGTAAGCCCCAGCTACATGAAGAAGATTTTAAACACAGTGGCACTAGATACATGCATGTCACCCATATACCTGAGAGCTGGATAAAGCATCTAAAATGTCCAAGACTGTGTGTGTGTGTGTGTGTGTGTGTGTGTGTTCCATATACTTGTAGGCCCTGGGATATGGGATAAATCAAATTTTGGTGCCCTTATCAAGTCAGTATTTTACAGCATTGCAACAGTTTGAAGCTGGGTCCTTTTTTAGAAAAGGCTTAGTGGTAATTCATAGGAAAGCAGAGATTATCTTATTTTAAGTACATGCTTTTCTGTTTTGCTATGGATTATTTTTGCCATTACTTCACAATTATATATTGTAATTAAAAGTTAAAGCAGCTTTCTGTACTCCCATTTGAATTTCAAATGGAATTCTGAGGCTCCATAGACAAAGTGGAAAAAATTAGAATTGTACTTGACTGACATATTTCTATGAGGATAAGATTAAAATACTTTTCTGAGGTGGGAGGGGGGAGAAATCATTTCAGGAACTAAAACATAAGAAAAGCCAAGAATACTGATGCAATTGTCCTCAAGTTAGGAGCTGGTTATGTCTGGATTTTAGTAAATTCTTCAAACAAAATGTTTGTACAGTGCTCATATAGTTTGGACTCTTCTCCCCTCTTCCCCTCCCTCCCACTTTCTACTGTCATGTACAAAAATGTATCCAGTTCTGATCCAACTTGTTTTATGCTAGCATAACTCCCTTGACTTCAACTGAGTTGCTCTTGATATACACTGGTATATGTTTGAATAATAAAATCAGGCTGTATGGCGTTTTGTACCACCATGAAGCATATCATACTGTCAGACATAGCATACTATATGGAGGTTAGTTAGGCTCATCATATCCTACTACTCATATACATCTAATGTGGTCCTAATTATTAGCCTTCATTGTGATTTCTCACCCAGTTTTACACTGGTGTAACTATTGACTTTCATAGAGTTATGCTTAACACTTCATTTTTTACTTGTGTAAATTAACAGAATCCGTCCCTAAGGCCAAAATCTGTACTCAGTTTAAACCAGTAGATTCACATCTGTATTTTCAGTGGTATGTGTGGGGCAGAATTTGGCCCTCTGAGTAGAATTCAGAGCATTAAGGAGGAACACGACAAAAATGTCAATTCTGCAGGAAAGGTAGAGGCGCCAGAATATAATGTGGTTTTGTGGGATTGTGAGAAGAAACACAATTATAAATCTAAATTTAGGCCCCAATACAGGGCAGCACTTAAGCAAAATATATTCTCAAGAATTAACTGCTTTGCTGAATCAGGTCCTAAAAGTAGGAAATACCAAGATTAACTGGCAAAACTAATATACTTACACATGCTGCTCTCATACATTATTCAAGAATCATCTGGTGATTTGGGAAACTTGGGGCCTGATTTTCCATTGCCCTGCACTTTGTGTACTCACCTTATACTTATACCCTTCTGATTTGGTTGCATTTTACACTCTTTGCACTGGTGTAAATGACTACATAAAGTGCAGTGTAAGAGCATACCTAATTTGATATCTCTCTTAATAATTTCCACTCTTCTATACCCAACACAGCACTCTTCTTTTTGGTGTTCCTTTGCAATGTTAGCAAGTGATGAAGCAGAAATGATAGGCCATGAAACCTTCAGAAGTTTATAGAAAATCATGTTATGCTCAAAGTGCCTAGGAAATATAACAACAAATAGTATTGCTATGGTGTAATCATGTGAAACAAATAACCCTGTCCTGCTCCCTTTGAGGTC
The DNA here is from genome assembly GCF_013100865.1 of Trachemys scripta elegans. Lineage (NCBI taxonomy): Eukaryota > Metazoa > Chordata > Testudines > Emydidae > Trachemys > Trachemys scripta. The sequence goes on from NC_048305.1 coordinate 63,222,722, forward strand.
ACTGGCAAAAACCCCATTGACTTTACTGGGAGTAGGATAAAGCCCAAAAGTTGAGTGCATTGTTGGATTAAAGGAATCTTTAGATAAACTACTATTTTTACAAGTATTGTATGACAAACAGTCAGAAGCGATGTGACCCATCTCTATTCCAATTTCATTGTTTCCAAGTTTCTCCTATATTTGTCTGTTTTGCTTTGTCGGAAAATTTTCCTTTTCTTTTAAGGACTTTGAAAGGAAGTCATTAATCAACACTATTGTGCTTTCAGAAAATTCAAGTAATGTTATTTTCACTTTATGCCTTGGAATACCTTCTGAAGAAAATAAAACCTTAGTTTTAACAAACACATTATAAACTAGATTTGGCTTTCCTAAAATCACATGTGCTATCTTTTATCAAATTTTGCCTTTCCAGATGTTCTCTTCAACCATTTCATGTAGTTTCTAATATTTTTTCCTATCGATAATATTAAATGAAATATTCTTTCATAACTGGCTTCAGTCACTTTCTAAAACCTGAACACTCTGAAGCCTCAATACATCTCTCATGAACAGATCACTTTTGTAAAAGAACTACTCCATTTAATTCAAGCCTCTTTCCTCAATACTTCTAATGTGTGTTTTTTTTTTTCATTGATTGGAGCCATATTTGTATTAATCACAAGGGCTACAGCTTTTGTTAATTCAATTAATTGACTGGCTTCGATTGTTTTAAATGTTACCCTGAGCATGTTCAAACATGTACCTGTTGCATTATATCAAGAACTGTGTGACTGGAAAATTGCCTGTGTAAGCAAGCATGTCCAGAGATGAACATCACACAGCTACTACATGGGATAAGTGATGCATAAAGTAGAAGTGGGCAGCTATAACACAGGGCACAGAAGCAACCTGATGTTTGTGCATGTAAATATCCACATGAGAGAGAGAGAGAGAGTGCCATGCAGAAACAGATTGTTCATAGAGTGGTTTCTGACACATCCATCATGCAAGTCTACAGAAGGAAAATCCACTTGCACTATTTCAGAAACTTGTCTTCAGTCCTGAAGAGATTAATGATGGGAGATTTGGAGTTTGGTTCAGTTCTAGTATGAGCCAATACATGCACTGAGAGGTCCTGGATCCCTTCCTTCCTTCACAGGTGCCAGCTCCCTCTAATTGTTCTATCATTTATAATACAGATCAATGGTACATGAAGTCTATTACTCTGTTTCCAATAGATTTTTCTTTAGAGCACTAGGCATAAGGGGAAAAAGACCTGTACTTCATCTACCAATTGTGCAACGCTTCCTTCCTGATGCCTTTTGATTAGCTGAATCCCAGAAGCATGTGATTCATTAACCTCCATCTAAAGAGCTGTTCATAAATGTGCATATATCTACAACTGTTACTGGCTATAAAAATTATCCAGTCCGCTTAATTTTTTTTTTAAATATTGCGTGCTGGAGGGATAGTTGGGTAGCTTGTTGGTCACTGGTCTCAGAAGTTTACTCATCAAGGTTTTGACACAGAATGTCACTTACAGATGCTAATATCTGATCATTGCTCATATCCTAACCCCAGGTTTAGCCTTCTGTGTTTAGATACCCACAAACACTTCAATTCTTAGGTGCCACCAGTAAAAGTTCAGTTTTAGATCCACAGGAGTGACTTTGGATACTATCAACAGGCTGTGCTAATCTGACTGTTCTAACATGTCAGTGATTCTTTGAAAATTTACTCTTGGGAGTTTAGTGTGGGGAGGGGCTGGGAGGGACTTTTCCCCTTTGATCTTTCAAGCTTTCAATTCGGTATGACTGATTAAGACTGTTTTTGTCATGGTAAACTTTCATGCTGGATGTAGTAAAAGGAGTAAATTAATAACTGATTTATTGTAGCAATGTTATGTTTTTACACTAAAATCAATATCCGCTTTATTTCTTAAACTGCCTAAAGTATCTGTATTCCCATTTCCTATTCATTTTAATACATTAGGTGACTAAAATCTGTCTAAAAGTTTCTACAACTTATTTTGTTATGAAATTAATCTAACTTCACTCCATTTGTCAATGTAAATAACAAAGTTATTAGTGTAGGTTCTGTGATTTTGTAATATTTTACAACACCTAACAATACAGCAGCCAACTCTCATACAGGTTATCAATATTTCTAGTTCTGAAGGAACATAATATACAATCCCAAGACTTGTGGCTTTATTGATCTTCTTTCATTCCTATAGAGTGAAAATGAGCTCTCTCTACCAGATATGGGACAAAAAAATCAGTCAATTGCCAATGACAAGAATTCTTTGAAATGGCCACTCGGTGCACAGCCAAACTGTGTGGGCTGATTCTATCTAGCTAATGTCTATTGTATATGCACCCTCTGATGGCAACTCTCCCTGTTGTCATTCCTACTGTGAATAAAGAATGTCTCCTTTCCCCCACCCTGACCATTTACCTGCTTGCTTCGGCTCATGAGCTAGGATTTTCAAAAGACCTCAGGAGAATTAGTTGTCTAGCATCTATTGAATGTCAGTGTATTTAGGTGCCTTAATCTCCATACCCTCCTTTGAAAATCTCAGCCACAATCTCTATAGGATATATAGACAGGCTGATAACTAAAAGTTCATTGCAGTTAACCTGTCCCTGTCATCAGCCTCATGAGAGTCAAACAGGAAACTAGATAGATCACTTTGCACTGATAAGCAACCATAATTTACTCTGTGGACCCAAATCATCGCATTTGTTTTCTTTCTTTCAAGAGACCAGGATGAAATGTGTGCAAATACTGACAATATATACATAAGTGGAGTAAAGACGGTTAAGTGGCATCCCATCTACTTTATCTGAGTACATGGAAGCCCTTCTGTATGTGCCACATACATCTGCATGAGGATTGCAGGCTGGGGAGGGGCATGGTGAGGCAGAGAGGAGTAAGTGCTGTGGGATGGCTGCTGTCCATGATGTCATTCTACTGTTAGTCAACAAACATTGCTGAGGATTTGGCTTCACAAATAATCCAAGCACTGTGTTCGTTTCCCATTGGTGAATGCAATCAATGCTGAAAAAGAGATCTGCTGTGAATGGTAGTGCCCAAATGCTTCCTGCGTCTAATTGTCTGGGAGTGATCCACAGGAACTGTGCAGATACAGTGCAAGTTTTGCACAGATGTGGGGAGAAACTCATTTCTGTTATGTTCATTCCTGGCCAAGTCAGACTGACCATTTTGTTTGGCTGATGAGATGATGTGGCAGCATGGCAGTATAAAAGGAGATTGCCTGTTTCCCATCATGACAGAAGTAGAATGGCCAGTGTGGCAAAAAAAAAAAGTGGTGCAGCAAGATAGTGTTGTATAATAGGGTACGTATAAGAATAATTTACAAAACTAGGGTGTTTGCTCCAGTTAAGTCACTTCCTGTTAATATCCAATAATACTCCGAGGTCAACTTTACAGATGGTAAGTGCTTGACAACAGAAACAATTCCACAAAAACTTATCAAACTGGTTAGAGTGGCTCTAATGCAAATCCCATTGTATTAAATGGAAAGGCTTGACTTCATTTCACATAAGATATACCTGTACTTAATCCATGACATTGATCCAAAGTTATAGGAACCCCACCTTGTTTCAAGTACACAAACACTCCAGTAAACTGTCATTTTCATATTCTATCACATTTCATCATTACATTTTTGACAGATGCAAATTCATGATACAGCCTACTCAAGAAATGCATAAACCCATAGAAACTTTCATTCATCACTGTTAGTGGCATCTATAGCACTAAAGGGAACCCTATAGTCTTATTTTCTTTTCCTGGATTTAAGACCAGCTCTTAGATCTGTTTATTTTTTTATGTTTCTGACACAATTTTGCTGAACATAGACAATTAAGGTTGAGAAGAATGTAAAACATTGCTCTTCAACTCCCACTTGCCTAAATCCTAAATGCACTTGATGAGAGCCGTATACATAAAATCAATACTATTTGAAAGGGATGGGGTTTTGTCTTTTTTTCTCATCTTCACATGTCTGCTAATATAGATGCAAATTTCAGACAATTTCATTGACCAAAGACAATGGGAAGTGAGGGCATTGAGCATTTTCTCCAAGAAGTGCTCAGGACTTTGTAGGATTAGGTTGTTAATTTTTTATGAGATGGTGATTTTGGGCCCAATGCTGTAATATTTATTTATTATTGCAGTAGCACCTAGAGGCCCCAGTTGGGAATTGCAAGGCAATTTGTACACATAATGAAGAGATGACCCCTACCTCCAGAAACCTTGCAATCTAGGTATATGACAAAAGACGACAGATGGGTATAAACAGATTGGGGGAGCACAAGATAAAAGCAAGATGTTTTTAATTTATAATTGGCATAATAGGCATTCATCACTAGTTATCAAATATTTTGTAGGCATCATTGTGGAAGTGAGTATTAAAGAGACATTTGAAGGAAGGGAGGGAGTTGAAGTATTGTGTATTACATGCTTAAATGTCCTTGATGTCAGTGTGTCTTTGGCCACATTAGGTAATTCAGAGGTTCAGTGCCACATCTGCAGCTCTTGTAGGTATAGTATATGAGACAGGTATAATGCATCTTGTAGGGCAAAAGTGTGGTTGCTTCCATGGCCTTGCCTTATCTATCCCCACTTCAGGGGTAGTGGTTGACTTGGGGTCCTGTTGTCTCCTGAGTGCAAGGACAGACACATTACCCAGGTCCTGTACAGGTCTCCAAGGTGGTGAAGGTCCTTCTGTCACTCTTTCCCCCCTTGCTCACCATGTAGCACTGGGCACAGTGTAGTCTTGTATGTGTGGAGCAACTGCAGGATCTGTTCGTTTGTATACAGCACACGGGTTTAGCATGGGTAGATATCATCTTAGATGTCTGCAGTACAGCAAAAAGATATCCAGGGAAACATACAGAATAAGATTTTCCATGGGAAAAAAATGAAAACGTAGGTCTTAACTTACAACATGGGGCTAAGTTCTGCACTGACACCCAGTGCATCTTTGGCCTTTTTCATGGAGTGAGTGCTGAACTTGGTCCAGGTGAGTACAGAAATCTAGTTATTCTGTTTGTTCAAACTCTCCAAACAGAGAGAATGATTGACACTTCTCTGACACTATTAGTTACCCCTGTTCACCTTTTCATAATCATTGGTAATATCTGGACTAGATTTTTCTTTCTGATGGTAATGGATTTAGATTTTGCATGTCCTGCTGCTGCCACCTCACACATCTGAAATGAGATCTGTACAATTAGCCTGATGAAAACAGGTTCACACTAGCTTAGCAATGGGGGTGAGACTGCCTTTTCTAACAGCCTGCCAGTGGGTGGCAAAGGAAATGGTTAATGCTCCCCCTGAGTAGAAAGAAAACCACCAATCTCTGTCCTCTTTACAAGGAGTGCAAGGGAGCCCAGACATGAAAGAAATATGATTGAGCTCAGCTGGAATGTTTGTTATTCTCCACAGGGTAGGAAAAGTAATGTGAAGAAAGGACATATAATGAGCTCTTGATCATCTTACTTATGAGGTAGACTGATAAAGGAACCAGATCCATCTTAGCAGAAAAGAAAATCCTGGCTACAAAGAGCTCTTTTGATTAACTTTATTTGGACTCTGATGGTAGAAAACCCCTTCTTTTAGCTAAATCTCAAACGGTTGAACTTTCTTCTTCCTCGCCCTCATCAACCCCAAACCCATTGCATGAATTTTAAAAGTATTAGGGCAGAGAACTATTCTGTTAGCTTTGTGGTTTGAGGGAAAGCTGGTTACAAAACAAAATATCTTCATCACTATTAAAAGGGGCCCATTCTTGCCACTTCTTTGTAAAGCTCATAGCAACTGTTTGTTTGAAAGCAGGTTTATTATAGGGGATTTTTTTCTTAAATGCTTCCCCACATTTCTGTAAGTTTGATATGAAAGTTAAGCAATCTCACTTTCAGTAAGTGAACATGTTTACTTCTTCAGGCACTTGGTGGCATGAAGGAGAAAAAAATCAGCTATGACTTGATTAGATTTGGTTTTAAGCTAAAAGCAGAAATTTGATTGAGTCACAGCAGGCAAAACTTGGAGAATCACAGCACGAAAGCAAAATGTAAGGATTTGATCTAATTTCAATTAGCGTTAGTTATGCAAAAAGCAATTTAAATTTCCCTTCTTTTCTAAGGATAAATCACAAAGCTTTCATAACTAAAATAAAAGAAAATAATCTATGCATATTTATTATCCAGGCTAATGTAGACCTAAAGGGCTTCATTCACCGTGTTTTATCCACTGCCTACCAAGGCCACGGGTGTTGACCCTGGGCCTTCTCATCCTCAGCTGGGCTCAGAATCCAGGAAGCACAAATATGACAGCTGAGTATCTCCTCTTTTCCACCCCACCTTCACTCACTTCCTGTCTATGCTGCTTGCTGTGTGCATCACCGAATCAGGGCTCCGTTGCTATAACAGGCTTAACCACTAAATTTTACTTATTTATTTAGCTTTGACATGAAAAAAAAAAAATACCCCCACAAAACATCTGAGAGCCCTGCCAATAACTCGACTTATAATAACCACTCACCAGCTTTAATACTAATATACAAATAAAAGAACTCCCGCAGCCTTAAGCCATCAATGGAATTCAACCATTTATGTCTGTAAACAGACAGTAAAACTACAAAACTGCAGAAAAACTTTTCACCCATAATTCATACCCAGGAACATATCACGTTATGGTCCAAGTTGGACAAGAGAGAGACACAAAGTTGGGTGTCGTCAGCATATTGGTGGGGAAATGCAACCCTTACCTCGTTATTAGCCCTCCCAATGGCCTCATATATATATTGGAAAAAGAAAAGTGAAAATATAGGATCTTGAGGTACATTAGCTTGATAGACAAATTTTCCCCAGGTGGAAAGTTTGGCTTCAGGGAGAAATTCTGGCCCCAGTAAAGTTAATGAAAGTTGTACTATTGACATCAGTGGGCCCACGATTTCATCCTAAATATCTATAGAAAAAACACTTCACAACTGTCCATGAGAAGAGAACTCATACAACATCTCTCTCCTCCTCTTGTAATGCTATTAATAACTAAGACCACCTTGCTGAGACCACCTTACATACTGATATTACTTCGCTGGGTGGGTCAGAGACAGGAGCATGGTCTGGCCTAAGGGTGGTGGGAATGTGCAATGGAAGAGTATAGATGGGAGTAAAAGAAATTGTTCAACACTACCATTGGACAATAGAGTGTGTGTTTCACATTCCTGCTTTCTGGCTTTTATATTTATGCAGTCTGGCCTAGAGCAAGTACAGAGTTGCTGACACAGTGAAGAATTTACAGTAGCATGGTACAAGTTGACAAAATGATGTGCAAGCATCACACATCAGAACATTACACAGGATACGGGGAGGGGACATATGGTTCTGTATTTTTTTTTTAATAACTACAGATCCTAGCCAAAGATTTTTGTTGATTTGTACAAAATCTCTTGATTAGATTCTTCAGCCATCTGCTGTAGAATAGCAATGTATGAAAATGTCAGCAGAAAAAAACCCAGGGCTTATAGACTTATTTGTGGAAGTACTTGATTTTGGAATGGGTGTGGAGTAAGTAAATGTGTTCTATTTCAGTATGGTCAAGCCATCTTCCATAAATTTTAAATAAATAAGTTTAGTCCCTAAAGAACAACACAGAAACCATTAAAGTATTAAAGTATATTTTTTGTCTCAGTTGACAATCTCCAATCAGGATGATGAGGAGCAGAATACTGCTGGAATGGAATCTGAATGATCTCCTAGCCCAAAGAGTAGTTTATACATGGCCACTTGCATTATCATTGATTGCACTGTCGACATGCTACACAGATAAATAGGTATTTTGTTTGATTCTTCTGACTTTTTCTTAACCTGCTTGAGCCCAGAAATTGGTTAGTAGTATACATCATCACAACAGATACAGTGTGATGTAGCATCCCAGCTGTCAGCAGCTGGAAGTTGTCTTTACATGATTGATGATAGGCCATTCTCTGAGAACCTGAGCTAAAAGCCTCTGCTTTTGATATAAACTCCCCTGACTTCAGTCAGAGCCAAAGCTTGGTCCTATTCAGATCCCACTATAAGATTGTTTTATTCAGGGAAGCTTTTGGATGAACGTTTTGGTATATTGGATGTCTGTGTCAGGGTGAGTTTTCAAGGATGGAGGTTCTTTTTTATGTTTTTTTTTTTTAATTGGAAGAATGTGATTATCTTGAACTTCAAACAGGCCTAAGCAGAGAGTATTGTTACAGTGGCACTTCTAACTCTCTACACATTTCTAAATATCATTAGCACTCTAATCCCCATTTTTCACTAGCTTTAACTTACCAAAGAGCATGAAATGAGTTCAGAAGAAGGGGAAAGGAAGAAAACTTTAATCAACTTGCTCCAAGGCTATTAGATACCGGGGGTGTCAATTTTGTGTGTGGCTGTGTCACTTTCCAAAAACACATCTATGAAACAACCAGTATTATATTATCCTCCCTATAATTCTGCATTTATACACATACAGTCACAATAAGCTTGGGTTCTACCAGCATTTGGTACATTATTGTTCATACAACATAATCATGAGAGAGATTGGAAGGAATAGGCCTGATAGGAAACTAACAGGTTTAAAGGGAAGAATGATCCATGCAATGTGTGGAAGTCTGTGTCAGGAGGTGTTCTGGTCTTTTCTGGATTCCACTGGGGTGGGGGTTACTCAGAGAGAACTCCCCACTCTAGGGGCGCCAGGTGATACCTTCATAGCCCCCAGATGCCAATGATATTAACAGACTGAATTCTCTTATTTTCTGCTGACTGCTTTTTTGGCTTTCCCTTTTACTGCCAGACACATCACCCATTTCCTCGATGCTTTTCCTATCTTCTCCTTCCTCTCTCACCTTGATCCTGTTACCCCAACTGCTATTGCCCCAAACCCTATTCTCCCCCTCAAAAGAGAAAAAGGGAGGAAAATAACTTTGTAGACTTCCTGTCCCTCTCCCTTTATCTATTGGTGTTGTGGTTTGGGGGTTTGGTTGGTTTGTTTCTTTTAGGTTGTAAGCTGGTTGAGGTAGAGAGGGTCTCTCCATGCTTATTTGCATGATGCCTAGGACTTTTGGATTATCTCTCTACCAGCTCCATCTAGTGTAGGGTGTCATGTGTGTACACATACTGCACATCCCTTTGGAGTGCCACATGTTGCAGCATATCCACTCATTTCATACAGAAAGAAGGTGTGTCCATTTTAACACCACCTCCCTTTCCCTTCCCATCCCTCTGTTGAGGAATGTGTACTCCAGGGAGTCCTTTCAGAATTAGAAGAAGGAGAAGGTTCTTTGCATTGTGTACCCACACCGAGGAGAGATGCAACTTGTCCGTTTTGTTTTGTTTTTTTTTAAGATCTGGGGAGTCTTATTGCATGTAGTGAAATTGCTTCCAAAAAAAAGGGTATTTTTTGCTGATTGTTTTAATTTCACTATTATATTCAATTAGCATTTTTGCAGAATGAGATGCTTTCAGCTATTTTTTTTTTTCAGTGTGTTTTAAGACTGAGCTGTTATCCATAAGGGTTAAATCTATTGCTTCCAGAAGGTGATAAAAAAATTAACAAGACTTAATCAAATTTGTGCACGGCTTGCTGGTGCAGTTTTATAGCTGAATGAAGGACTAAGTCTCCATAATAAAATATCTGTAAATTACAGTTTGAAAGGCTAGTTGCAAAAAAGGCTGTAGGTGGGTTGATTTGTACCAGCACCACTGTATGAACCTATTCAGTGAGATTTAAAAAAAACACATTGCAGAGCACAGCTATTTCTATCAAGTTTGTCCCCGCCCCTTGGAAATTTTAAATATCTGTGAATATAAAAGGTTTTAAACTCTAGCAAGATAATATATATATTATACCTGAATAAGAGCAAGTTTAGCATTAACTTCAGCACAGGAGAATATAGTTTCTGTCGTCACAGTATAATTATCTGTCTGTACATCTGAAGATACCAATAACTGTGTTCATAATCGGGTTCAATGAGTACCACTCTATGTTTGTGCTGGTGTAACTGCATAAAGCAAAGCACCTGCAGTTAATGGGAGTCTTCCTGTTAATGGCAGTCTTCTGTGAATTAAGACTGAGGATTTTGACATAAATATGAACACTTAGAAATTGTGCCATCTAAACAGCTTGTTTAGCCAGAAGTAAACATAGATAAACTTTCAGACAACCCTAGTGAATACTTTTCAGCTATTGGTTGAATGCAGCTAAAACTGCGATTGTGAGCAATAAATATGAATGTGAAGGTTGCTGTAGTTCATTAAAGGTCTGAACTGTATTCACCCAAAATTTAGCAGGTTGATATATTTTTCAATGCTTCTAAAATAAATCTATTGTGGTTAGATCTTAGTCTTGAAGGGAATTCAGAAAATAATCTTGACTTATTTTGAGTTACAGCATGAGTGTCAAAATAGAAAATTGATTTAATAGCCTCTTATTTTTGGCTTTTGTGAAGTATAATTCAAAAACCGTTTATTTTGTGGAATGACAATGTTCTGGCATTTCCTCATTCTGAATGAAGACAATTAGTAAACTGACCTCTATTGTTGGAAAAATAAGAGTTCACACAGTGCACTGAGGAAGTTTTGATATCCCCAAAGTTCATGAAGTATTTTAGTATATAAATTCTGTGTGTGTTTGTGATCATTTGTCTCTTTTTCAGTACATGACCTCTAGGTAAGATTTTCAAAAGCACTCAGAGTTTGCCCCATTCTGCTCCTGAAGTCAATGATTTACTATTGCTTTTAATGGGAGAAAGGTTAATCTAATCATCAGTGCTTTTGAAAATCCCTCCCTGAATGACTGCCCAGACATAAGGGTATGTCTACACTACGAGAGTAGTTCGATTTCACTTAAATCGAATGTGTGGAATCGATATTACAAAATCGAATGTGTGTATTCACACTAAGGACAGTAATTCGACTGTGTGAGTCCACACTAATGGGGCAAGTGTTGACATTGGAAGCGGTGCACTGTGGGCAGCTATCCCACAGTTCCCGCAGTCCCCGCTGCCCATTGGAATTCTGGGTTGAGCCCCCAATGCCTGCTGGGAAAAAAAATGTGTCGAGGGTGGTTTTGGGTAACTGTCGTCATCCAACCGTCATTCCCGCCCTCCCTCCCTGAAAGTGCCGGCGGGCAATCAGTTCGCGCACTTTTCTGCTGAGTGACAGCGCGGACGCCACAGCACTGCGAGCATGGAGCCCGCTGCAACCATCGCTGCAGTTATGGCCGTTGTCAACACCTCACACCTTATCAGCCACATTTTCCAGAGGCAGATGCTGAGAAATCGGATGAGGAGGCTACGGCAGCGCGATGAGGACATGAAATCTGAGAGTGGCACAGACCTGTCACAAAGCACGAGACCCCGCGCCGTGGACATCATGGTGGCACTGGGTCATGTTGATGCCATGGAACGGAGATTCTGGGCACGTGAAACAAGCACGGACTGGTGGGACCGCATAGTGCTGCAGGTCTGGGATGAATGTCAGTGGCTGAGAAACTTTCGCATGCGGAAGGGAACTTTCCTTGAACTTTGTGAGTTGCTGTCCCCTGCCCTGAAGCGCAAGGACACCCGGATGCGAGCAGCCTTGACTGTCCAGAAGTGAGTGGCCATAGGCCTCTGGAAGCTTGCAATGCCAGACAGCTACCGGTCAGTCGTGAACCACTTTGGCGTAGGCAAATCTACCATGGGGGTTGTTGTGATGCAAGTAGCCAATGCAATCATTGATGTACTGCTGTCAAAGGTAGTGACCCTGGGAAATGTGGAGGTCATCATAGATGGCTTCACCGCGATGGGATTCCCAAACTGCGGTGGGGTTATATATGGAACTCACATCCTATCCTGGGACCGGACCACCATGCCAGCCAGTACATTAACCAAAAGGGCTACTTTTCAATGGTGCTGCAAGCACTGGTGGACCATAGGGGACGTTTTACCAACATCAATGTCGGATGGCCGGGCAAGGTTCATGACGCTCGTGTTTTCAGGAACTCTGGTCTGTTTAGACGGCTGCAGGAAGGTATTTACTTCCCGGACCACAAAATAACTGTTGGGGATGTGGAGATGCCTATAGTGATCCTCGGGGACCCAGCCTACCCGCTAATGCCCTGGCTCATGAAGCCCTATACAGGCACCCTGGACAGTGAAAAGGAACTCTTCAACTACCATCTGAGCAAGTGCAGCATGGTGGTGGAGTGTGCTTTTGGACGTCTCAAGGGGAGATGGAGAAGCTTACTGACTCACTCTGATCTCAGCGAAACCAATATCCCCATTGTTATTGCAGCTTGCTGTGTGCTCCACAATCTCTGTGAGAGCAAGGGGGAGACCTTTATGGCGGGGTGGGAGGTTGAGGCAAGTCGCCTGGCTGCTGATTACGCCCAGCCAGACAGCCGTGCGATTAGAAGAGCCCAGCGGGACGTGCTGTCCATCCGGGAGGCTTTGAAAGCTAGGTTCCTGAGTGAGCAGGGTAACCTGTGACTATTTAGTTTGTTTACAGAGAAGCTGAACCTGCCCCCGTTTCTTTACCCAGTGAATGTTCACTATCCTCTCCAGTTTCATACCCCATTCACCCCTTCCAACCCATGTTTAAAAATAAAATCACTGAAAATTTGTTACTGTTTTCGCGGTAAAGTGTTGAAACTGGGACGCAGACTGTGGTGGGGAGCGAGTGTAGTGTACTGATGCAAAGGACGCTTCTAAACTCGAGGAATGACAGGTTCCTGCTTCTACAGTGGTCCGCACTGGTGGACTGATTGTTTCAACGGAGCCTGCCACTCCTCCTGTTCGGGACTCTATGTGTGGGGGCTATGTGACTTTGTGGCAGGGGGAGGACGGTTACAGATCCACTGCTGCGTGGCTCTGTGATCCAGGCTAAGGACCGCTGCATAAGATCTCTAACCTCCCTCCCCTGCCACAAAGTCACATAGCCCCCCCCCCCCCCGAAAATGAAAACCACCTCCCACACTGACCAGGGTGCCTAGTGACTGCACTGTGTGTGTGACCTGCTGCTGAACCTGCCCCCGTGTCTGTACCAACCCTCTTTCCCCCCTTCAAACAGACTGTCCTCTAAAAAACATAATGGAAACAGTAATTAACAGAAACATATTTTTTATTAGCAACTAGACAGTTAGGGGATGAAACTGGGATGGGGGCTTGGGTGAGGCGGGAAGGAAAGGACTTATCAAATTTTGGGGAATGACAGCCTTTGCCACTTGAGCAGTCTGCAGGGGTAGAGTGACAGTTTTCACGGACTCTGCAGCCCCTCCTTCTTGGTACTTTGGGTGAGGGGGGTATGGGACTTTGTGGCGGGGGACGGTGGTTACAGATAGACTGCAGCGGGGCTCTGTCCTCCTGCCTCTGGTCCTGCAGAACATCCACAAGGCGCCAGAGCGTGTCCGTTTGCTCCCTCATTAGTCCAAGCAGCGTTTGAGTCGCCTGCTGGTCTTCCTGCTGCCACCTCTCCTCCCGTTCGCTGTGTGCTCGCTGGTATTGGGACATGTTCTCCCTCCACTGAGTCTGCAGGGTTGCCTCGGCTCGGGAGCAGTCCATAAAGTTCTGAGAACATGTCGTCCCGTGTCCTTTTCTTTCTACGCCTAATCTGTGCCAGCCTCTGGGAGTCTGATGACCGGGTAGGTTGGGAGACAGTCACAGCTGTGGGATGGGAAAAAGGGAGTGAATTCCTCAGGAAGATAAATTTTTTGGTGAACAAAGAAAATAGTCTCTCTGTGAACAAGACCATTCACAGCACTTATCACATGCGCACTCAGGACGAAGTCAAATTTTCGGCCTTCGCATTCAGTCCCTGGGGTCTTGCAGTGCAGATCACAGAAGCGGAACAGGACAGCGGAATTTGGGTAGCAGGCTGACATGGTAAGCCGTAGACTTGTGGCACCTTAAAACTTTAATAATAGCACTGCCCTACTTAGATGTTCAAAGCAATGCTCCTAGCGTTGGCCAGTTCCTGCTGCCACCAATCCGGCAAGCATGAACTCTGCCCCTGTCCCACCCCCTTGCGGCTGTCCCCGGGAAAGATCCCTCTATGCTGCCCCTCTCCTGCCTCCACCGCATGGCTTTAAACCGCCGGTTACAGTTCTGTAAAGGAACAGGCAAGCAGTCCCAATACTAACATTCCCCTAATTCAAAGCAGGTCACCATGAGCGACATCACTCTGATGCGGATTTCAGACAGCAACAAAGAACGCATGCTTCGTGAAAGCCTGCAAAGACCAGGGCCGTACACCGCCATGCTGAGCAAGGCAATGATACCAGAGTACTTGATGATAGCCTGGCGCGGAAACGTTTCATACTATGGGGGACACAACAAGGCCGCTCTCCCAAGGAACCTCATGCAAGGGCTTTCCAATTACCTCCAGGAGAGCTTCATGGAGATGTCCCATGAGGAGATCTTCTCGTAGATCTTTGCATTCCCTCTTTTCGATCGCAGCTCCGAAAGCACGGACTCATCGCCCCACACAGCAATCAGATCCAAGACTTCCCGATCAGTCCATGCTGGGGCCCTCTTTCTATTCTGAGATTGCATGGCCATCTCTGCTGGAGAGCTCTGCATCGTTGCCAGTGCTTCTGAGCTCGCCACGATGTCCAAACAGGAAATGAGATTCAAACTGCCCAGACAGGAAGAGGAATTCAAATTTTCCCGGGACTTTTCCTGTGTGGCTGGTCAGAGCATCCGAGCTCAGACTGCTGTCCAGAGCGTCAACAGAGTGGTGCACTGTGGGATAGCTCCCGGAGATATTAGCATCGATTTCCATCCACACCTACCCTAATTCGACCTGGCCATGTCGAATTTAGCGCTACTCGCCTCATTGGGGAGGAGTACAGAATTCGAATTTAAGAGACCTCTATGTCGAACTAAATAGCTTTGTTGTGTGGACGGGTGCAGAGTTAATTTGATTTAACACAGCTAAGTTCGACAAACTCCTACTGTAGACCAGGCCTAAAAGGTATATCTTGAATTTGTGCAAGTTTATACAAGGTATACAACTAAGTGAGCAAAAAATATTAATGTGGCCCAAGCTCTAGAATTCACCTATTAAATATTTGTAGACTATTTTCATTCCCTTAACTGTCTCTTGCTTAATTTTATATATTTTGGCTCCCGCTGTCTCTTCAATACTATTCCCAACCCAGTTGTTGGGCTCATCTACTTGTTTCCTGCTCTCCTTAACCTAGGCCTTCATTCTGCCAAGACTTTCATATGTCTTTATTGCATGTTTATATAGTGCTTATCATAATGAAGCCCCAGTTAGGGAACTCTAGGTGCTACTTTAATACAAATTTGAATTTTACCCCCAATATCTTTCTGCTAATAAATTGCTCAGTGCAGTGATGCAGGTGGAGTTGCCAAAGGGCAGTATACCTAAGGATTACTCTGTTTAACTAGGGATAAAAATAGACTTATGGGATAGTAATTACCAGCATCAGGGAGTAGTTTTGTTTTTTGTTTGAAATCAGTAGTTAGGTTTGTTTTCCACAACTTTTTTTTTTAAACCTCCCTATTTCTCCATGATTTTTCAACATTTTCAATTATTCAGATTTAAAAAACAGAAACAAAAGACCCCTCATGAGGATGTTTTTTTCTTCCCTTTTTCCTGAAGTTGCCTTTCCTGCTTTTGTATATCAGAGGTAGGCTCTATGGCACCTTAATCAGGGCCGACTTCAGGCACCAGCGAAGGAAGCAGGTGCTGGGGCGGCCAATGGAAAGGGGCGGCACATGCGGGTCTTCGGCGGCAATTCGGCGGCGGGTCCCTCGGTCCCTCTCTTCCTCTTAGAGCTGCCGCAGAAGTGCCGCCGAAGAAGAAGAGAGGGAAGGAAGGACCCGCCGCCGAATTGCCACCGAAGAATGAAACAGCATGATTGAGCTGCCGCCGAAGTGCCACCGATCGGCTTTATCTTTTTTTTTTTATTTTCCTTCGTCACTTGGGTGTTATTTTGAATTCATGAGCCTTCCTCCAGGCTAGTGGATTTTAATACATCCTCCCATTATATTAGTCTTCATCGATCCCTTTATGCATTGAAATCATATACTAATGATATTTTTCAGATATTTAGAAACTTAAGATGTTAATGTTCTGAAATATGGTGATGTTTCAACTTTAAGTCCCAATCCTGGACTCCTGACATGTGAAATGCCACTGATTTCCCATTCCCACCCTTATCCTCCTCAACACTCTCTCTCTTCTGGTCAGCAGGAAAGGCAGGCCAGTGCCTGTCTCTTAACCTGGCCTCAACTGCTTCATGCCCCTCCTGTCTATCCCTGTAAACTTTCTCCCTTTTGCCACCCATTGTAAGGAAGTTTTTAAAGGGGAAATGCCCCTTTTCTTCCAGCTAGCAAAACAAAGAGGTGGGAGTACAGGGCATTCAGTACTATTCAAAACTGGCCATATTCAAGATACTATCAAGAGTAGTGCCTACATTGACAAATATGAAAGAAAGTATTGTACTTTCTGTTTATATGCCTGTCTCTTGAAATTGAATAAAGAAATTCATTTCAAGAATGAAAAATGGTGTGTATCTTGGAAAGGAAAATGGGACAAGGGAGTGCATTGTGATGTTTTTCTCCCCTATCTGGAAACCATACAGTGTGTGGTTTCTGCATCTTGGAATAAGAGAATTCATTATAAAAACTTGATGAAACACTTTTAATACAGATTATATAGAAGGATGGCACAACTTTGAGTAGGATATGAATTACGTTAGCCATTGTGTCCTATATCATCAAGCCTTTTATGTTCCTTTCTGCCACTCTTTGTACTTACAGTCTGTTGTTCTCTTCTTATAACATTTATGGGCTCTCTCCTTATTAATTTTTGGGCTCCCAATTCAGCAACCATTATTCTTTTCTTCTCAAATTACAATATCAAGCTTAAAGTAAAAAAAATCACAGGCTTTTTTGGCCATATATTGTAAAAAGCATCCCCAAACACCTGTATGAATGTAACATCTGTCCTTATGTATAGGTAATTGAGGGTGAGATAGATGTTAATATATTTTCAGTGAGATGAAAGTTTAAATTACCCTTGGGTTGAAGCTTCATCACAACATTTTTAACAGTCTGTGGTTGTCAATCATGTTGTCATATCAGATTTATATTCACAACAGAAACACAGAGCTCATTATTGTGATCTATAATATGTTTTGTACTAAACAAATTGTTTGGTTAATATTTTATCTGTATTCAGGTTTCAGTTTAGGTTCCAAGGTATTTTTATAAGAAATACCCATTGTCTATCACCTAAAGTGCTACATGACCATACATCATACAGATGAAATGACAATGGGCGGGAGGAGGGTGATTGAACTATGAAATCTGTTCTTGTAAAATCAATTGTAGTTGTACCACACTTGCATTTTTGCCAGTATTTTAAAACTTTGGTAGATGGTTACATTCATAACACAATAAACAAAAATTTTATTTTTTTTTAAGAAAAAGTAATATTTTCCCATTATTTTGACATCTGTGTGTGTGTATAAATATATAAAAAAATAATTCAGTATGATGACAATATAAAATGGATGAACCTATGGAAAATTCAATATCAATAAAACAAAATCTTTAATTCATGGGTGCACCAAAATAAGTAGAAACGATAATTTACAAACACCAAGTATCAGGGGGTAGCCGTGTTAGTCTGTATCTACAAAAACAACAAAGAGTCTGGTGGCACCTTAAAGACTAACAGATTTATTTGGGCATAAGCTTTCGTGAGTAAAAACCTCACTTCTTCGGATGCATAGAGTGAAAGCTACAGATGCAGGCATTATATACTGACACATGGAGAGCAGGGAGTTACTTCACAAGTGGAGAACCAGTGTTGACAAGGCCAATTCAATCAGGGTGGATGTAGTCCACTCCCAATAATAGATGAGGAGGTGTCAATTCCAGGAGAGGAAAAGCTGCTTCTGTAGTGAGCCAGCCACTCCCAATCCCTATTCAAGCCCAGATTAATGGTGTTGAATTTGCAAATGAATTTTAGTTCTGCTGTTTCTCTTTGAAGTCTGTTTCTGAAGTTTTTTTGTTCAATGACAGTGACTTTTAAATCTGTGATAGAATGACCAGGGAGATTGAAGTGTTCACTTACTGGCTTGTGTATGTTACCATTCCTGATGTCCGATTTGTGTCCATTTATTCTTTTGCGGAGGGACTGTCCGGTTTGGCCAATGTACATGGCAGAGGGGCATTGCTGGCACATGATGGCATATATGACATTAGTGGATGTGCAGGTGAATGAGCCCCTGATGGTGTGGCTGATGTGGTTGGGTCCTCTGATGGTGTCGCCAGAGTAGATATGGGGACAGAGTAGGCAACGAGGTTTGCTACAGGGATAGGTTCCTGGGTTGGTGTTTCTGTGGTGTGGTGTGTAGTTGCTGGTGAGTATTTGCTTCAGGTTGGGGGGTTGTCTGTAAGCGAGGACTGGCCTGCCTCCCAAGGTCTGTGAGAGTGAGGGATCATTTTCCAGGATAGGTTGTAGATCATGGATAATGCGCTGGAGAGGTTTTAGCTGGGGGCTGTATGTGATGGCCAGTGGTGTTCTGTTATTGTCCTTGTTGGGCCTGTCCTGTAGTAGGTGATTTCTGGGTACCCGTCTTGCTCTGTCAATCTGTTTCCTCACTTCCCCAGGTGGGTATTGTAGTTTTACGAATGCTTGATAAAGATCTTGTAGGTGTTTGTCTCTGTCTGAGGGGTTGGAGCAAATTCGGTTGTATCTTAGGGCTTGGCTGTAGACAATGGATCGTATGATGTGTCTTGGATGGAAGCTGGAGGCATGTAGGTACGTATAGCGGTCAGTAGGTTTCCGGTATAGGGTGGTGTTTATGTGACCATCACTTATTTGTACTGTAGTGTCCAGGAAGTGGATCTCTTGTGTGGACTGGTCCAGGCTGAGGTTGATGGTGGGGTGGAAATTGTTGAAGTCCAGGTGGAATTCTTCAAGGGCCTCCTTTCCGTGGGTCCATATGATGAAGATGTCATCAATGTAGCGCAAGTAGAGGAGGGGCACTAGGGGACGAGAGCTGAGGAAGCGTTGTTCTAAGTCAGCCATAAAAATGTTGGCATACTGTGGGGCCATGCGGGTACCCATAGCAGTGCCACTGACTTGAAGGTATAAGTTGTCCCCAAATCTGAAGTGGTTGTGGGTGAGGACAAAGTCACAAAGCTCAGCCACCAGGCTTGCTGTGGCCTCATCAGGGATACTGTTCCTGACAGCTTGTAGTCCATCCTCATGTGGAATACTGGTGTAAAGAGCTTCTACATCCATGGTGGCCAGGATGGTGTTTTCAGGAAGAACATCAATGCACTGTAGTTTCCTCAGGAAGTCGGTGGTGTCTCGAAGATAGCTGGGAGTGCTGGTAGCATAGGGTCTGAGGAGAGTGTCCAAATAGCCAGATAATCCTGCTGTCAGAGTACCAATGCCTGAGATGATGGGGCGTCCAGGGTTTCCGGGTTTATGGATCTTGGGTAGCAGATAGAATACCCCTGGTCGGGGTTCTGGGGGTGTGTCCATGTAGATTTGTTCCCGTACTGTAGCTGGGAGTTTCTTGAGCAGATGGTGTAGTTTCTTTTGGTATTCCTCAGTAGGATCAGAGGATAGTGGCCTGTAGAATGTGGTCTTGGAGAGTTGCCTGGCAGCCTCCTGTTCATAATCTGACCTGTTCATTATGACTACAGCACCTCCTTTGTCAGCCCCTTTGACGATAATGTCAGAGTTGTTTCTGAGGCTGTGGATGGCATTGCGTTCTGTACGGCTGAGGTTATGGGACAAGTGATGTTGTTTGTCCACAATTTCAGCCTGTGCACGTCTGCGGAAACACTCTATGTAGAGGTCCAGTCTGTCATTTCGACCATCAGGAGGAGTCCACGCAGAGTTCTTCTTCTTGTAGAGTTGGTAGGAAGGTTCCTGTGGGTCAGTGCACTGTTCAGTGGTGCGTTGAAAATATTCCTTGAGTCGGAGACGACGAAAGTAGGCTTCCAAATCACCGCAGAACTGTATCATGTTCGTGGGGATGGTGGGACAGAAAGAGAGTCCCCGAGATAGGACAGACTCTTCTGCTGGGCTAAGTGTGTGGTTGGAAAGATTGACATTTAGTATGCCCAAATAAATCTGTTAGTCTTTAAGGTGCCACCAGACTCTTTGTTGTTTTTACAAACACCAGTAAATTTTGGCTTTCACCCCTCTTTTGCATGTGGTCAACTACAAATAAGTTTATTGCTTGGTATACTGCAATGCCATAAACATTATCCTTAATCAACAGGAGATATGCTCTTTCAAGGAAGAGCGAAATTAAGTCTACTGCTTGCTTAGTGGCTATGGAATTTTAAAAGGGATTGAGAATTTAAAAAGACTTGCGTGCCCAAAAGTGCATCATCTCTGCAAAACTTTACACATATGGGGAGTTCTTACTCATGTGTGTAGTACAATTAGCTTCAATACTCATGTGAGTAAAGATTGTTCATCTAGCACTCATATCCTCAAGGACGCAGGTCTGAACCCCTAAGGTTATGTATACATGGTATAACCTTAGGCTGGCTTTATTTTGCTGCACTGTAATGTGAGCTCCAGTCTCTAAACCCGGCTCTGTGACTCACTGGTGCAAGGTTGTTGGTTGTTTTTTTTTTATGCCATGTACACATACCCTAAAATACTCTGGATAAAATCCTGATGCCATTGATATCAGTAGGGATGGGGGGGGGGGGGGGGGATGGGTTACCACTGACTTCCATGTTGCTAGGATTTCACCCCCTATGTATTCACTACTGTCTTGAGTACTGGGCAGAATTCTACTTTGCTTTCTGTAGGGTCCACTGACATCTGTCTTTTTCCAGGGGGACTGTAGCTGCTTATGTCTGTATGAACTTGTTCCTACTGCGAGGATGACCAAATGTCTCTATTTTAGAGATACTTGGGGCTTTGTCTTATGTAGGCATCTATTACCCACTACCCCATCCCAATTTTTGACACTTGGTATCTAGTTACCCTAGGGACTACACAGTTTTAGATGGGCATTACTCTGTGTATGATAGGAGAGAGAAATGAGGATGGGCAGTGGGAGTTCCCATAACAAATATGTTTATGGAAGGGTGGGGAAAATGGGTTAAAAGTGAAGCCCCCAAAATCAATTTTTTATGGAAATATTTGACAGAACATTAAAAAAAAATCCAGCCGTTACTCTATATAAATATATATGCAGAAATCAAGAATGGGAGAACTCATTGTTTTAGGTGTCACAAAACATTTACTCTCATAATTATCCATAATTTTATGAGGATAATATAATTTAAAATGTGAGCCAGATCCTTAAGCAATGTAATTCAGCATAGCTCATGGGAAGTCTATAGTTGGCCAATTTACGCTCTTAGGTTTGCTTTTCTTTTTCTTTCTAATTTTGTTCTAAATCTAGAACCTGGTGGTTTTGACGGGCTTCTAAATTTGGCAGAATGAGTCATTTCATCAAGCTCTGTGGGAGCAAGGATGCACTACTGCCTAAATACCAGGGATACAAATAAAATACCAAAGAGTGGAGGGGGAAACAGTGATTTTATGCCACTTCTTCCCTCATCTCCATCATCCTGGCATTCGCTTGTAAACAGTTTGTCTCCTAGTTCATGTTAGAACAGCTTTAAGGCTATAATCAGGAGAACAGCGATGCTCTGGCTTTCTCATCCCTCTGCCATAACTCTGATACATATTCTAGGTGGAAAGGATGATGCTATTCTTACACGAATTAGAGATTCCTCTATGCTAGTGAAATTACAGCTGGTGGTTTATAATGGCTTACAAGGTTCCCTTGCACTGTAAGAGCAGTGTAAAGGAGCCAGAATTGAAATGAGGCTCTGGCCCATTTATCTTCATTAAAAAGTGAGCTACATATTGTTTGTTTCAGGCTGAGGTGCTTGAGCACAACTGTATACCATTGAGCACTCTCCACTCCCTCTGACTTCTCTCAGGATTGGGCCCATACATTGTACTCTCCAGTTACATGAAACACAACTGTACCCCTAACCCTTCTGTATTTACTATACTAAAGTTTTGAATTTAAATTTGTCTAAAAACCTATTTGGACATTCAGGCTCTGTCTAAAACAAACCAGTAAATCGCTCTGTAGACAGCTTGATATCTTGAGCTTTGTCCTTGAGAGCAGCTGAAGCTTATTGGACTGTAAAGCCAAAATTACCCAGAGCATAAGGTATTTTTAAACACACGTTATTCCAAGGTAGACAGCTGCTCACTGCATGAATACTCCACTCACTGCTGTGCACAGCAGTTAACTTTCTTTACTTGAAAGCACCAGAGCATGGAAGATAACCTATGCCCATTGTTTTTTCTATTATTCTTTACTATCTACTCAATATTATCAAAACGGCTTTTTTTTTTTTTTTTTTTTTTTGCTGTCAAAATACAAACAGCTCTGGAAATCCAGCAGAAAGAGCACAGCTGATGAAATTAAGTATTTTAGTAATCTAAACGCAAAATTATTTTCTTAAGGCCACCAAGAAGGAAAATGTCAGTTTTTTTTAATTCAAAATAAAAGGTACCCACACTTCTATGACTGCAACTCTAGCATTTACTTTTCTTCTTTCACATGTCCTTTAAAGTCCACCGGGGAGAGCGGGGGAAGGGTGTTAGGGGAGAAGAGCTAGAATGCTGACATTTTGTTACAATAATACACATTTTACTCAGTAAAAGTCAGTCAGAGTGCACTCAGCAATAGGTATAGCCAAGGAAACATGGAATACTAAGGGAAAGTGGACTATTAACCACCTTTGAGGTACCAAGGGTACTAAGAAATTAAATATATGCTCTAAATGTCATACATATCAGGAAGCTGCTGAACATGTTGTGACAAAGTTCCTTCTCTATCTTGGTGGGTCCTGTGCTTATTGGCGGATTTTCTTGCCTCAGAGATTCACCATGTGGGTTGGGGAACAGCCCAGAGACCTTCCCCTCTGGTAGAACCCACCCAGGTCAATTGGGAGGTTTGGGGGGAACCCAGTCCCACCTTCTGCTCCGGGTTCCAGCCCAGGGCCCTGTGGACTGCAGCTGTCTATAGTGCCTCCTGTAACAGCTGCATGACAGCTACAACTCCCTGGGCTACTTCCCCATGGCCTCCTCCAAACACCTTCCTTATTCTCACCACAGGACCTTCCTCCTGGTGTCTGATAACGCTTGTGCTCCTCAGTCCTCCAGCAGCACACCCTCTCACTCTTAGCTTCTTGTGCCTCTTGCTCCCAGCTCCTCACACTCACACCACAAACTGAAGTGAGCTCCTTTTTAAAACCCAGGTGCCCTGATTGGGTTCCTCCAGAGGGGAAGGTCTCTGGGCTGTTCCCCAACCCACATGGTGAAACTCTGAGGCAAGAAAATCCGCCAGTAAGCTCAGGATCCACCAACGTAGAGGAGGAACTTTGTCACAATATCTAGCCAAGTGCTTTTGGCTCCAAGTGTTCAAAAAAATAATAATCTCATTTACATCTTCTCAGCATTTACTAGTTTAAGTGTGTGTGTGTGTGTGTGTGTGTGTGTGTGTGTGTGTGTGTGTGTGTGTGAGAGAGAGAGCGCGCGCACACACCTTCTGAGGGAAAACTAAATCAAATAAATGAGGTTTTTTGCATTTAGTTGAAAATGCAGTGAGTTTTTATGAGTGAGCTCTGTAGTCTTGGTCCAGTTCCATCTCCTGTACATAGGAATCTTGCCATATTGATCAACAGTTTCTCAGAGTGAAAAGGAACAAATGAGCATTCATTTAGAACAAAATTAAGATGTTGAGAAAAAAATTAAAGCACCAAAGGATATGAAGAGAAGAAAGTCTTTGTGTCTATGCATCAATGCAGGACTCTGGGTAATAAACAAGAGGAATTGGATTTTCTTATTTATGAAGATAAATTCAACCTAATTGGAAATACTGAAACCAGGTGGGAAGATTTGCATGATCAGAATATTAAAATCAATGGTTATTTCCTATTTAGTATAGATCAAATGGGTAAAATGGGAGACGGAGTAGCATACTATCAAAAATGGCAATATCTGTTTTGGACTCACTGACAAGTTGAACACAAATTATCTTGAATGCTTATGAATCAGTGTTCTGACAGATAAAGCCAAGACAGGGTATTAATGTTGTCTGCTGCAGACCAGCGAATCGTGTTAAAGAACAGGATGACTGGCTCATTAATTACCTATTTTATCATGGGGGACTTCAATCTGGGTGACACAGGCTGGAGGTCTCATGATGCAAGGTCTTCCGAATTTCTAAAAATTATAGATGATTTACTAGCTCAAAACATGTTTCAACACAGTCTATATTGTACTTCATCTTGACATGGAGGAATTGATCACAGATCTGAAAGTTAGTGGTTGCTTAGATGCCAGTGATCATAACTTGATCACATTTGTTGAGTGCAAACAGAATAAAGTCCAAAGCTGTAATATATATATGTGGTGCATTAAAAGTGCCCATTTCACAAAAGTGAAAACAATTATGAACCAAATCAGTTTGGAGAAATATTTATATAGAAAAATGTGAATGATGATTGGGAAATATTTAAGAATATTTTCCTAGCTGCCCCCAAATTTCCAATGCTATAATCAAGGCAGAAAGGCTACTTATTAGAAGTTAGGAATGATAGAAAATTGATAAGAGAAGCCCCTCCCCCTCCCCAAAAAAGAGAGAGAGAGAGAGAGAAAATCAAGCAGAAATTTAAGTCCATCAGAGTTAAGGAATTTAAGCATATTACAAACAAAATTAATCCTCACAACGTGTCGATCCATTACAACAAATAAATAGTAGAATCATCAATAATAATTCAGGTCAGAAGTGTCCAATAAGTATTTCTCTTTGGTATTTGGAAACAGCAGGATGATGTATTCATATCTGATGATGATGATGATTGATGATGTAAACTTTTTTCCATTCCAACAGTAATTCAGAAACATGTTGAACAGCAGCTACTAACGTTACACATTTGTTATAGCAGCAGGTCCTGATAAACTGCCCAAGAGTTTTAAAAGAGCTGTCTGAAGACTTATTGGAACCTGAAACTATGTGGACAAGCCAGGAAGGCATCTCTTGCACTTTGTATATTCAGATTCAATCCACAGTGAGCTTACCTGGTAAAGAGTTTGAAAAGTAAGTTTTGGGCCATTTAACAGAGGTGGCATCTGTGTAAAAGTCTCCCAAAAAAGAGCTTTGCAAATTTAGTTTGCGCTCATAATGCCTACCAAATTCTCTATACAAATCATCATAGACCCTGACCCAATAAAAGCAGGATGGAAAATATCCCCTGGAAGACATAAAACACAATCGCTGGATGGCATCAATTGATAGCTGTCATCTTACTTCATGACATGCTAGATTTGGTTTGGAACAGAACATCATGGAGGTGCATAATGCATTAGATGGTCTTTACTCTGTCCAAGCAATGGCATAAGAGCTAACCTAAGTTCTCCTGCATTTGAAATCTGGCATGTTTGAAAGTTTTTTGCATAGTGAATAGGAAGGGATATGATTCACATTATTCTTATGTATTTGTCTAATAGTAATATTTCACACAAATAGTGTCTTGAAAATGAGGATCCCAAAGTATTTTCCAATTAGTCTCACTAGTGGGAAAGTGACATTGTTGATGGATGGGGATACCAATGTACATACATGTTAAGTGTCTTGCTCGAAGCAAGAGAAGAAAATGCAATTAGAAGTCACTTTTTCAGAAACATTAGTAACATGTCATTATTAAAAGACCACTCATCTGGACTCAATTTTACTGTAAAACCAATTGTGTCCCTTTAAAAAACACATAAGGAAGCTCTTAACATGCAACCCAAACCCACAGTTTATATTTCTTTATATAATATAAACTACCATATAAGCATTCAGGTCTTTTGAACAGCCACACAAAATCAGCTTTACCTCTTCATAAAATATCATTGGCAATGGTTCTTTTAAGAACCACACAGAACCAGTCTAGCTTAGTGCCTTTATAAATTATTGCAGGTAATGACCCTTTAACAAGCCACATAAACAAATATCACCTCTTAAAAATGCCAAAGCACCGAACAATCCCTTAAAATATCATTAAAAAGAGAAGCAAAACAACATACTTTTATCTTTTTAGCCTGTTGACAACAGTTTCTTGCCTCTTTGGAGGAATCAATTCTTCCTGTCTTGATTGCTGTTTTATTGCCTTATTTTCAGTCCCCTAGCGGTGTTAGTCCTTTTATCTACTGAGCAGCTGGTAGCCTTCATTATTTTGATACCAATATGGCTTTAAAATGTTCTGTCCCATTACTAGCTGTAGTGAGACTGGAACCCTTGATCACATCTCCAGGGTTGAATACTTTAGCCAAATGCTTTTGGCAGTCGTGAGGAAACGTAGCTTGCAGCATTGAAAGGAACTCAGGCTATCATAAAACTGTGCATTACCAAAACAGCCTCTAACCCCATGCCATGCAAGCAGACAGTGCTACCTTCAAATTTTAATAGTAATTGGAAAGTCTTTTGCTTGTCTGTTTTCTTCTAATGACTGTATCCATTCTTTCCCTTCCTCATATATAGAGCCAAATCCCATGACATTTACTCAGATTGAGCAGCCCTTTAAGCCATAAATTGTTGTATTGACTTCAATGGGACTAGTAGACCGAGTGAGTGATGGTATTAGAATCTTCCCATAGTGTCATTGTCCGTAGAGTGGAAATAGTACAGCAGGACCCACGATCAAGAGAGGAGGTCACAATATGAATGTTTATTTTGGGGAAAAGGGTCAGTAAGGTCTGAAGGCTCCAGTGAGATTGGAACATCAAAGCAAGCCTGACACCTCTGACTAATAATCAAGTTTGGAAAAATCCAGCAAGTGACTAGTTTTGAGAGGTCTCTCAAACATTTTAGGTATCACATATATAATGGTGCAACCAATAAAAATAGCATCTGTCTAGATTTAGGTTGAAACCCATTCTCTGTGGCCAGTTTCTCATATTTACTCATGCTTAGTAGCATCTTACTCCACAAGTAGTCCCATTGACTTCAGTGGGACCACTCATGGAGTAAAGTACTATGCCATGTTAGTAGGGGCATCAGAAACTGCCTGTATGCAAATTTCATGTCAGAAGCAGTTCAGTGGTACTAAATAACTGGTATAGTACAGCTTCATCTAAGCTAAAATGTCTATCAGCTAAAGGCAGGACACATCCAAATTCATTGTTTGAGCAGTCTATAATATGAAAAGAAAAATGATACAGGTTGATACTGGAGTGCATATTGGTATCTTTATAGGGTCATAAACCTTCAAGCCAAGTCGTGTCCTGCTGTTTGAAAAAAAATAAACTCACAAGAAGGTCAGAAACTATGAATTTCCTCTTGTTCAATTTCCACTAATCATCACCTTGGCAGGGAATGGTTTATTTCCGCCCATAGACTGCCCTTGAAGGAGCAACCAGTCCCCCCTACATATGAAAATCACAGCTCTTGTCTACAGAGGGCCAACGTAGTTTTGCAGAGATGTAGTGCATCTATGGTACAACCAGTATCTCCAAAGTCATTCTGTTAGTGCTCTGACTCAGCCTGAGCTGATGTCAGATTCCACACAAGATAATGCTTCTAGCCAGGAGCAGAATAAAGCAATGTTCAATTTTGTTAGTATAAGTTCTCCTTCTAGTAGTGAAAATGTTAGCATGTGTAACTGAAATGCTGCAAAATAAAATGAGAGAGATGGGTTCAATGTGACCGGCTCCTATATTACTCAGCAAGAGGAAGCCGCAGAAAACCATCCTTCCAGAATCAACTCCCTAATTCCAGCCAGAACCTCTGAAATATGGGAATCATGCATGGACACTCCAGACAGTTTGGATTGAGAGAGAAGGCTTTGGCGGGTAGGCTTTGCTTGTTCCTTCCCACAAAATTTGGCCCATTTTGTGGATCTTCTGTAGTTTTCTTGCATTAGCGCAGGAATGTAATGTTGCTCATGTCAATTTCTAAAGAGGGTTTAAAGTTCATTTTCACTGTATTTATCCTACACTGTTTACAGTATCTTCAATAATCTCACTTTTCTCCAATCAATTTGTTGGGGGGGGGGGGGGCAAAAGCTAAAATGTATCCCAATGAAAGAATTTTTCCTTCATATGCCATCCATAAACTCACTTTCATTGATAAAGTCAGTAAGCATGTTATCAGATATCAAAGAATGGATTTAAAACCTATGCAACAACCAAAACCAATGAGTGTAGATAAAAGTGAACACTTCATGTTGATCCTGTGCAGATATTTATGGCAGTCTTGTTTATCTGCTTGATTAATGGGCGTTCACAAAGCCACAGTGTGCACGTTTTTTCCAACATACTTGGTGGGGTGTTGTTTTTATACTACTGTCAAGCATATGACATTACTGCCTAAACTGGTCACACAATGTACCAAACATTACTCATTCTCAGTATATATCTTTTCTGTTTCTTAGCCTTCTCTCGTTTCTTCCTCAATTGCTCCATCACTCGGCCCAGACTCCTCATTCCTCCCTTCCTCATTTTCAAAAAGAGCACATTGCTTCCACCATCCTAACCCTCCATTCAGAACTCCCCTGCAAAGAGCTCTGTTCGACCCACATGCTTAGTTCTCTTACATACAATAATCCATTGGTGTATCAAATTGTCTGACTCCTTATTATCACCAGCTAATATCGCCTCTCAGACCTGATCCAATTTTCAGATGGATCTGTCTCTAATCTCCTAAATTTGTCATTCTGGCAAACTCACCTTCCAGTGCTCTTCTGTAGACTGAGTGAAGTCAAAAAATGGTATCAGTGAGGGGGAAGTTTCACAGGAGCACAGAGAAATATCAGTAAGGGTTACTAGCAATTGAAGAGCAGATCAGGTAGAGTGAATTTAAGTTTTCATCCTAAAAATGTCTTCTAGTCCTCCACACTGTTTGAAAGCATCTCTGATCCTCAGACTAGTTATGGCCATCCAGCATCTTGACAGATGAAAAGAAACACAACAAATTAGTCAGTCAGTGGTGCTTAACAGTAGTGAGGGAGACCTATGCATGAGCGGCAGATCTTCCCACAGCATCTACAGGTCCACTCACTGGATAGAGATTGGCGCACATTCTTCTTCCTGGCTCACGTGTGGGCCTAATCCTGGGCTCTCTGTTTACTCTCCACAATGACTGCAGCAGCCTTGACTTGGCTTCTCCAGACTGAGTGGTTTTAGGCAGGGTTCTCCCAGTTGGCAATGGGAATTCTGAATTTCTTGAGCCCTTGCTTTGCCTTGTCACTGTATCTAAGCTTTGGCCTTCCTCTGCATTGCTGATAGTTCTTGAGTTGGCCTTCAGCAGATGATCTTGAGACATATGCTGCATGTGTCCCAGCCAGCAAAGCCTGTGAGCGTCCAGCACAGTCTGCATAGACTGTAGGCTAGTTCTCTCAAGAATCTTATTGTTAGTAATTTGTTGGTCCCAAGTGACTCCAAGGATTTTTCTAACACGGCGAAGGTGGAAGCTGTTCAGTCTCTGCTCCTGCTTGGAGTATGTGACCCAGCTTTCACAGCTATAAAGGAGGGTACTGATAACACAACACCTTTGTGTTCAGGACTATCAGCTTGTTGCTCCAGACTTGTGAGGTAAGTTTGCCAAAGGTGGCAGAAGCTTTGCCAATTCTCACATCAAGTTCTCTATCAAGGCTAAGTGAGATGGTTAGAGTTAAGCCAAAATAGCAGAAATGATCCACGTTGTCCAGAGTTTCATTACTGATGTAGATTTTAGGTGGGATGTTAGTGCCCTGTGAAATGACAACTGTTTTCTTGATACTGATTACGATGCCCAACTTGATACTGTTGGAAAACATCTTTGATCCTCAGACTAGCTACCTTACCTACAAAACACATTTGGAGCAGCCAGTTTCCTGGAGTTTTCCACCTGGGAATGAACCAATACCCTTACAGGACTGCTATCTAATGTGTTATTGGATTTTTGTGTCCATAGTTGATACCTAGACTCATTCTTGGCAGGCTTCTTGAAAATATCACAAATAAACTTCAGGTAACATTTCCAAAAGTCTCCCAATTACTTAGGGCCCTAAGTCCCATTTTCAAATGTGATTTAAGTGCTTCAGCGATAATGCTGTGTTTGGAAAATTTTACACTTTACCTCCTTTGGCCTGGTCCCTTTGTATTCTAATCCTCATCAATGGACTATGGATTTTGAGGTATATTTTCAGACAGGCTGAGAACTGGTGTCCCTGCTTGGGGTGCATTTTATGGCCACAAAGAAAAAAAGCCCACTTTTTTTGCACATGCAATTGAACTTTAAATGCAAATTTCTCCCACATACAATAATTCACTGGATTATCAATTTGTGTTGGACTGGGACTCAGGACACCTGAATTCAAATTGTGCTTTACCACTGCTTTAATGGGTGATGTTGGGCAAGTCACTTTCTTCCTGGTGCCTTTGGTTTCCTTGTCTGTAAAATAGAGGTAGTGATCCCGACTTCCTTTTGTAAAGTGTTTTGAGATCTGTGGATGAAAAAGGCTGTATCAGATGTGGTGGTGGTATGATTAACCTTCTTGGATCTGATCCAGTTTTCAAATGTTAGACATTTAATTACCTATCTTGCATCCACACTCAAGTAGCTAGACAAATATTAGAGTTGGAGGGGAAAAATGTTGTTGTTTTTTAAAAAACATAGGAAAATTCATATTGTACCTGCAAATATCCATGAAAGTTCACTAGCTCAATAAGTCTCGTAAATAATGGGGGAAATGTTAATTCAATAATTTAATTTTAAATTAATGTGAAATTAGTTTGAATACTATTTGTCAAATAACTTATAAACCAGCTTTATTTCACGTAGAACTACCACTATTTGTGCCTGCAATTCAACTATGGATGCAAAAATATGGGTGTGATTTTGTTTTAAGCAGGTCTAAATTGTGCCTGCAAAAGGGAGACCAGGCATTTAGAAATGTGCCCTTATACCCTTGAGTTGCATGCTCATCAGGTGGCTTCCCTCACTGGCTTGGGTTTAATCTAAGTTTTTAATTCTTCAAAATGTATATTTTATTGTTGCAATACCAGTGTGCTTACAGCTGTTGGATGCTATTCCATGAAAATGACTGACTGGCTGTATTTTCCTTTCTTTTTTAAAACAGCAGTGACCTACTTAATCCATTCAGTGAAACTATGTGCTGAACTTTTCAGAGCTGAAGTGAAAAACTGAATTGGTAACTCTACTCACAGGCTTCAACTGGAATGATTTAACTGGCTAAGAAGACAACATATGAGGTAAAATGAAGGAAAACTTTTTGGGGCGGATTCTCTTTTCACTTACCCCCCCCCCCCAACGAATCCCAGGTAACGCCACTGATGTAAACGTTATGCCAGTTCTAAAGTGGTGTAAGTGAGTGGAGAATCAGGCCATTTGAGTTTTGGAGGTGACTGACTAAATCCTCAGTTGATCAAGTGCTTTGTTGAATGTACACAGCTTGCTCTCTAAAGATCTAGAGAATTTTATCTTTTTTGAAAGAATATATTTTCTGTTCAAGGGAGATAGCATAAAAAAAATTACTTCCAGCTTAAATCAATATTTCCCTTGACCAAATTGATAAACAATACTTAATGCAAACAGTGAAGAAATAATGGACAGTGACTAGGTCAGCAAAACTTCAGACAAGTAAATTGTCTGAATTTTTGATGAAAATGTGTTTTTCCCTTTTAACTGTGGTTTGATTCCCTAAAACAGTGTTGCTGTGGAACTACCCATGGGAAGCTTGAGTAAATTATTTGATCAACAGCACATTGAAGAGACCAGATAGATGAGTAATATTTTATTCGATCAATTTCTGCCGGTGAGAGAGACAAGCTTTTGAAAGACTCCCGTTGACTTCATTGAGATTTTGAATTAGGTACATAGGACTCTGTGCTCCTTCCTCCACCCCTCCTCCACGGCTCCACCTTCCTTAGGTGAAGGAAGAATAATCCAGTAAAACTGTGCCTTAAGACACAAAAGAGAAGTAGTAGCAGTTTTATGGCATATTAATCCCTTCCTCCTAATCCCTCCACGGATATATTGTGGGTCTCTGAAGTGGTAGAGACTGTCACCAGGGAGGGAAGTGAAAACACTGAGATGGTTGCTTGTGAAACCATCCAGTCTTAAGTAACCCTTCTTATCTATAAAACTGAAAATTAGAGCTGGCTAAAAATTTCCTGTCAAAACTGTTTTTGATGGAAAATTGGGTTTTTGACCAAACTATTTTTTTTCTTTTGTGAACAAATTGTTTCTCATGGAAAATATTGACTTGAGAAACCAGACACATGAAAAGCTAAAACATTTTGACTCAAAACTTCTGTTTGGAAATGCCATTGTAGTGTCTCCCAGGAATTGTTTGGGTTCCTCTTGCCTCCGTTCTTTCCTCTGATGCAACACGGTGGTTCAGAAAGGAGACCCTGGTGAATCATAGGAGATATAGTTTGAAGCCCAGTACATAGAGGAGAATCAGGGAATGAGGCATTATATTACAACTCTCATGAGGCACTGTTGCAGCACTTCTTAACTGAGATTTTCAGTGTTCTGACTAAATAAAACTGGCCAAAAATTTTTATCAAAAAGTTAATATTTTCTATGGAAAAACTTCCATTTTCCAATCAGCTCTACTGAAAATATTTTACAAGGAAGGTAAGTATCATTTTCTCCATTTTATAGATAGAGATTAAGTGATTTGCCCAAAGTTGCGCAGCTTGCCACTGGCAAACCAAGGAAAAGATCCCAAGTCTCCAGATTCATTCCATTGTCCTTAACCACTGGATCTGCTTCTCCAGACCTAAAAGTTACTTCAGCATAAGACCACGCTGATTTTCCAGCTGCATCCTGGGACTGCTCTGAAGACAGGCGGGGCTAAAGTATGCTGCCTCCCCTCATTATCAAACAATACATTGCAAAAATCAGAAGTTTAAACACCTTGTGTTTCCTGGCCTTTATAAGTGAATTTTCCAGCACATGGCACCATCCACCCTTACATGATTCTCAGACAGTGTTGTGCAATTTGACGTTTTGATCCCAGGAAATCTTCCCCACCAGAAAAAACAAACAAACAAAAAAACCCTATAAAACCAAGATGTTTTGTAAGCCTTAGAGGCAACCAAGCCTTTTAGCAAAATAAAAATTAAAAAACCTAACTCCCTCCTTCCAAAATGTATAGTAGTCAATATAACTGATTTTGAGGATAATTAAATGGGGGAAATTTTCAAACAATGCCTGGAATTTATAGACTATATACTAAAAAAATCCAAAAACTCTTGGATTAGATACTGTGAACTTTCATGGTGTTCAATAATTGTCAACATTTAGATTTGTTACACTAATGGAGCTGTCTAAAAGTTATTTAGTTATTCTATGTGTTTGCACTGTAGTAATCTAATGATTTCAGATCCTTTGGCTTTTGAAGTTGGCATTTAAACTGCTTGCAAAGTAAATCATACTTTATTTCCTTCCCAATGCATATATTTTTGCTTTTGTATTTACCAACATGCCACACACATAAGAAAACAATAAAAAAATTTAAATGCTACTATTAGATCTAGTAAGTATAAAGAAGTCATATCTCAACTAAAAGGGAAGAAAGTATTCCTCAAAAACAACACTACTTTATAACCTGGGAATCTGCTGCACTGATACATGGGGGGCATTAGAACATACCAAGAAGCTTTGAAGTGGCAAGAGAAAGAGAGTGACATTTCCTTCAGAAAGAATTCTAGGAAACAAATATATTGTGTGGGAGACATTTTTAAATGTCACCTGCAAAGGGTGTGGAGGGGAATTGGGGTTGTGCTCTTTATTCTTTCTTCATAATAGATGAAAATGGTCTGAAAGAGGTTTTGAGTTTTAATTAGTTATTTAAGTTGGTGTGTGTGTGACAGATTATTTCTTTTCATTAAAAATGCATGTCATGATTCCATGGAAGAGTCTATGTTAACTGGAGAATTAGTGAAAGAAAGTATCAAAGTCAAGAAAGTGAAAGTGGAGTCACTGAGGGGCAAAGGACTTAAAAATATATCTAGTAGCTTTGAAAGTCTTCTGTTTGCTTTTGTTAGTGCCTTTTTAACATTTTGGCTAAATGATTTTTTTTTTTTTGGAAGATTCAGGACCTCCATCCTTTCAATTAAGATGCTAAAGCTCTCTATAAACATGACCGAGACTTCAAGTAAGTCTTCCAGCAAAGCCAAGAATAACCAGACTTGATATTCCTAATATTTCTGAAGGAAAAACAAAAACAAACAAACAATACAAAAAACCTTAACCCCTCCCTTCATACCTCCCTCATACATCACAAAGAATTAAAATAAAACAAAACAACAAAAACAGGGAAGTGGAAATCATTTTAAAAATTCCTTTGCAGTCCATCTTCAAATGAAACTTTGTCTCTTCCTCTCTTTGCCTGCTCCACACTTCTCCCAAAGGACAGTCCAGTTCCTAATGGATGAATGTCCATATCCTGTTAGATTTGGTTTTGAGCCCTCTCTCTTGAGGGGCCAATACTGAATAAGCATGGAAAACCAATGCCCTTCAGTTTGGTTTCTTAATGTCAGAGTCAATTCTGGGTGGCATAGGGAGGGTTATTCTTCTGTTGAACACTGTTCTGAAGTTAGAGATCTTTCAATATCCAAGACTGTCAAGCCATCAACTTTAAGAAGCATGAGATTAGGGAAGAACAATCTAATATGAATACAGCTGACATCAAGATATCATTTGTATTTCACATACTTGTGTTCATCAACTCATTTTGCTCTAATACTCCCATAAAGTTTCAAATACAAAACCTGGACTGTCTGTGGAAACTTACTTCTTGGTATTATTCAAGTAAGTACAAAAGAACTATCTCCACATCTGCCTACAAATAAACGTTGTAACAGATGAACTACAACAGATGATGGGCATTGCCAGTATAGTGCAGAACAGCTAGTGTGAATCTGGCCCCAGCATGAGAAATGTACCACTTTATCCTCATTATACTTACATTTGCAGATATTCAGGAAGGACTTTAATTGTAGCTGTGCAAAACACTTCTCCTATAGTGCAAAACAGGTAAATTGTTACCTTTCAGATGGTTTGGTGGACAAGTTCAGTATATAGTTCAATGCAATTTTACGAAACTCCCTGTAATCAAAATACGGTCTCTTTTTAAATCAGCAAAACTAATAATCTTGTCAAACTGAATTTAGTTCTCATCAAAGGTTATTTGGTTTGAGAGCTGTCAGAGACTGTTTTTCCTTACTCCAGGATAACCAGTCTCTTGTGCGGGTCTCACCATTTGGAAGAGTTTTTGTCAGCAGACGAGTAGGGAAAACATGATTATCAGCATCTCATGGAATGTTACTTGGAATTTCAAAACCACTAATTATGAAGAACAGATTGCATTTGGGCAGCATTGCTCTTTTCAATAATTCCAATGTCGGTCACAGTGAAACCTGTAGTACTCATGAATTGCTCTTGCTGCATAAGATCTACATCTTTCTGTTGCTGTTGAGTTTCTTGATCGTACACAGGATTTTCTGCTGCATCTGTTACTACTGGCACATCTCCTTCTTGACTACTGTCCTCATGTTCAGGTATTGGCATTGAAATATCACTTGTTGAAGTTGTGGAGTTTTCATTATCTGTGGCATTGTTTGTTGGGTAAGGTGTGTTTTCCCGTGGTTTGAGAAATGAAGTTATTTGCTTTGAGCTCTTAGCAGCAGCCTCACTCAGTTGTTTTCGCCGTCTCTTGCTTGCACCACTTTCAAATCTCCTCTTCATAGTGTTCTATCTGTTCAATCTGTAGCCTATCCACACTGAAATCTTTTACTGTAAACATGTACACAAATGCTGAATGGTACACAAATGCTGAAAAGACTTAAAACAAAGGCATGCTAAATAAGAACATAAAATGAAACAGTCAGACAGGTTATTATCCTTATCACTGAATCAAAACTCAAGCATGCAAGGTATAATCATGATAAGATAAGATAATGTCAAAAAAATTCAAATGTGTGTCCTCACAAAACTCACTGTACAAGATTGTCCTCACAAATTTTCATCTTGAATCTGGGCCTATAGACTACAAAAGTCTACAATGAATCTGATGGCTAAGCTAGCATCCTAGGGCTCAACCAACCAACCAGTCACCTCTTTTAGCTACCGTATGAAGATAGCAATGAGAAAATTTCACACATAAATAATTCCTTAGGGAACTAGATGTAAAACTATAAAGACACTACAATGTAACAATCCTTTACCTTTCAACATGCACTTGGTCCAGCACCAGCCACTAGTAGTGGTTTGTTTATATAATCAGATGATCTGAGAGGACACAGTCATCACGGTCTAATCTTGTGCCATCAGAACTAATATATTTTTATTAATATTTATGAACATTTTTAACTCTTTAATATGACAAAATCTATATCAGTTAACAAAAAAAAAAGTCTTTTACCAAATCACATCTCTTAGTTGCTTAAATTTGCAGCTCTAAGTTGAGAGAGTATGTCACATTTTGGTCCAATAGGGATGCACATAAAAACAAGTTGCAAAACTTATCAAAAGCCAAAAAATTAACAAGTATCTAAATGTGAGGCCCCCTTTGAGCTTGAGGCCCAGGCCAAATGGGCCAATCCTATTTCCTCTAAAAGTGATGCTGGGTAGCTGAAAATGAATGATACAATCCAAGTGTTTGAACCACATAGTCTTAACCTTTTGTTAAGAAACTTGTGTGTATGTTCACGTTCCATGAGCTGTTGCATTTGACATTTATATAGCACTAGAAACCAGATTTTCAAAGTTATTTAGCCACCTAAAGTGTAGATAGGTACCTAGTGGGATTTTTAAAAGTGCCTAGGTGCCTAACTCTCATTGACGTTAAAAACTAGTAGATTATATATATTACAAACCTGCCAGAAATTAGTGTATAAGTGTATAGTTATGAGAGCAAACCAAATGCAGATATTTAATGTAATTCTTCTAATGCCCTTACATCAAATAATCCCATTAGACCATTTAAAAAGAAAAATCATGTTTTTAAAAGCAGCAAGAAATATAATGGTGTCATTGTAAACCCCTAAAAATTGGGGCATGAATGGTGCTACTACACTAAAATCTAATCTAATAACTGTCCCATCAATATTACTTCCTTACTGTTGTCATAACTATAAAGGGAAGGGTAACAGCTCTCCTGTATACAGTATTATAAAATCCCTCCTGGCCTGAGACTCCAAAATCCTTTTACCTGTAAGGGGTTAAGAAGCTCAAGTAACCTGGCAACCTGGCTGACACCTGACCCAAAGGACGAATAAGGGGACAAGATACTTTCAAATCCGGGGGGGGGGGGGGGGGGGAAGAGGCGGCTTTTGTTTGTGCTCTTTGTTTGGGAAGTTGTTTGCTCTTGGGACTGAGAGGGACCAGATATCAATCCAGGTTTTCCACATCTTTTTAAACAAGTCTCTCGTATTTCAAACTTGTAAGTAAACAGACAGGCAAGGCGTCTTAGTTTTACTTTGTTTATTCAACTTGTAAATGTACCTTTTACTAGAGTGTTTATCTCCGTTTGCTGTACTTTGAACCTGAGGCTAGAGGGGGGTCCTCTGAGCTCTTTAAGTTTGATTACCCTGTAAAGTTATTTTCCATACTGATTTTACAGAGATGATTTTTACCTTTTTTCTTTAATTAAAAGCCTTCTTTTTAAGAACCTGATTTATTTTTCCTTGTTTTTAGATCCAAGGGAATTGGATCTTGATCCACCAGGAGTTGGTGGGAGGAAGGAGGGGGATGATTAATTTCTCCTTGTTTTTAAGATCCAAGGGGTTTGGATCTGTATTCACCAGGGAATTGGTGAAGAGTTTCTCAAGGCTTCCCAGGGAAGGGAATTAGCTTGGGAATGGTGGCAGCGGACCAGATCTAAGCTGGTAGTTAAGCTTAGAAGTTTTCATGCAGGCCCCCACATTTGTACCCTAAAGTTCAGAGTGGGGAAGCAGCCTTGACAACTGTATTATTGTATATTTATGGAGAAAAGCTCAGAAATTCCCAATAGTCACTGGGACTGTGAACTTAATGTCTTATGAGTCTGTTAGCTCATCCCAGACCATTTTAAGGTTAAATATTTCAGCTAAGTAATTATAGCATCTTTTGTTACTGAAATGGTTCAGTTTTTTCCAGCTTGAGTAAACTAATAAATTGTATCTCATTCTGATATGCTGCTTGTCACACATTCAACACCCCTCTCCATCATACCGCTTTCTACCAGCAAGCACAGAGGTACCTGCCACTGGAACCATATCTGCTGTGATTACACCTCCAGGAAGTTTCCCTTTTGTCAGGAGTATTTGTCACTAGTCATTTATGACCAGAATTCAGCCAATTTGCAGGACCTGAGTGACTCAAAGGGGCTGGATTATACCAGAGAATCTGGTCCCATGCTTGTATTATAAGTAGAGTTGTCCGAAAAATGACAATTCTGTTTTGTTACAACATGAAAGGTTTTAAAATTTCTTCTCATTCTGCATTGGAACAAAACTACAACCTTGTGTGTGTTTTCAAGATATGAAATTGTCAAAACATTTCATTTTTTTTATTAAAAAGGTCACGTTTTCAATCTCTTTCTCTTTCTGGGAGTGACTGTGTCCACCTTGATGCTCAGAAACTTCCCATCAAAACTGAAATATCTCTGTGAAACGTTTCAATGGAAAAAAAATGTTTAGTTGAAAACTTTCCAACCAGCACTAATTTTAAGTTTGTTCATATTAATTATGGGGTATTAAGAACTATGTTGTAATTGTAGTGTGTCACTTTAATCTAAGGGGTTTCCTTGTCCTGTTTGCAGACTTAGGACTCCATAGGGAAGCATGTGATCAATGTCAATGTGCAGAAAGACAGCTTGTAGTAAGGTGGGGTGAGTCGTCTCTGTTTTAAGGAGCAGCCTGCTTTGCCTCTTTCTGGATCTGGGTTCCTGTGTGGTGGTAATGGTCTGAAATTTAAGAAATAAAGCAGTGTTACTTTGCAACCTTCCAGTGAGAGTATTGTTTTTATCTAACTTCTCTATGTGTATGCCATAAACATAATATTGAAAAAATATATATTAATGTTTTATTATATTATTATATATTACTATTACATTTATATTTTAACATTGTGTGACAGGGTCCGGCCAGATGTCTACAGGAGAGTGCAAGAAGGAAGGTATATTAGCCTCAGGATAAGCAGGTCCGTCTTCCCCTGGTAACTGAGCAGGGGTTATTCCAGGCTAATTAGGACACCTGGAGCCAATTAAGAGCCTGACAGAATGGGTTAAAAGCCTTCCCCCAGCCAGTCACTGTAGGTGATAGGGGTCTGAATGGAGGAGAGCTGACCAGGACCAGGACTTTGCAGGTATAGAGATTGGGGAGAAACCCTACCCTAAATGGGAGCTGAGGACCCTTCCAGGTCCAAAGACTTGAAGAAAAGGACCCTGCCAGAGAGGAGAGACTGAGCTGTGTGTTTGGTGTGTTGCCACCACACCCGGAAAGGCTACCAGAGACTATGGGATCTCCCTCCCTTGGCAGGAGGGTCAGGAGGAACCCTGTCCAAGCAAAGTGGGGATAATAAGCCAAGAGGCTTGGGGGAGTAACCCAGGGAAGCTAGCAGTGTTCCTGAGAATTGGCAGTATGAGGCTGCTACTTGTAGGGTCCCTGGGTTGGGGCCGAGAGTAGAGGGCAGGACTGGGTCTCTCCCTCCCCCCCTTTCCTCTCACTGGACATCCATTAAGGAGGCCAGAAGCCCCAATGAAGCAGTGACGGCCTAGCAAGCCGAGAAACAGGAGGGCTGCTTGGAGACAGAATTACAGTGGGTGGGGAAATTCTGAGAGACTAGATGCTATCCTGACCCACCGCTAGAAGGAAGCGCAGGACCCACCAAGGAGGAGAAGAAGCCCGGTTATAACTGTTAGATCAGTTTGGTTTCCAGTGGCTTGTGGTTTTTTTAGTGTGATATCTCATGGGCCAGTCTAACTGAATGCAGTTGTTTCCACTTTGACTGAGGAATATCATGCAGACCAGAGATGCTATGGTCTCACACTGTAGACATAATGACAGCAGACGCCCACAGCATTCTTCCTTTGAGTATAGGTATAGTGCCCAGGTATTTATTTCAGCACCATGTAGCAGTGTCATTCTTTTGAGAAATAAATAAGTTACTGGTAATTCTGTTTTATTTTTCTGTGGTTTGTCTGAATTTTATGTTTTAAAGTTTTGTATGGGTTTGGCTTTTTCAAATTGCACTGTTTTATTTCTATATTCTGTCCAATCTTGTTTTTTCCAACCTATCTTTCTAATATTTCTGTCTATCTGTGGGGCCCAATCCCTCCAACACATAGTAGCGATTACTGAGATGAGTATGGCAAAACAGAGTGCTGACACCAGTAATAAGAGTTTGGAGAAATGGGCCTGTACATAGTTATGCTGAGTCTCTCAA
Source organism: Trachemys scripta elegans (assembly GCF_013100865.1). Lineage (NCBI taxonomy): Eukaryota > Metazoa > Chordata > Testudines > Emydidae > Trachemys > Trachemys scripta. The sequence continues at coordinate 63,263,222 of NC_048305.1, forward strand.
GGTTTGATGAGATCCTGCTTCTTGATCAGACTCAGTACTTCAAGAGTGGCAAATTAAATATCAGCTACTTTATATCGTTCATACAGCTACTTTGTCCTGTATGGTATTCATTAAGTAGGTTTTAAATGAAGCACCAATCAGCCTGAGAAAAGGGCTATGAATTAAACTGGCAGTTTAATTCAAAACCCATTTCTGCTGAGAGAATATACAATCATAGCTTCTTCTGAGCTCTGATAAGCACCAGAGGTTGGCTGCCGGTAAAAAATTCCCCATATATAACATAAGCAAAAAATATGTAATTATTTGGAAACGGTCCTAGAGTACACAGTTTGTGGTTCTTCTCTATAAAAGTTTACTGTGCTATTGATTTAGTAGCATACGCTGATTCAGTTGCTCCATGCTTGATGGTACTTCCTTCAATTTTTTTTTCTTATCCTACTGCATTAATATTAGCATAAAACCTAATGTATATGGCTAGCACCTGAACTAGAATATCCTATATATGGACCTTGTTTTGCTAACCATAATCATGTGCAGCAATGCTGAAACACTTAAGTAGACCCATTTAAGTAGATAGAACTACCAGCATGAGTAAATACTACACAATATAAGGGTCACATAATTTGTGCCCATGTTATTAGATATAAACCAGACTGTAATATACAGTGACTTTCCTAAAGAAATCTTAGGATCATAAACATTTTCACGATACATGGCAGAAAGCATTCAAAATAATTAATTAATTAACCTTCAAAGAGGAACAAGCATTTTCAGTTCCTCAGGCTAAAGCACTTCCCAGAGAACTTCATAAGCCAAGATTGACTCCCACAGATTCAATGGTAATAGATCTAAGCTCATGCTGTGACCACAGTATTTTTGTTAGGCTTTTTTTTTAAAGAGGTATAAAGAAGAATTATTTATTAAATGTGACATTTTTTAGATCCTCAGATATGCTCTTTCAGCTCTTGCATTCAACATAACCATAGGTCAGGATATTTTAGCAGTGATTTGTATCCTTTTCTTTTATTTTTTTTCTTGTCAGTTAGGGTTTACCATTCTGAAGGAGCCGTTTGTGCCTAAACCCACATTGATGGAAAAATTAGCAAGCTGCAATACGTTAATATATTTCAATATATCTCATTGGGATATGAAAATCATATACATTATGAAGTCATATTAAAGTCAGTCTTTTATGCAGGAGCAGTTTGGATTTTGCTTAGTGCAAAACATCTAGAACATATTCAACAAAGAAGGAGTTGTCATCGGTAAACCCAAATCTTCCACCTAATATGACTAGAAAGTAGCACAGCTAGGAGTGGGGGGGGGGAAGCATCATAAGCAAAGGCTGCTCTGAACAGTAACATTTCACAATTGACTGGCAGCTCACATATTGGTCTACATATATCAGTGTCTAGAGCATTGTGCCAGCAAAATAATGTGTGGCCACAAATGTGCAACAAAATCTTTGAGGGAGGAGCATGCAGGTTGCCTACATACATCTCAATGCAGGCCCAGAGCCCACAGCTGGTATGGTTACATGAGACACATAATAGGCTCACAATAGTATACACAAGACTTTTTTCAGGATGGGGTCCCCATCAAGCATGGGTTGTAGTTGTTTGATATCCCATATGGGTTGCATTGTGGGGTGGTAGATGACAACTAGAGATGTGCAGGGGGAGGGGGATTATTTGTGTGTTGAAGCAGGTTCTCTTGGGGTATTTGGATGGCCCATTCCATGATGCAATCTACTTCTCTGGAGTGTCCTTATTTGGTGAAGGGTGTGTGTGTGTGTGTGTGTGTGTGTGAAGGTGTATATCCTAGACTTTCTTCTCTGAGCATGTTCTGTGGTACCTGAGTGCTTGGCTGGAGATGACAGATTTCTTTTTGTGTTTGTGGTTGTTACTGGTTTTATTAATGTCGGTGTTGGTAATCTGTGGGTTTCTTGTGCTCTATGGGGACCCCATCCTAAAAGAAATCCTTCCTGACCCCCCTCTTCTGGTCTTCAAATTACCTTTCCAACCTCTCCAAGCTTATCATCCAAAGCAAGCTCCCCACAGACCAGGACACACACACACTCCCAGGAGATGCCAGACCCTGCCAAAACAACACACAAAAAACCTGCAGACATATCTCCACTGCTACAATGATCAACACCCCCCACAACACATCTTTGAAGATCCATTGATCCTACATATGCCAATCACAACATGTGGTGTTCCTCCTCCAGTGCACTAAATTCCAGTAACAACTAAGTGTGTGAAACCAGATAATCACTACACTCTCAAACGAACTTGCACAGGAAAATGATAAAAGACAAACACCCTATCACCTATGGGTGAACACTTTTCACAAAGCAATCACTCTAAATCTGGCCTCTCAGTCCTCCCCCTCAAAGGAAACCTGCCACACACTTTCAAAAGACAAGCCTGGGAGCTTAAATTAATAACTTTACTAGACACTAATAATCATGGACTTAACAGAAACACTGAATTTAGATTGTTGTAATTCGCCCTATAACCCACTAACAACCTCCTGCCCTCAAGCTGCTTTTCCTACCGCCTTTTCTTTCCCCCCATGACTGGAGTGTGTTAATGGGCCACTTCACCTTGAATGGTCCCTTGAAATATGAGTGTTTAGCATAAGCAGTTAAATCCGTTCCATTTTGTAGTTAGCTGTGGCACTCTGAATACCTTTCCCAGACCTGAAAAATAGTTCTGTGTGTCTGGAAAGCTTCTCTCTCTCTAACAGAAGTTGATCCAGTAAAAGATATTACCTCACCCATCCTGTTTCTCTAACTTTTTGGATCTGTATGACTGGTGCATGAGACACCTTGCTTTACACATGCTTCACAGAGAATGCTGGATAGTCCCCTTTTTTGTAACTAATTTGATGTGCATTTTTTTTGACAAATTCATCGTGTTTTCTTCATGCAGCCATGAGTTTCTACATTCTCTGTGGGAGATCATATGGATATGAGAGTCAACTGGAATAAATTTTCTCCGTTGTATACTTTATGTTCTGTTTAGTTCATTAATTTAAATAATTCCTTCTGTTTTCCCTTTTCCATTTTCCCATTCCCTTTTTTTTTTTTTTTTTTGGTATTTTGTAGCATACAATTTATATATTTTTTATTTTGTTTTGTTATAGGTTTTAAATGTATGTCGTGGTCCTAAATCTCCAGTAATGTGTTAAAGTAAGTCAAACATTCAATTCAAAGAGTTTAAAAATGCAATAGATTGAACAATCATCATCCTGAACACACATGCCACAGTTCTTTCTTCTTATCCATTCCTTATTTGAATATTTTGAAGTCTAAGGTGCCTGTTGGTACCTGATAAACTGTTCTTTACCATTCCAGAACTTTAATCTCTTTAGCTAGTACAGCTGGCCCTTGACTCTGAGGCATTTATCACTATTTATTATTTGAAACCCATGTATGTACATCACCAACTACAGGTAAGGATGTGCTGGCGATGTCTAATCTTACATATTGAATATTCATTGATAAAATGGTGGTGATGTGTATATCTGCCAACACTTTTATATATAATTCCTTTTATAGTCTGTTTGGCAACAACTGAAATGGGTGAGATTTTATATTCATATTTAAATAATGATTAATAAGGCAAATGTCTGTGTATAGGAACACCAGATATAAAGCAGGATGAATTAAATGTGATGTTAGACTTTTATAAAGAGTAGATGAAATTATTCTTTTCATTTATATTAGAGTTGCACCTAGAGGCTCCAGTCAAGACTGGGGCCCCAATTGTACTAGGCACTGTACAGACACACAGTCAGAGAAACTGTCTTCCAAAGAGCTTACAACTGAAATAGACAAGATAGACAAAGGGTGAGAGGGAAAACTAATGACTTGGTCATTAGCCAATCAGGTCTCCTGATTCAGTCTAGTGGCCTGTCCAACTAGTCCATGCTTCTGCCACATATTATTGCAGTTCATAAGCTGCTTCCATATATTCTGATCTGGAACCAAATCCTGCTCACCTAACTCAGGTGAATAGTCCTATTGGCCCACATTTTCAAAAATGGCTAGTAACTTTTGGGTGCCTTTTAGTTTTTGGACACCCAAATTAATACTCTAATTGTCCTGATTTTCAGAGGATAAATGTCCTTCCAAGTGTTTCAAATAGAGCACCCAATAACTGAGCCAGGCATGAGCTAGGCAAATAGGATTTGAGTAATGATTCGACAGAAGTGTCGATTGAGCTTTAAAGCAGAGGTGTTTTAACAGGAACAGTTTTGAGCAGTTTGATAATGAATGTAACAATTGTAAAAGTTTACAAAATGTTCCAAAATATTGGCCTAATCCTGCTCTTCTTAAAGTCAATGTTAAAGTTCCCATTGAGTTCAGGACTATTCTCTACTGTAGTTCCCTTCCGCTGTGTATTTTTCACAAAGTTTAACCCACTGACCTAGGTCATCCTGTGCGATTACAGTAAGGGCCAAATTCTGCCTAATGCATGCTAACTTGCTGCTGTTCATGTATTAATGGGAGTGCTGAGCATGCTCTGAAGGGCAGTTACTGTTTGATAAAATTCCATAATGCATCCTTAACTTCTTATAGATAGTAATGAACTCCCTTTTTGGAGAGGGTACTCAGGATTCATTTCAACATATGGATTATATAAAGACCTCATTTCAATTTTTATTTTTGTGTTAAACTAAGCTTCTACTCATGGCAAGAGATAGAGGGGATCTTTATCACCAATTGGAAAACTCATCAAAAATCCTGAGTTTTGCTCAGCATATCATAGCTCCCAGCTACAGCCCTTCCACAAGTTTCCCTTTGTTAAATATTTCACTGATCATCTGATTGCCCTTTATTATTGCCAAAACAGAGACTCCTCTACTTTTATATGCAACGGGGTGCTAAAAATTTAAAGGTGCCTTGTAGAAAGTGGGATGTTTATTTCCCCCACCAACCACATACTAACGCATTCTGTATGGAAGGACAGATCATTCATCTCCATCCCATGACATTGGGTCCCTCTGTCCCCAGACATGGCAGAAACCCTCAGAGTATGTCTACACTGAAATTAAAAACTCATGGCTGGCCCATACCACCTGATTTGGACTCATGGGGCTTGTGCTAAGGGGCTGTTTAGTTATGGTGTAGCTGTTCAAGCTCTGGTGTTTCTGGTACACAAAATTTAAAATGGCTACATTTAGCTGCTGTAACATGGGTTGGGTTTTTTTGGTTTTTAAGAAAAGGGGGGGGGGGAATGACCTGTTTATCCATTGCCATGCATATTTTTAGGCATTTACAGCTGTGCAAAGTGGGAAGATAATTTTACTTTAATGATTAACATAACTGTTTGCACCCATTTTACACTGATGTATATGAGCACAAAAGGTGAAGGGCAATGCACGAGGTACAAGAGGTTTTAAGGGGAACAGGTTGGAAATTTCCAATGGAACATTTTCCCATCGGAAAATGTCAATGTGTCAAAATCAAAACATTTTGTGGGAATCTGTTAAATTAATCAAATATTTTGACAGAAACACTCAAGTTTCCAAAGGAAACCTACCTGGCCTCCTGCCAGCTCCCCTGCCTGAAGAGGTGCTGCAGAGATGGGATCCTGGGAGCTTGAGCCAGGCTATCAAGGCTTCCAGGCTCTTTTCTTCTGAGTAGCCTATGCTCTGGGTAGCTTGGGGAGCATTGCCAATTTCTCTTTGAAAAAGTCAAATTGGAATGTAATTTTAAAATGAAATTTTCAGACTCCCCTGTTCTTTAGGAAATCTTGAAATTGCTAGTTTTCATTCCAACATGAGTCTTGTTTTTTAATTTGCTATTTCCCATACAATGGGAATTCTGATTTTCCAACCAGCCTTAGATTTAAGTTCCCTTTCATTGAAGCAATAAGTATGGATCATAGTCCATATCAAATCATGGTTTGATGTCCATAGTTCATTTAAACAGTCCAAATCAGCTAAACATGACCCTTTGTAAGACTTTGTGTTCTTAAAACCCTGTGACTCTTCCTCAAATTTCTACTTCTATCCAACAGATAGTCACGCCTCTTCCTTGTCAGCTTTGTCTTGGTCTTCACACAACAGAGGTGGTACCAAAGAAGATGCCTCCAGACTAAATCTGTGACTTATTTTTCCTGTTAGTATCCATCTATTACTAATATGTTATATGGTTTCTTCATTCATTTTCAGTTTTAGATCTAGCATGAAACAGTCACACTTTAAGGGTACATTTCTATGTAGTTAATGGAAGAAATAATAATTATTATTTTAATGGTTATTACACAGTTCAACAGATCAATAGATTCTTAAAACCATCCCTAACACTTTCAGCTAATATACTCCTAATCATCAATAGGACATACCACTCATGTTGTAACATGCTTAGAACATTTTGGTTGTTTATTAACCCTATAAGCTCTTTATAAATGTACCCTTATAATATAGTGTTACCTTGTTTTTCTTAGTAACTAAACTACATCTATTGTGGCCTCTGGACATAGATACAAAGAGGCTTGGGCATTTAGGGTACATATCATAGTCATCTGAACTATGATAATGTCATTAGCAATAATAAATATGTCCTTGTAGTCATTTCCCCTCCCAATCCTCTGACCAACCTCCTCCCTAATAGTCTTTTATGGAGAAGCCAGAAAAAATAGAAAAGTATCGTACAGGTCAACAATCAACCTCTGTCAATGCATTTTCATAAACTATGAATGGAGGTCTGCGTTTCTCTATCTTACAGAACTATATAGAAGCTCTTCTAATATACAGTTCTATGGAATACTGAGTTTTGGATACTCTATTGAAAAGTTTTCTTTTCATAAGGTGCATCCAGTATAATTAGTGCCTATGTTAGCATTATTAAAATCCAAGGAGATCCTTGTTAGGGTCAAGGGAATGGTTAGCAAAGGACAAAGTAAGTGTCTGTCATATCAAGAAAGGAAAACAAAAATTCTTGAAAATCATTCTCACTGAGAAATCTATCCATTACAGAGTGGGTCCCATGGATTACCATTATTGCAAGGAGGAAAGGATGAAATATCAACTAATTAGATTTTATGCAAAAGTACTTCTGACAGAATAGCCTTAGAAAAGTTCATTGTAAAAATCTCTGTAATTTTGATATTAACACTGCGTGGACAGAACAATGAAATTTCACACACTCCCTTCATTTTAGTTGCTGTTTTGTTTTGTTTTGTTTTGTTTTTTTTTGTTGTTGTTGTTTTTTGTCCTCCCATCAAAACTTAATTTTCAATTGCCATTTAGTCAATAAGGATTTGGTGGAGGACTCGGGGCATAGTGGAATACAGTTTGGTTTTTTTTTTTTGCTATTGCATTTATGGGTTATGCTAATTTCTCTGTTGCATTATGTTCCTTTGTGATATTCCTGGATGAATTGTGAGTTGAATTATTGTTAGGCCATATATAGGTATAGTTTATGTGAAATCCAAACAAATACATATTCTGAATATAATTGGGTTGCATTGAAACATTTGATTACACGATCAAGATTCAACTATAGAATACTTATGCAAAAAGCAAACCATTCCATATCTGCTGTGTTTTCTTTAAAGTGCATTGAGTGCCTACTAAAAAAGAAAAAAATCAAAATTCAAAAAACAGTTAAGGTTGCTAAGTGATAACAATGTACTTATCTATCACATAAATCCAAGCACTTAAAAACAAGGAAATGAAATGTTAAGGACATCATACATCTACACTGCCCACTTGATAAGAAAAACACAGTTTGTTTATCATCAAGTTCAGAGAGCTGCATATTTATCACAATTCAATAACCTTAGCTGACCTTTTCAATGTAATATTGGTTTTAATATCTAAATATTTTATTAAGTGATGCTAAGTGGCAAAACAAGATAGAATATATATTGACAGATATTTTTTGGTAAAGAATATATATTTATAGTTTCTTGAGAATAATGTAGCATTTGTAGTATCGAAGGAAGTGTATGGCATTGTTGATTTATGATGAAATTGTGTCTGTATATCTGCATTTGAGGCTGATCATTATGTCACTAATGTGTACTTGTATCATATTTATGATGCTTTTTTCAGATGGATTTTGTGTTCTGATTATAGTGAAAAAATATTTGTTTATGTCTGAATTAAATGTGCATTATGATTTTTTTGTGCTTTATCAGACTAATGTGTTCATATTTATCATACAGCCAGTGTAGGATTTATGAAGCCCTTAACTTTTCATTTCCTTGCTTTTAAGTTCTCTAGTTTTCTAAATGATAGATAAGACATTGTCACAACACAACCTTAACTTTTTTTTTCTGTTTTTTAAATTTTCCAAGTTTTTATTGATTGTTTAGATTTCTGTCTGTGTACAGGTAAATTAAGATACATTTTTTACAGCAAATAAATAAATAGTATACAGGGAACCATAGGTTCTAAATTAAGATGGAGAATTACTAGTCAAGCAAAGACTAGCGGGACCTCAGCATTCATATTCCTCTATTAGCTTTGAAGCTTTTTGGGGGGTAAAATAGTCAAAATTCACTGTCTATAAGAAATACAGCACCTCACTATCCCCGTTTCTTGGAGATAGAAATAATTGTTGACAAGAAGGGATTTTTTTTTTTTAATTTTGCTGCCTGGATATCATGTATGGATAGTGAGTGTGAGAGTCTGTTTATTTAATTGAATACTTCTGTATTTTAAATGAGCATCAAGGGTGCCCAGAGCTTGGTGGCTCTTCTTTCAAGTAGAGTATATACATCTCTAGCATGGATCTTGCAAAGAGCTCTACGTGGGTTCACCCCTGCACCCACTTGTTGGCTTTACATGAGCTCATTGCAGGATCAGGACCTAGATAGATTAGACTGGGATTTTCCAAGAGGACTAGGCGCCCAGCTCCTACTGAATTTCAGAAAGTTGGGCACCTACCTCCTCTAAGTGCCTTTGAAAATTCTGGTCTAAATACAACAACAAAATATAGCATCATGTTAAGGAATGTTAGACATATTGGTTATGGATTAGGCAAGCATATGCTACAATATTTTCCATGTGTAAATACACCAAAGGAAGGTGTAAATCTACAGTCTGCTGCTTTGTTTTGTCAATTACTCCTGGGATCTGATACTAGCATTTGGTGAATCACTGGTCAATTTTATTATTATTTCTCTAGAAGACATACAGTCCCTATGCTAGCTGTGAAAATTATCCTCATGATCATCCAGACTTGTGATCCATCTGCCAGAAGGGAGGGGGAAGGAAAGAGAACTGCAGCTGGGTTGTTTGGTTGGTTGGTTGGTTTTTTAAAGTCTTAAGAAGGAATGTGAAGTTAAAATAACTAAATTAGTTTTGGGATCTGAATAAATTCTAAGCACAGCATTCTCACAACAGAATATAATATACCTTGTCTATCAAATATTCCACTGATAACAGGAGAGGAAATAAATGTCAGCATGGCAATGATTCAAAATAAGCAGTTTGTGAGACAATAAAACTACAGGAATTGCTTTAAAGAAGCAGATTTCCCTGCCTACCGTTATATTAAATCATTCTCAAGCTGGTGCCTCCCCCCCGCAAAAGGCAAAGTTAATAAGTATTGTCATTCAAACTATAATTTACCTTGTCAAACTGTTTAAGTTAAATCAGGCTGTAAACCCAATCATTATGTTATCAGTTTTGACTACCTACTCCAAAATGAATCATCTTTTAGGCATTTTAACAGTGTCCTTAACACATACATTTGTGCCTTTGTGTGTGTGAAAAACAATTCCTGCTAACATATGGAGGGATACGATGATGTTTTATAAGCTGACCCTTTGCTCCCCTATGTAGGCTATTCAAATATAGGGCAGTAGAAAATCAGGTAGTTTCAATTCAAAGAATCTCTTTATCCATCAGAAGGTGGGGGTTTTATACCACAGAAGAAGGTGAAGGATTTAACTGGGTGGTGAATATTTAACTCCCTTCCTTACTTTAATATGAAGAATTCAATCTCCTATGAGTATCAACTGGAGATAAGGGACATCCATACAATCCTCTTTCCTCCACTCTGCCACCTGCTCCTCCTCAACAGTTCTAGCTGCATGCAGGGTCTTCCCAGTCCACTGCTCTCCCTAGAATGCTCCTTCAGTAGGATGAGTTTCATGGCACACAGGAGAAACCCATGTCAACTACAGCACGCTCAACCTCTTAACTCTAATCTCTCTCCCCTGACCACACACAGTACCCTATAGAGCCCATTTAACAGTTAAGATTGACAAGACTGGGCTCCTATTTAGGTTTTGTCATTCTAGTCTTGTCCCCTTTCCCACCTCTCCCTCTGACTTCCGCCTCCATGAAGAATCATGGTAATCTGTTGGTGCTATGTAAATGTTGTATCTTCAGAGTTCTACCACTGAAAACTTGAACAAGCAATTATCTGTCCATACTGCAATTAAACAAATCATTGCTAATTATATTAATTATTCTATATATTCTACAAACATGAATTTAATTCATTGCTTTCTGAGAGACCAAGCGGCTCAGGATACTTTAGAGTTTCTTTCCCCCAAAGATAGGGTTTTTTTAACAGGCTTTGGTTGTTATAGAAATTTAATTACTTACATGCTCCATCCTGCCAGACACTGAGCACTCTGGCTTTGATCCAACAAAGTCATTAAGCATATGCTTAACTTTAAGCAGGTGATTTCTTCTCTCATCTACGCTGGGACTACTCATGTGCTTAGAGTAAAGTATGTGCTTAAGTGCTAGATCTGGGCCCAAGTAGTCAACACCATAAAGGTTTAAGGGCTCTAAGCAACTGTCTTTTGTGTGCCTGTTAATGGAAGCCTCAGGTTGGTTGGAAGCTTTGGGAAGAGTATCTGGATGGCATTATGATGATATTCCTCAAAGTCTAGCCCTTATGATCTCCATTCTGTTTTTTATTATCTGTTTGTTAGGTACCAAGAGTGAGTTCAGCGCTGTACAAGACACAGGGGAAAACAAGGGATCTGGCTGATGGCCTGAGAAGGTATACAATGTGACAGACCCAGAGGAGTTTCCGTGTCACAGAATTTTCCTTTTTCTTCCAATTATTGTCTTGCTTATCTGGTGCTGGGCATAAGTTGTTGGGGTGTTTTGTTTTTGTTTTGTTTTTATTTTGTTTTAATTGAGATTGTACATTTGTGGGTTTTGCTAAAGAAATTTTGCATGTATTCAAATACACAGAGGTATTTAGATGCATTTCTACCTTCTCATTTATTTAGAATAGAAACCCCTTAACTGTTGCCTATAGCACACACAGGCTGTCTGCATTTACAGAATGCTCTGAGAATACTGCAGATATTTACCCCCTTGGCACTATGCTGATCTGCCACTTGGTTTCAGCTCAGGCCGTCAGTTTGTGAATCAATGATAATTTTATCTATAATATTTGTAGCTGTCCAGAATGCCATTAGGCCAAATTCTGATTCCCTTATGCACAGTGGGTAGTACCTTACTTTGAGCTAAATCGTGGTTTAGCAATAAGCATGAGACAGTGCACTGTTGTACTGCTCCAGGAGCACCCTAAGAAACAGATTGTGGCTCAGAGCCAGTCTACTTCCTGGCAGGGACAGTACCTTGCTGCAGCTCTATATATGGCACAGTAAACATTTCCTATTGCACTGGTTCAGCTGCCCCCTCCAACCCATATTCCCAGTACAGGGAGGTAGCAAATTTATACCTTTTCATTCCTCTGCATGGGGATGAAAGCCAGGTCACCATCTGATCATTTGCCAGTAGAACCCCCTGACATCAATGAAACTGGCTGAAGAGTAATGTACTCCTCAACACTTGTAAAGGTAACAGAATTTGACTCATTGTCTGTAGGTATCAACCTGTCATTTAAAAGCATCACAGAATAATGCAACTCTCCATGTTCCTCCTCTGTGACAACCAGCTGAATGTAACTTTTGGCTGCAACATGACTTCTTGCAGTGGATATGGCTAGCCTACTAAGCCAAAAGCTTCAGATTTCCTCTTACAGCTATTTCATCCATGGGAAACCCAAACCTGGTTCAACAAGCAAGAATACACGAGTAATACAGAACAAATGAAATGTGACACAGCGATTTCTAACTATATTATACTGTACATTATAGCCATAGAGTGCCTTATAACTTGAAATGTAAGACTCTAATACAATACTACTGGGACATGGGGCTTTTAAATAGAGAATTTTAAATTGTTTAGAACATCGAATATGTCCTCAGATGCTTGAGTGGTTGCATATCTCCCTGCACCTTTTATCCTAGACTGTGCCTGCTCTTTGTGGAGGTATGTAAGGGGGAGAGGGAACAAGGGTACCTCTCATGCAAGAGTCATGCAAAACCTCAGCGCCTGTACTTCTCTGAGCAGAGGCACCAATTCCATTTAGCACCCCAAGGGTGCATGCCATTTAAAGCTGTTGAGCAGTGTTTCCCAAACTTGGGACACCGCTTGTGTAGGGAAAGCCTACCTGTTTACCTGCCGCGTCCGCAGGTCCGGCCGATCGCTGCACCCACTGGCTGCAGTTCACTGCTCCAGGCCAATGGGAGCTGCTGGAAGTGGGGGCCAGTACGTTCCTTGGCCCACGCCGCTTCCAGCAGTTCTCATTGGCCTGGAGCAGCGAACTGCGGCCAATGGGAGCTGTGATCGGACGAGGCAGGTAAACAAACTGGCCCGGCCTGCCAGGGGCTTTCCCTACACAAGCTGCATCCCAAAGTGGGGAAACACTGCTGTTGAAGATAGGGAGGAGACAGTGCCATGATCCTGCCCCTGCTCTGCACAAGCCTGTAGAACTTAGGAGGAGCAGGCTTTGCCATACTAAAGGATGGAGCAGTATGCAACATTCCCTGTTTAGTATAGGGTGACCCAACACAGATTGCAATATTACACCCTGGAAACTCGGGAATAAGGCACTGTACAGAGAAGCCCTGTGTCTTTAAGTTTCACTGTGGCCCAAACACAAACTCAAAGGCTCATTGAAACTGCACTTCATTGTTCATGTGCATAATAATTACCCTTCGGTGTGGATCAAACCTCCAGCACTTTCTGCAGAGTTTTGTATAAAATTGTGTATATATAGATAAGAGGAAGATAAAATATAATCTATTCTGCTCCCAATCCTAAATATGTTAATAGTGTGGTTTTTGCATCAGCGTGTGAGATGTTGGTGCATAATTTGCAAATAATATATAACAGATGTCACTGAGCTGTTGCATTGCTCAAGGCTGTAACATTGTATTTTTTTTTTAATAAGGGTGTAGTGAGGAGAAAAGATCCCCATTCAGATATGAAATGTATCTCCATGTAAAGCTGAACTGCATAGACTTTAAGGCCAAAAAGGACCATCCTGATAATCTAGTCTGACCACCTGAACATTGCAGGCCACAAAAACCTTACCCCATCCACTCTTGTAATAGACCCCTAATCCCTGTCTGAGTTACTGAAGTCCTCAAATCATGATCGAAAGACTTCACATTACAGAGAATCCACCATTTACTCTAGTGTAAACCAGTAAGTGATCCATACAGAGGAATGTGGAAAAAACTGGCTGCTTGAATGCAAGTAATATACAAAATAAAAGATGAGAACAATAAATATGAATGATTTATTAATATAATTTGGGGGGGGAAGAGAAGCAGGCTGAAAAAAGTTATAAGTGGGAGCACTATTTTTCTTTTTGCAATGTTTTTGCTTGTTAAAAGCTATGAAAAATAAATGGAGACCTATTTTTTTAAAGCATTATTACTGCTTTTATAATTTTACTTGTAAACACTTAATAAATGAATGGGCTCAAAAACATAACAAAAACATATAACTTTTAAACATAAAATGGGCCACAACAATATTTGGAGTCCATCTACATTAGAAATAGATGTGCCAGACTGAACTCTTATAGGCATGGATACTAAAAGCATAGAAAAAAGGTGACCTTTTATTGGTAAATAGTATTCAGAATTCCTGGGAGAAACCAAATGTCCAAATCAAGTGATAACTTTCTCAGACAACAAAATGTTGAAGAGTTAGACAGTTCAACATTCCTGATCCAAGATAAGAGTGGAGTAATATGAAAGACCCTAGGAGAAAATCGAAAACTTCTTTGCAATATATGTGCAGACCAATTACTTTCTATATAGAGTTGAGAATGGCAGAAATGCTAGACTCTCTGGGCAAGCATCCAGCCAACTATACCAACCTCTAGAATGAGAGCTCAGCCCGTTAGGGGAAAGCGCTGGATGTAGTATATCATGACTTTAGTAAGGCTTTTGGTACTATCTCTCATGACCTTCTCATAAACAAAGTAGGGAAATACAACCTAGATGGAACTACTATAAGGTGGGTGCATAACGGATTGGAAAGTTGTTCCCAGAGAGTAGTTATCAGTGGTTCACAGTCATGCTGGAAGGGCATAACAAGGGGGATCCCACAGGGATCAGTTCTGGGTCCGGTTCTGTTCAATATCTTCATCAGTGATTAAGATAATGGCATAGAGAGTATACTTATAAAGTTTGCAGATTATACCAAGTTGGGAGGGGTTGCAAGTGCTTTGGAGGATAGGATTAAAATTCAAAATGATCTGGATAAACTGGAGAAATGGTCTGAAGTAAATAGGATGAAATTCAATAAGGACAAATGCAAAGTACTCCACTTATGAAGGAACAATCAGTTGCACACATACAAAATGGGAAATGACTGCCTAGGTAGGAGTACTGCAGAAAGGGATCTGGGAATTATAGTGGATCACAAGCTAAATATGAGTCAACAGTGTAATGCTGTTGCAAAAAAAGCAAACATCATTCTGGGATGTATTAGCAGGAGTATTGTAAGCAAGACATAAGAAGTAATTCTTCTGCTCTACTCTGTGCTGATTAGGCCTCAACTGGAGTATTGTGTCCAGTTCTGGGCACCACATTTCAGGAAAAATGTGGACAAATTGGAGAAAGTCCAGAGAAGAGCAACAAAAATGATTAAAGATCTAGAAAACATGACCTACGAGAGAAGATTGGGAAAAAAAATTGGTTTGTTTAGTCTGGAGAAGAGAAGACTGAGGGGGGACACGATAACAGTTTCAAGTACATAACCGGGGTCACTGGGAGCTGCAAGCTGCTGTACCTGCAGACGCTCAGGGAAACAAAGCATCTCATGGCTTGCCAGGGGCTTTCCCTGAACAAGCTGCGAACCAAGTTTGGAAACCCCTGGTCTAGATAATACTTAGTCCTGCCTTGAGTGCAGGGGACTGGACTAGATGACCTCTTGAAGTCCCTTCCAGTTCTGTGATTCTATGATTGTCCTTTCTCACATCAAAAGCAAAACATAAATATGTTCTTCCTCAAAAGGAAATAATCAAATCCAGTCACTGTTTTCCCCCACACAATGTAATGGCATAACCTTATAGACTTGAGGGTACATTGTGGTTTCCTGACAACAATAGGTGATTGGTGGAATGGCAGCAATCAGTTGTGTGTTGTACCCTTAACTCTGCATCATGCCCCATAAAAACTGTAATCCAGATGCCAAAGAACCAAATCTCCCTAGTATTAGCTCCTGTGGCCTGACTATAGTTTCAGGTGGAACATCCCATTTAAAAAAAAAGTGTAGAGCAGTGTGGTCTAATGGCTAGGACAGTGAAATGGGAGACACGAGACACAGGTTTTATTCCATGCTCTGCCACTGATCTGCTGAGGCGTGTAACTTCACATCTCTGTGTCTCTGTTTCCCCTCCCACTATTTGTCTGTCTAGTCTATTCCGGTCATAAGATGTTCAAGGTAAGGACAACGTCTTACTATGTGTTTGTGCAGTGCCTATCATAATAGTGCCCCAAAGAAGGTATATTGTTCAAGGGAGAATAACTGACACATGACATCCCAGAGGTGGCTGTATTTCAGTAGTAGGTAAAGATTTCAATCCACTTCAGGGTTAGAGCTGATCATGGGAAATCCCAACTTTTTAAAAGTTGTTTTTGTTTCAAATTGGAACAAAAATATAAAAATTAAAAAAAGGAGAATGAAAATTTTGATTCAGAAACATGTTATGATAAAACAAAATGTTATTATAAAAGGAATTATATATTAATAAGACATATAGCATATAATATACAAATTGAAACAAATGAAACAAAGACAAAATTATCTTTTGACACATTGCTGTCAAAAATTGACACACTTCCTGTTCAAATGATTTTTTTTTTTACCCTGCTATATTCAGGATGACACCTACTGTACCTAAAGCATGGTAGATTTTAGAACTGGGTATATGCTTTTTGTCAGATAATGTATTAGATAAACAATTCTGGTTTTTAATCAAATAATTCGTGTGAATCATTCAACCATTTGCAGAGTTGGCTGAATAGTACATGTAACACACATCAAAATAACAAGACATATTGAGTCCTGAAATAAAAGGCAAAAAGCTGATTCATTCTAATTCAAAGAATTTATATGGACAAATTAATAGCAGAATACAAAAATAGTAAATCTGTGATCCTCACTCTGTCAATGACACAAGTGAGACTAAGCTCAATGCAGGTTTTCAAGGTCACTATCTTGTGTAAATCATTAAATATTCATTGGGCCAGCTGTCCATTCTAACCATTCTAAACATCATTGTTCTTTGAAAATATTGTGGTGTTTGGTTATCTTGAGGGTGGTTATTTTGGCTTTGATTTTTTTATAGTCAAACACCACAGCATTGCAAAACAAGGTTTGACAGTGATCCTGCTGAAGATAGCTTTCATTAAAATGCAGTCTGCCTATTGTCAAGCTCAGAGAGGGAAAAGCTGTCACTGATTAAAATCCTGTAATGTATAGTGTTTTCTCACTATCACAGGAGAGATTGAAAACAGTCTTCTGGAACAGATCTGCTTTTGTTAACCCCTCCTGTTTCCTTTTGGAATAACAAGGATCTTATAAAGGTGCTTTGCTGCTACTCCTAATGGAATATCATAGATAAAGACATCCCCAATCACTGGATGTTTTCTAATAGGAGCCAAAGTGCCAAAGAAGACAGTTATCAATGCAGTAATTATGGAAAGAAAGGAAGGAAGGGGGAAAAAAAGGTTTTGCCTAAAGGAAAAAAAAAGTAGAAGGCAAAGTTGTAGTGAGTATTATTTTCCATAATGTAGGCCTTTATGAGATACAACCATGCTGGAGAGGATATGGAATAGCAGTATACCAGTGCCTCTCAAGTTCTTCATCCCATAAAGCACACAGACAGGGAAAATGGCTGTAGGGATGTCTGGAGATGGAGAGAGTATATTGAGATGTGGCTCCCACAACACTTTTTTGAGGGGACAGCCACCATGCACCTTCAATCTCCTTCCCACACATCAGCCACATTCTTCCACCAGGTACAGAATTGGGGAGAATGTAGAGGTCCTCACCTCACCCCCTTTGGAGTTCCTGGGCTAAATTGTCCCCTACATTCAGTCATCTTCCCATGGGTTCAGTTACCCAAAATTGCCCTATAGCAGGCAAAGCCAGCCACTGCAGGATCCACTCCTCGGCAAGGGGATTCAGGTGTGGGGCCGAGTCATCATGACACAATGGCTCCTACACTAACTTCACCTCTCCTGCTGCCAGGGTAGAGACTGGGGGAAAGGGGTGTAGCTGAGACACCTGCATCATGGCAATCCCTGGCTGCTGGGGGACCAGCAGGGCACAAAAGGGCCAGAGTATCAGGGCAGTCCAAAGGTGGGGTAAAGCTCCCTTGGAACATCAAGTTCCTGAGCTGCATGAGCACATCTCAGCCAAAGGCAAATATCGGAACATCTAACTCCATTATTAAGCAAAACAAGTAAAAAGCAGCTATGAAATTAGTATATTTTGGGGTTAAGGGTGTCTAAACCCCACACTGGTAGACAAGGCATTAACAGGACCCTGAGAGCTCAATTAGCTCACTTGTTGCATCTGGAGGGGTATCAGCATCAATTCTTTATCACAGCCAGCTGGGGGAAGAGCTAGATTTGTTTCATAAAAGGAATGAAAATCCAGGTAGGAGGAGATTCAGGAGGAAGAGAGTGATTTAGGAGAACAAGCATTTAGTACTTTTCTTCTAGGTGAAAAGCGCTACAGGAGGAGGGTAGACCTGTGGTCAGCCCAGAAACAGTGGGATGGCTCCAAGGAGGTAATGTGGGTTATTGCTGTGAAAGCAGAACTGCACAATAGAGAACTGCAACCTCAAGTCTTGGATGGGTGGCTGTGGCTTAAGCAGAGTCTTGTATCCTTGGAGGTTTTTGGGAGTAAGTGCTGGGGAACCTACTACTCTAAAAGTGGAATGAAGAGGAGCCTAGGAGGGGTGGAAGATATTGCATTAATAGCCAGTATTGTGTTTTGGCACTATTTATTTGGACCAGTGATAAGCCAGAAGGATGAGACTGTATGTGATCTGTCCGGAGGGTCAAGTCACTAGAAGAACTTGATCACCACAAGGCCTGAATGTCTATCAGAAGGAGGTGACTGAAGGAGAAAGTCTTGCAATGAACTGCTCAGTTGTGTGGGGCTCACTGACTGAGTCACTCATCTACAATTATATTCTATGTTGTTCATATTCTTCTTTTTCTCTTTTCTCTTCAACTAAAATTCTGCAGGCCATTGCTGCATAGCATACACTAGCGATATGCAGTATTTTGGAAAAGGTAAAACAAAAGCAAATTTCCCCCCATGTACAATTACCGGTACTTTTTTTTTTGCGAGCACTAGAATATTTTTCAACAGAAATACCATAAAGACTTCTATGCTATAGAACAGGTACAACACATGGACGCTGGAATTTTTCAAATGGAATTAAGGTTTCAACTCTCATTGAAATTCATTGTGAGTTAGACACCTAACTCTGTCTCCCCTGAATATTGTAGCTGGATTGACCAAATGAACCATAATAAATTTAGAGACCCCCATTATGGTCAATTGTTCCAATAAGCCACATCTTAAGATGTCCCTGAGTTCTCATTACAGCTGGTATGTTCTGAGCAAAAAAATCTACTTTTTTAAACAAAGCCCCCAAACAAAGGTGCAGATTTACATGATATATTGTAATAGATCCAGAACAGGCCTTATAATCAATTGACTACATTTTTAAAGCCCCTAAATAATACAGTACTAGTCTCTTTAATTGACCATAATACAGAGGGTGCCCAACTGCTATGCATTTACAGCCTGAAACAAAGCCTACTGATATAAATAAAAAGGCTCCTATTGACTTCAGTGGGCTTTGGGTCAGGCCACACAAGCACTCAAAGTTATCCGAATATTCTGAAATTCCATATGACGCTAACTGTTTCCATTTTATCTCCTTTGGTGTCTCCAGAAAATAAAGAATGCATATAAGAATCCTAGATTATAACCACTTTGGAGGGCCTACTTATGATCTCGCTTTAAGCAATGTAACTTCATTGATTTCAATAGCCTCATTCCTGACTTGCATTGCTGTGAGGGAGAGCAGAATCAGGTTCTAAGGGTTTAGATAGGGAAACAGAGAGAGAGTGCCATATCTGTTGCAAATCAATTAGCAAAATTCAGCAATGCGTAATTATGTATATGTAGGCCCAGGCTGAATAAAAAGCAGAAGTTATTATATAAATATCTAAATACAAGATATTTTAATAAAATTAAAAGGTAGAAGACTCCAAACTGATTAGAGGAAATATAGTGATGTGTGTTTGTGGGTGTGTGGTGTTTTTTTGTTTTTGTTTTTTTTTTTAATGCAACAGGCAATTTGACAGTGGCACTCACTGCAAAAGATGTCACAGAGACCAAAAGTTTAGCAAGAGTCAAAAAGGGATTGAACACTTATATGGATAGTAAGAATATTTAGCATTAACACCTGCTGACCTGACAAGCCAAGGGCTATAAAGGCTGGGAAGGAGCCAGAAGGCAGGGGGCAGCAAGGGAGAAGTGAGTCAGGAAGGGAGCTGGAGGCCTCCTAGCTGAATACTGACTCTGCCTGTAAAGCTTGTATATATGGACACTGGTGGTGGGACAACCTTAAGTAAATAAAGACACAGGTGTTGCACAGCCCTGAAGCCTCTCTGAGCATTATTGGAGAGAGCAGGTGGGCCCCAGAAAGAGGGGTGGGTCATGAACCCTGTTACAAACCCTGAAGGCAGAAGTAAATATAAGCATACATCCAATCCTGAGGTGCTCCCTAGAACAAAGAGTAACAATCTCAGGAACTGTAAAGTAGTTTTGTTTGCCTTACTGCATACTTGACATTGATAGGAGATAAACCATAATTTACTTGTTGCCTAAGGCAAATTCAACCAAGTTTCTCATCAACTAAAAAATCAGTACAGTATTGTTGTTGAACATGCACTTTAAATATAAAATATTTTATAGCTTTCAGATGTGTTATGGCACCAGTTATGCATAGATTCACCTTGAGTACTTTGAAATTGGTACAGAGTTGTGAATAGCAGTTCTAAGGGATGAAAGAATTTTAACCATGAAAATGTATCCCCTGTATTGCTGAGGCTATACTTATTTAACATTTATCTCTATAATAGACCATGGGTTCTGGGCTGCACCTTCAAGATTATTATATGAAGGTGAGAGAGGAATCTTTTCATATTACCTTATGCATGCAGCTTTGTTGGTTGTCTCTCTCCTTCAGAGATATGATAAACACTGTAAAGAGATGCTGGCTAGACGCATGTGGGAGGAACTTTTTAAAAAAGGGCAAAACTTGAAAGCACTGAATAAGATGGGGACAAGTTACAGCTGAAACAGATTCTGGGGGCTACTGAAGGAAGTTTAGAAAGTTCCAGCAACACTGTTCAGGCTGTTTGTTAGGCTCCACATAAATTTCTGTCACTGAAGAGCAGAGGTCTCTACACTTGTGGCCACACTGAAGTATGCACTGGGTGTGTTGGGGGTAATGGAATGTAATCAGGGGCTGAGGGCTTAAATGCAATCTCATTACTGCAAGTGATGCATTTGTGGAGTTTCAGTTTCTCCTGCTGCTTATTGTAAGGACAAGTATTGTTTTAGTAGTGTGGGAGTGACTATGCTAGTGAGATGATGTAAACCTTGAAAGGGAATCTTGAACAGATTTTCACACGTACACAGTGTATATAGATTGTCTATGTAAGGTTCAACTCCCCCTTTCTGTAGTTTAATTCTGTCTTAATGTTATTAGGTAACACTGTCTAATTGGCTGGGTCCTTATCTCAGGACTGCTCAGTCCTGCCTCTAGGTCCTCTCTCTGTCATATCCAAGATACCCTTCTTGGGACAGCCCAACTCTGAAGCCAGCGTTTTTCCTTTTTATTCAGATATCCCTTGTGACAGACCCAGACCAGTGGAGTACAGGAGTCTGGTAGAGGGCAAATATACTGGTCACTGGATGAGTAGTTTTCTGTTTCCTGAGTGACCAGAGCAGGGGCTGCACTAGAGTAATCAGGAACCTGCTAGAACCAGTTAAGGCAGGCAGGCTAATTAGGACACCTGGAACCAATTAAGAAGAAGCTGCTAGAATCAATTAAGGCAGGCTAATCAGGGCACCTGGGTTTTAAAAAGGAGCTCACTTCAGTTTGTGGTGTGAGTGTGAGGAGCTGGGAGCAAGAGGGGCAAGGAGCTGAGAGGGAGTGCTGCTGCTGGAGGACTGAGGAGCACAAGCGTTATCAGACACCAGGAGGAAGGTCCTGTGGTGAGAATAAGGAAGGTGTTTGGAGGAGGCCATGAGGAAGTAGCCCAGGGAGTTGTAGCTGTCATGCAGCTGTTACAGGAGGCACTATAGAGAGCTGCAGTCCACAGGGCCCTGGGCTGGAACTCAGAGTAGAGGGTGGGCCCGGGTTCTCCCTCCCCCCCCCCCCCCAAACCTCCCAATTGACCTGGACTGTGGGTTCTCCCAGAGGGGAAGGTCTCTGGGCTGTTCCCCAACCCACATGGTGAATCTCTGAGACAAGAAAATCTGCCAATAAGCGCAGGACCCACCAAGATAGGAGGAACTTTGTCACACCGTTCAGATTTCATATTGCTAGCATCGTATTGGACTGGCTTCAGCCAAAGCCCAAAATGGGAGTTTTCCATATGTGTGATTATGCTATGCCTATAAAGTCCTGTTCAGTGTGAGCTAGGTAGCTCAAGCCTGAGCAGACTCAGCTGGGGTGCAGTTAAGAAAAAGTACTGTGCCTTCTCTCCTGACAAACCTGACTGCTGATTAAACATTACAGTCCTTACTTCAGGATGCTGTCAGTCAGGCTTGAATAAAATCTTCAAAGAAGTCAGAACTTCAGAACTGTACTCCACAAATGGGAGGCACTGGCTAAGTAATCCACAGAAAAAAATCCACTCAGCAGCTTCCAGATAAGCTCCTTGTGTGCAAGCCTATTCAGGCAGACAAACAAGACCCTCTCGAATTTTGCAGCATACAAGGTGTTACCACAGTGAATCATAAGTCAGGCTGGTAACATTTCTCTGCTGGGAGGAAAGGTCCTTTGTCTAAGACAAGCTTTGCCAGATGCCTAGATAATGAAGGCCCTGATCCTGCAAGTTGTTCCCAAGGGTTGGACCACCTGGAGTTCACTCCAGACTCAGGACCTAAATAAGCATGCAGTGAGAGAATCTCAGTATTTGCAGTATGAGAGATGTCCTAGAATAAATGTAGTGAAGTAAAGAGAATTCCCTGGATATTGAGATAGCAATTATAACATTCTGTACCTTGGGGGAACATCCTGGAACCCCCATATTCCTCATTTTTTATAATAATCATTATCTTGCCTTATAAGGCATGCATTATATGCATCGGGGAAAGGTTATGATCTTCTGAAAGTCATTTCTCTATCCATATATGTATATCATTAATGCATACGAAGTTATGAGTATTGTGTTGTATGGTGGTCACTAAAACATGCTTTAAATTGGGGAATCAGCCAGATATTACCTCCCCACAGGCAACAGCAAGGAAAATAGACAATGCCCAGGTAGGGTGTCAATCAACCCATCAATAACCATTGTCCAGCAAGGGAGCTACAATGCAATGACTCACCTGCATGAGGCCACACCAGGGAAATTGCTCAGTCTGACTCTGCAATGCACCCAGACATGCCTGGACTTGTGTTTTCCAAGCACATAGACTGAGGGTATAAAACTGAATATGGGGGCCTGTGCCGGGCCTTTCTCCGTCACCCACCTACGCTGCAAGCCACAGAGGACACTCTGAAGACTCCAACTAAGGGGATTGGCCCAGATTTCAAGGGTGAAATCTGTGTACTATGAACTGCAATATCCAGTGGGGTGAAAAACTGCTTAGTCGTTGCCCAGTCTTATAGGGTTGAGAGTTTAGACTGTGTGCTTATATTTTATTTTGGTAGGCAAAAAGTCAGTTATCACTTAAACAATTTTATTGACTACAAAAGAGAGATTTTTAACTATCTTTACCAGTGAGTTTGTATGAAGTGTGTGGCAAATCTGCTCAGGTTTTGCAAAGACTGGTGTATATCCACTTCCATTGATGAAATGGTGAATCAGTTAATAAATGTGCACTGCTCAAGATGAGCAGAGCAAGACGGTGTATTCCCGAGATACAGTGCTGGGAGCTGAGGAGATTTGGCTCTAGTGCCTTGCTCTGTGAGATTCATGAGTGGATCTGGAAGCATAGCTGCATGTGTGGGCTCCACATGCTGTTGTGCTGAGTAATAGCAGCTCCTGGAGGAGTTTGCTGCTGGTCACGAGGGAAGCATTGTGAGAGACAGCCCAGGCTGCAGAGATCTCAGGGGGCACAGCTGTCCCACAGTCCCAGGCTGCATCCCGTCACAACGATATCTAATTATTTTAGATTAAATTGACAGCCTTTAAAGGCCACCACTGTTCCAGAGCAAGGTGAAGTAACTATTATAACTCCGGGGGAAGGGGGAGAAACAAGGACCACTTAATGGCACTCCTGATTTTTTTTTTTTTAAGTTGTGCCATTAATTTAAACATTTTTGCTGTAAATGCCTCCATGACAATGTATGAGAGAAGATGAAGATGACTTCCAAAGTCTGATATCTGTGTGTGTTAATAGGATAGTCTCTCCCGACAACTCCAGTGATCCTTTCACCAAGGAAATTAAACTTGTCTTTGCAGATAAAGTAAATCTTAGACATGCCATGGAAAAAGTGGGAGTGATTGACATAAAGCAAAACTTGTGGATTGTTAATTCTATGTTGGTAATTAAAAAGTAAAGTATGGAGACCTATTAATCCACAGACTTCAGTGTAGCCTTAATTTGACTATAATCCAGTTAACATTGTTAAAAGAGCTAGCAAATCTCAAAAGCAAAATATTCAGTTATATTAGAAGCATTATTTAGTGAATTCTTTGGGGTTAGTCAAACCATAAGTTAACAATCTTTAATGAATTCTCTGAATATTATGGGCCTGGTTCTCATGTCTCTTAAGATAACAGTCCATGGCTGTAATTGAGCAAAGGTACCATAAAGGTGCTTAACTAGTTATCCAATCATTCCACAGGAATATCAAGTATCCTAGGTTGGTGTAGAGCCATTATGGTGGCTCTATTTCATCTCCCCTGAAAACACATGACATAGATGTATAACCAGAGTGCATCTGCTCTCTAGTTATTCCTGGCTGCTGGAATGATCCTTTGGGGACATATTGTAGGCAGCTAGGTATAGGTTGAAGCAACACTGAGGCTGTTATAATTTATGCTAGGGGCTGGAACATTTGGGAAGTGATAATGGTGAGGTAAAGACACCAATGCCCCCACCCCACCCCACCCAAGCATCATGTCTTGCAGAAAAACCTGGTAGCTGGACCCAAGAATTGGGATCTGTACTTCTAAACAGAGGTTGCTCTGCAGTGGGAGCCAGCAACAAAAATTGTGTGTTCTTTCAGGTGAAAGCATGGTTATTGTGAGCCCCTTGAATGACCACAGGGGTGTGCTGCTGAACCCCCCTCCCTCTGCCCATGCCTGCACAGCTAAACATTTCCTTTAGAATCTCACCCCTTAAGTAAAGGAAAATCTGAAAAAAATATTGGCTTTTGTATTTGGTACTATATTGCTATCATTCCTGTCTGGTGCTGTATGAGAGAGGATAGAAAACGCATGTCACCGGGAACTACTTGCAGCCCAGCTCCTATAACAAATAAAATGCTGAAAAATGTCAGGTACCTCATCTAAGTGGATATTGATTAAAACAAAACTCATTTTGAAATGATAGAGGCCTTGCAGCAGGTACTGCCATCGCTGTTCTGTTACTCGCAGCCACCTGCGGCAGGTATCTTGGCATGACATTGGCTGATATCTAAAGATGTTAGACACAGCTTTATTTAAAAATGCCTCAAAGAAAACCAATTTATATAGAATCGGGCAACAGACAATTGATTGACCTGATCCTTCTAAATCCTGCCTGCTTTATGTGGATAATTAGATCAGCTTTCAATTGCAGTATCTATTGTTTGTCTAAGGACTTCATCCTCTTGTCTGATAAATAATGCATTTCCATCCAAATCTGAATGGTACTACTGGGGACTAATATGAAGAAGTGCTCAGCACAATTTTAAATTAGGCCTTAAGAAATTGTCTTGTGAATATGCACACGCCTGCCTGTGTGTGTGGCTTTTTAAACTGGGACTAACCTAGCTGAGATTTTTTTCCTTTCAAAAGAACAACATAAAATATGCACAGTAACTAGAATAAATTACATCTACAGTATTAAAAAGCACTATTAAATCAATTGTGTAAATTTCACCTCTGAAAGAGCCTGTTTCTGGCTGGGGAGCATGCATGTTCATAGGGCACATTGTATATGAGGTTGATGAAGGATGTTAGTGATGGACTCAAACTCCATATTTTTTCTGATCGAAATCTGAATTTCTCAATCTCAGAAGGGCTTAGCTCCAGGGCTTTAATTCAGGCCATTTCTTACAGGATGGTTCAGTATGTGGCACTCTTCTAACCCAAACTCAGATCTTAAGACCACCAGATCATCTAGTCTGGCCTCCTGTATATTACAGGCCACCAGCACCCACACACTAAGCCACTATTAGACCAAAGTCCATTAAGCCCAAATGTCATAGGCATAATATTAGGGTGCCCTGTGCTGCTGAAGATATAATAGGGTCAAATTCAGGCTTGGTGTTAGGTGAAACACTTGGCATATATATATTATATTTATTTGGATGAAAGGTAAAATGGAGGTTCTTAATATGTATTAAAGCTTCAAAGGTACTTTATACAATAGTAAAGGTATTGGCCTCAGTGTTCTGAATACATCAGTAGTACAGAGACAAGGTGGAGGAGGTAATATATTTTATTGAACCAAGTTCTGTTGGTGAGAGAGAAGATATCGAGTTTGCACAGAGCTCTTCTTCAGGTCTGGGACGTGTACTCCAAGTGAATATTTTGTCCTGTGAGGTTTAAAAGCTCTCCAAGATATTGCTAAATGTTACATTTTAGAACACAAAGTAAAATAAAGATATCTGTACAAACTAAGTTTAAAAACTGGGGAATACAATGAGAATTTCTGCTTAATTAATGGGAGGGGGGGGGGACTTTGTTTAGTAGCCCATCCTTTGGTGGGGGGAGGGAATCTTGAACAGAGCTGTATCTTTAAGGCCAGACCTCTTTGATTTGGAGTATGTTCAAAACTTAAATTAGGTTTATCAGAACATTCTTTGATTTTTAAAAGTTTTGGATTTTTTTTAAGGAATTGAGATTTCACAACTTTTAAAATGTATGATTGTCATAAAAGACCACACAGTATTTTCAGATGTTTTGTGTGACTAAAATGAAAATCGAAGAAATGTCACCTTTAACAAAAGGTTCACATCTTTATTAAAAAAAAGACTCCCTTGTAGATGGAGATTCAAAGGAAAGGCTAAAAAATATTTCTTCAGAGTAGCAGAGTTCTGAAAGAAAATTCCTTTACTGCAGCATTTTCAAACTTTTTGATACCTGGGACAGGCTTGCTGACTTTCTAAACTGTCAGGGAAATCTCAGGGACTGTCAAAGAGGCTGCCACAGAGCAGTACCAGTTCATGGACCAGTCACTGAGAAACACTGCTTTACTGTATTAAGATTCCAAGTAACTGCTCCTAGCTGGAGGAAACTTTCTATGGTTATGGGAATGTTAGGCAAAATGCTCTGGTCCCCTCCACAGGTGTTCCTAGTTTAAAAGCCTGTCGAAATGCCATACTTGCATTGTGTAGGACATGGTGAGACTAGGGAGCAAAAAGCCAATGAAAGGGGACTGTGCACAACGCTGTGCCGGGTAGAGTCATAATATCAGGGTTGGACGGGACCTCAGGAGGTCATCTAGTCCAACCCCCTGGTCAAAGCAGGACCAATCCCCAATGAAATCATCCCAGCCAGGGCTTTGTCAAGCTTGATCTTAAAAACCTCTAAGGAAGGAGTTTCCACCACCTCCCTAGGTAACCCATGCCAGTACTTCATCACCCTATTAGTGAAAAAGTTTTTCTTAATATCCAACCTAGTCCTCCCCCACAGCAACTTGAGACCATTACTCCTTGTTCTGTCATCTGGTACCACTAAACAGTCTAGATCCATCCTCTTTGGAAGCCCCTTTCCGGTAGTTGAAAGCGGCTATCAAATCCCCCCTCATTCTTCTCTTCTGCAGACTAAACAATCCCAGTTCCTTCAGCCTCTCCTCAGAAGTCATGTGCCAGCCCCCTAATATTTTTTGCCCTCAGGTGGACTCTTTCCAATTTTTCCACATCCTTTTTGTAGTGTGGGGCCCAAAACTGGACACACTACTCCAGATGAGGCCTCACCAATATCAAATAGTGGGGAATGATCACATCTCTCAATCTGCTGGCAATGCCCCCTACTTATACAGCCCAAAATGCCATTAGCCTTCTTGGCAACAAGGGAACACTGATTCATATCCAGCTTCTCGTCCACTGTAACCCCTAGGTCCTTTTCTGCAGAACTGCTGCCTAGCCACTCGGTCCCTAGTCTGTAGCAGTGCATGAGATTCTTCCATCCTAAGTGCAGGACTCTGCACTTGTCCTTGTTGACCCTCATCAGATTTCTTTTGTCCCGATCCTCTAATTTATCTAGGTCCCTCCTTATCCTATTCCTACCTTCCGGTGTATCTACCACTTCTCCCAGTTTAGTGTCATCTGCAAACTTGTACAATCCACACCAAATCATTAATGAAGATATTGAACAAAACCGGCCCCAGGACCGACCCTTGGGGCACTCTGCTTGATACCGGCTGCCAACTAGACATGGAGCCATTGATCACTACCCATTGAGCCCGACAATCTAGCCAGCTTTCTAGCCACCTTATAGTCCATTCATACAGCCCATACTTCTTTAACATGACCCTCTAAGCAGAAGCATGGGTTCAGATTGCAGATGGGCTGGGGTGTATGATGGGACTAATGCCTATGAATCCATGAACAGTACAGACCCACCAGCCAAAATCTGGCATGAGAGCCAGCAGTGTATCACATTTCTATTCCCTCCACCCCACCCGCATTAACAAGGACTGTAAAGTGGCTTTGCTGCAGGTTGGGGATCAGGATGTACTTGCGTGGGGATAAATCCTGCCTACTTCAGCTGGGAGCTCTGCTCAAGAACTTGGCCCTTTGAGATTGTGTAAACTAGCGCTGACTTTCTGTTGGTGGGTAGAATAGAACTGCAGCTATAATTTATGCTCAAAATTCAGGATATTAAACTGAAAACAAATCTAAATGTGCCCTACCTCTTAGCTTCACCTTTGTACTTTTATCGTCTTGCTTTCTTTATTCATTTAATAAACTCAGTATCAAAATCAATGGCCACATCACCCAACACTCTATTTTTTTAGATAAAATACTTCAGTGGATCTGTGCACAGTAGGGAGGGCAGAACTTGGCTACAGAATGATGAAGACTGTGCCAATGAGTCACTGACCTTAACTGCAGATATGGGTGGGGGTTGGAAGTGTAGCTGCTTTGCAGAAAGGGAAACTGCAGGGAGACTATCATACCTTGTGCCGCCCCTTAGGAGGATGCAGTGTAACGTGTCCATGCTCAGAGCTGGGAAGGTCAGCAGACTAGCTGGAGAGGGACATGGAAACATGACCCAACTTCTCTCCACCCCTTTTGGAGTATCTTGGTCTCTGACTATGCCCTCCTGGGGGAACATAGGGTCTGCAATTGTGGCTGGCCTTTGCTGCAGTGTGTGTGTGTGTGTGTGTGTGTGTAGTTTTTTTAAACCTCAACACTTTTGGAGGGAAAGGTGTCCCTATTTGAAGAGAGGGATTGTTACTTTTCACTCTTTGAGCCCTGAGAGTACAGAAAAGCAATGGATTACAGAGCAAAGATTACGTCACTGAATCGGCTCTGTAACTCTGCTAAGACCAGGCCTATTTCCCTCTTGCCATTGGGGAAACTAGGCTCCCAAACCTGGCAGGGTCAGCATGGTTGTGTCTTCTAATCCTCCTCTGATGGATTAGGAAGGTATGTCCTTTACCTGTCAGTCTATACCAGATATTTTTTGCTCTTCACTTCCCCCTCCTCACACTCTTGTCTAATTCAGTGGTGTCAGCCTTGAGTACTGAGAAATGATGAGGCAGGCCCCCAAAATCATGATTAAAAGAAATTTGAGGTGGTTCTGATTTGCCTTTGATATTTGAGCATTTAAGGGTCACATTTTCAAGATTTTCTTCAGATTACAATTTTTAAAAGTAGTAAATGAAACTGAGATTCTTGCATTCATCTCCAACTGCTGGAGTCCTCTTAATGAATGAGATTTGCATCTTTCTTAAGGATTTTATTGCCAACATTGAAGTGGTAGTGGCTTTGGTCTGAGACTGCCAGGTTAATGCCAAATATTGGTGTGCCGGAAGGAGAGGCAAGAATTTGCAAGAAAGATAAATATCCCACATTTGAGGCACTACTGATAACTCGTTTAAAAACACACCCAAAGGAAACAACTAGCAGCAACCTCCTGAGATGCAGCAGCATTAACATACCTTTTTTTTTTTTTTTTTTTTTTAAATGGGAAAATAATTCATCCTTCCTAAAGAATACCCCTCAAACACCATCAAGGTTTTTCTAAAGCCCCTTCATTAAGATGGTCCTCAAAGTCATCAAACTTGAAGCTATTTCAGACAACATGGGTTAACAGGTTCCAAAGCCTTTTGGAGGTTGGGAACAACCTTCCAGTAGCTCTCTCTCATCCTAAGGGAGGTAGTTCAGGTGACTTCTGAAGCTGCAGTCAGCAAAGCATCACAGGTGGAGAGTGACCCTCTCTAAATCAGGTATGTACCTGATCATTTTAAATCTTTATATGTTTGACCAGCAAATGAAATGCCACCTATAGGGCTGATCACAAAGCTGTACTGTAATATGCTCAGGGCAAGACACCCAGCTTACCAAGCAGACTGCTACATTCTGGTCCAGATAGATTTAAGATGTAGCCCCAAACAAACCACATTACAATAGTATAATTTGGGGGTGATATGATGGTATGATTTGTGATGTCAAGGAAATAAATGGTCACAACATCCTCATCAAAAGCAACTGTCTGTCCTGGCTATTGGTGAAAGCTGATCATACTCCCAAATTGTGATCATGGGTGACAAATAACAGACAGACACCCTCAGAGGGATTAATATGTTCTTTGTCACTTCTGCTTGCTTTCATCAATGCATGTACATTCCAGCATTTCATCTGGATCTCTGATATCTGTACACCAATCTCAAACACACTGGGAAAGTGACTTTTTTATGCTCTGATTAAACAAGTAATGTTTGTCATAAACTCAAGTTAAATGTCTTTTTATTAGCTAAAAGGAGGCTCCATGTCTTAAACCTTATTTAAGTGTGTATGTGTGACATCCGTCTTCTTGCTCTGTTTGTACAATGCAATCTTGGTCCATGACTGGGGGACCCAGGTGGTACAGTTGTATAAATAATACTGAGTAAATCCTTTGGAGAGATTTATTCCACTGAAATTGGTCTATTGATGGAATGTTTGTTTGCTTATTTATTTATATATATATATATATATATATATAAGCAATTTTTTTTTTTAAACTCACAACTTGCTACTTATTGCAGCATTAAATCAAAACTCTTGTAAATTGAAGGACCACTAGCTTCCATTCTCATGTTTTTTATATTTCCCATGTGGCAAGACTTGCAATAGAGTCTGGTGATCTGCACACGATGCTTTGAACTCTGCAAATGTGTCAGGCAACACCAGTAAATAAATAGCTTTAAAGTTCTGCCAAACCTTGTGGGATTTATACGAGTTTAATAGACCTGAAATGTGTTATTTCCAAGTTATTGTCCTGGTTTCACTTATAAATAAAAACCAAAAGCGTGATGTCCAGCTATTTTTCTATCCAAACTGCCCTGTAATCACACACCTATCAATCTGTTGAGCTTGCAGAATAATAGACTGTCAGGATATTTTTGTGGAGAAGTAGCAGCAGCAAAATGCTAATTAGATTCATTTTAATGAATACTTCCTGAGGCCTGTTCCTAAGACCATAGCTCATTTCCCTACATCTCCAATACAAGTGGGAATGCCTGCATTCAATGATCTAGCTACACCCACTTTCATCCTACCTCTGTACCAATTCCACACCCTATCAAGGGGACAGAATGTGCTAGACACTTTCTAGTTGGAGTCCTAATCACTGACCGCTTAAACATCATTGTGATACATATATTTGAACACTGCTGTGTTTCACCTTTTTATTGCTAAGAGCATTAGCACATCAGTGGCCAACTTGATAAGTGTCCATTGCAGTAGTTATTTTATTAGTGCTCACTAATCCGCTACCCATCTCCTCAAAAATTCTTATGTCCAAAGTCCAAATAGGGTAGCATTGCTCTTTTTTGAATGAATTTATCCCTTCCCTGGGTAATAAAATATCAGTCCTGCTTCAGATGACTTCTCTGGAGCTCACAAGAACATTTCAGAAACATAATTTATTTTTTCTTTAAAAAGAAACAGATTTCATCGAGCTAGTTTTTTTTTTTTTTTTTTTTTTTTTTTTCCAAAGAATTTCCCAGGGAAGGAATCCCTTTCTCAGCAACCTGAAAAAATCTTCCTCTTATCTTCCCCCTTCTCAAGACAATTGACTCAAGCTGAGCACTGTTAACCACTATCAGTCTATGTAGCATATTTGTCACAAAGATCATATCACTGTTTTCAGAGAAATGCACTTAATGAGTGTGTTTACTAAGTGGTGTTGCCTGCCTGTCTTCCCTCTGTAGTGATACTTGAGAGCATTTTTGTTTTACATTCCCTAGTTCCCAGCTTCTGCTGCATGAGCCCCCCCTTCCTTTAAAGGTTGGGGTGAGGTGGGTGGGTGTGTATGCATCACTGTCCATATTTTAACAAGGGCTGCCTCCAAAAGGGGTGTGTGTGTGTTATCTTGGGGGCAGCCCTTGTTAAAGTATTGCTAGTAATGCACCTCTACATTGGTTTTCAAGGGAGTTAGGCACCGACCTCTTACTGAAAGCCATTACATTTGGAGACCTAATTCCTCTAGGCCTACTTGAAAATGCCAGCCCTAAATGTCCAGAGTGTATGCAGCTTTAGAGCATAGCTTTGAAGTTTTAGAACTGATTAGAACTTGAGGCTCAACTTAAATGTATACCCCACATTAAAAAAAAATAGTAAGAACCAAAAAAGAGCCATTGTGGCTCAACAAACGTGAGAGAAGCAGTGACAGGTAAAAAGGCAAACTTTAAAAAATAGAAGTTAAATCCTAGTGAGGAAAATAGAAAGGAGCATAAACTCTGGCAAATGAAGTGTAAAAATATAATTAGGAAATCCCAAAAAGAATTTGAAGAACAGCTACCCAAAGACTCAATAAGTAATGCAATTATTTTTAAGTACATCAGAAGCAGGAAGCCTACTTAAAAAAAAAAAACAGTGGGATCACTAGACGATTGAGATGCTAAAGGAGCAATTAAGGATAAGGCCATTGCAGAGAAACTAAATGAATTCTTTGCATCAGTCTTCATAGCTGAAGATGTGAGGGAGATTCCCAAACAGGAGTCATTCCTTTTAGGTGATAAATGTCTGGAACTGTCCCAGATTGAGGTGTCATTAGAGGAGGTTTTGGAAGAAATTGATAACCTAAACAATAATAAGTCATCACGACCAGATGATATTTTCCCAAGAGTTCTGAGGAATTAAACTCTGAAATTGCGGAACTACTAACTCTAGTTTGTATCCTATCTTTTAAATTGGCTTCTGTATCTGTTGCCTGAAGGATAGCTCCTGTGATGCCAATTTTTAAAAAGGGTTCCAGAGGTAATCCCAGCAATTACAGGCCAGTAAGTCTGACTTCAGTACCAGGGAAACTGGTTGAAACTAAAGGAAAGAACAAAATTGTCAGACAATTAGATTAGCATGATTTGTTGGGGAAGAGTCAACATGGTTTTTGTAAAGGGAAAGCATGCCTCATCAATCTACTAGAATTCTTTGAGGGGGTCAACAAGCATGTGGACAACAGGGATATAGTGTATTTATATTTTCAGACAGCCTTTGACAAGGTCCCTCACCAAAGGCTCTTAAGCACAGTAAGCTGGGATAAGAGGGCAGGTCCTCTCAAGGACTGGTAACTGGTTTAAAAGATTGGACCATTTATTCCTACCTTTGGTTTCCTTTCTCAGAATGGAGAGAGGTAAATAGTTGTCACCCAGGGGTCTGTCCTGGACCCAGTCCTATTCAACATATCCATAAATGATCTGCAAAAAGGGGGTAAATAGCAAGGTGGCAAAATTTGCAGATGATGCAAAACTATTTGAGAGTTAAGTTGCAGGCAGACTGCAAAGAGCTACAAAAGGATCTCTCAAAACTGGGTGACTGGGCAACAAAATGGCAGATGAAATTCCATGTTGATAACTGCAAAGTAATTCACACTGGAAAACATAATCCCAACTATATATATATATAAATAAAATGATGGGGTCTAAATTAGCTGTTACCACTCACAAAGAGACCCTGGTGTCATTGCGGATAGTTCTCCGAAAACATCCACTCAGCAGCAGTCAAAAAAGTGAACAGAATGTTGGGAATCATTAAGAAAGAAAATATATTGCCTCTATATAATTCCATTTTATGCCCACATCTTGAATACTGTGTGTGGATGCGGTCCCCCATCTCAAAAAATATATTGGAATTGGAAAAGATTCAGAAAAGGGCAACAAAATTATTAGGGGTGTGGAATGGCTTCCATTTGAGGAGAGATTACAAAAACTGGGACTTTTCAGTTTGGGGAAAAAAGATGACTGGGGGATATGATAGAGGTCTATAAAATCATGACTTATGTGAAGAAAGTAAATAAAGAAGTGTTATTTATTCCTTCTCATGGAAGTGTTATTTATTCCTTCTCTCACAGAAGAACTAAGGGTCACAAAATTAAATTAATAGACAGCAGGTTTAAAACAAAGAAAAGGAAGTGGTTTTTTTTTTTTTTTTTTTTTTTTCCCCCACACACACCATGTACAGTCAACCTGTGGAACTCCTTGCCAGAAGATGATTTTAAGGCCAAGATTATAACATGGTTCAAAAAAGAACTAGATTAAATTCATGGACAATAAGTCCATTAATGGCTATTAGCCAGGATGGGCAGGTATGGTGTTCCTAGCCTTGTTTGCTAGAAGCTGGGAATGGATCACTTCATGATTCCCTGTTCTGTTCATTCCCTCTGGAGCACTTGGCATTGGCCACTGTGGAAAGAGGATACTGAGCTAGCTAGACCTTTGGTCTGACCCACTATGGCCATTTTTATGTTCTGATGTATGCAGCAACTACTCCAGGATTTGTGCCCACTAACCCAATTTACCCATGTATTCCTTTTAAAGTCTTCTTTAAATACAGATTTTTTTTTATTTTATTTTGTAGGGCTTTTCCATTTTGTTAATTCTAGGTGTTTTGCAAAATTCCAGAACAAATGTTTCTATGGTGCTTGCATTAGATTGTATAAAGTATATTGTATATGCTTATATAACAAGGATTGGAAAAATACAGTTTTTAACCATGACTACAGTAGCGGTACATGCACAGTGGAAAGTGTGTATGTCCCTCAGCACAGCTTATACATCATTTCTCTGCAATTATTTCAATTAGTTGTGAGAACACTCCAGTTGTACCCAAAAAAACATGGAGTGAGCAGCACTGGCAAATATCTGTATGAAAATGGTCTTAAGGGAAATAGCAGAGTAGTTAAGGAAATGATCCAAGGAAAGTAAATGTGTGATAATTTATTAAATTAATCTAAGTGGAAATGGTAACAAAAGCCTGTCAGAGCCAAAGCAGCCTTTCAATAAAGTGTCTGTTACATATAGTAAACATGGACTGTGCTGAACAGTTAATTATGAGAGAATAATCCTGAACTAGATTCATGTATGTGAATTATAAAAGTTAACATACAAGCAAAATTTAGACACTGAACAGGAGCAAAATATTTAACTGTGCCTTTTCCAGGAAGGCTGTTACACTAATGGGATATGATAAATAACCAAATCTACTTTACTACACTGTCTTTTTTTTGTTTTTCAGGCAGAACAGTTATTGATTGGGCAGGTGCCCACTGAAGTCAGTTTGAGTTTTGCCATTATGTTTTTTGTTGCTATATTTAGTCAACAATAGCAAAGACAGATACTAACAACTTCAACAGAAAGAGTCCTGAAAATATTCTTCACTTCGGTGGAGGGGTTGAAATGAATCAAATAAGAGATTTTTTTTTTTCCCCCCATCTTTCTTCCAACTTGGGTATTAAGAAAGAAATGGTAATAAACCAAACCTATCAGATGGATGCAATATAAGAATTGCCACTGTATATATTGTTTGCCTTTAACAGTAGCATATTTCTATCAAGGAGCTGAATCATATGTGCCCTGTGCATACAAACCCCTACAAAGAAAAACATGTGTTCTGTCACACTGATGGAACTCATCTGGTTACTACATAGCCACATATAAACTACTTTATATATTTTACTTTGGAATATTTGTTACTGACCATTATAGTTGGGGGAGGAGATTGAAAAAAGCTTAGAATGTTTCCTTTTAAAAATGTTTAAATTCAAAACTTGGAAAAAAAATCTCATTACTTGCTCAGTGTGTGTGTGAGGGAATAAGGAAAACTTTTAGAAATTTCCCTGTTCACTCTTTAAGTTCTAAATATTGGAAAATTATTATTAAGAAACTAGCTCTTATTTCTTTTAAAGGGGGGGGGGGAACCTACACTCTGAGACATAGGCATCTGACTTCTTCCCAGTAACTTCTGGAAGTTAATAGTTTAAAATTGATACATAAGATGCTAGTTCATTAACCTTCTAAAAGCTTTGGAGAAACTGGAATGCAGTGGACAAGTTCACACATAGTATCACTAGCGCTGATTAAAAACAAAAACCATTGGCAGTTTAGGCCTGTTTTCTGAAACATTATCATTCTCTTATCAGGATCTGTGATATGCCCAGGAGAGGAAGATACATTGTCTGTATGGTCAATCAGTTAAGACAAAGAACCAGAGACTCCAAGTAATTTCTCTTTTCTCTTAAGGTTAGTTCCATAAAAGGATTTAGGCTCAGGTTTGCGGTGAGTAACTGTAGGGTTGTCATTCAATGGAATCCTCAGTTCAAATTTAGGCACCTAGGCTCCCTAAACTATGCAGAGCAAGAGTTAGGCACCTAGAAATGGGATTCACAAAGGCAACACATTGAACGGAGCCATCTAAAGTAGAAAATAGGAAAGCTGAGCCAAGGAGCAATGCCTACACCCCACCACCAAAGGAACTTAGGTGCTCAAGATTCTTAGCCACAAACCCTCTCCTGGGGTTAAATGCCTAAGCGATGTCCTGCATGCAGTGTTGTTGGTCTGGACCTGACGACAACCGCTGCATAAGCTCCAAAGTTTTCCTCCCTACAGAAGTTGGTCCAATATAAGATATTACCTCCCCTACCTTATCTTTCTAATATCCTGCATCAGCATAACTACAACACCACTGCATATATAAAATTAAATGACTCTCAACCCTATGTATCTTCCTCAGATCATTAGAATTCTTCATTCTGAATTTGTATTCCCCCTGCCCCCTCTACACACCCTAAGAATTGGAGCACTATTTGTTTTGGAAAGATGATTGCTGATTTTAAAGCAGAAATTATTACATTGCCATTGGTTTTATTTTTCAGTGTAAAACTGCTGGATTTGATGACTTCATAGAATTATTCTTGACTGAATTAATATTATTGCTTGGGTCCCTACTATAATCAACTTCAATTCATCGATGTCTTATTTAATTGACTTAAAATTTTGCTGTAATATAGATTCCCCACTTACATTCCTGTAAACTGGTGAAATAAGTCAGCTAGTATAACATTCAAAACAAAATAGTGTTTTCAGGCCAAGCATGTTCTTCATGTGGGCCTTACAGTGCAGACACATGTTGGCAGAAACCAAACCCCAACCTGGCTTACTACCTCAGCACAATAGTGACTGCGTGTAATTGCAAGATTCTCTTCCTACACCCCTCATGCCACTCCCAACAACTACTTTTATGGTGTTTCCCACCTACTTGTATAACCTGATGGAACTACTCTTTTCATTTCCCTTCCCTGAGAAGGAGGGGAAAGGGAAAATTGAATTTGATTTTTCTCCAACTTACCTGTCACGAGTCATTACAGTAGCCTTACTGTTTATTGTTTAGGAAAACACACCTTAAATCCAGGGCAGGATGAATTTTTCCGCCCTAGGTGAAACTTCCACCTTGCACCCATCCCTCCACCCTGAGGAGCGTGCGCCCCCCCCCCCTTGCTGTAGGCAGTCCTCCCTGCGCTCCACTGACAAGAATGAGCTTCATACAAGGGATGGGGGAGGGGACAATGATATTGATGTAGTGGTTGGATGATGTGAAAACAGCAGTAGGAAAGGAAGGTGACTTGAGAATTACAACAGAGCAGCCACTCTGCAATAATTAAGAGTGAGACCAGCTTCCTGTTTAGATTACTTACATCCGTTGAGGTTTAATCTTAGACTGATGGTGATAGAGAAGTGAGATGAGATGAAGGTTTGGGTTGGAAAGGATGAGGTTATATGAATCAGTGGGAGTAGCATCATATTTCAGTGGACACAGAATGAAGCACCTTAGTGAGGAAGTAAGCGAGAAATATACTAGAGTTTTAACCTTAGGCAGGGGGAGTAGTTGTTAGAGTGCCTATAGAGGAAGAAATGAGAAACACTCCTTTACCTTCAATAAGTGGGGAAGGAGAACAAATTCAACTTTTTTTTAAATACTCTTAGTAACACAATATTTTTATGTGAGACATATAGAAAAGGAGAGTTGCAGGGGACTGAGATGAGTGTTCCCCCTCCCCCAGTTGTTTTTTTGTTTTATATTCTTTTCTTTGAACAGAATAAGCAGGAACAAAAGAGGTGGAAGGTTGATTTGATTAAGGGCTCCGCTACCTTAAAAATTATCTTAAACATAGCTAATATTATGTCTCATCAGTGTTAAGAGTTTGAATAAACTTTGCATAGTTGTGACAGTGCTGGAGAACTTTTATACTGGAGTGTGTTGTATTTTTTCCAATATACATGTAAGATTTTAGAAGCTAAGACGATTCCCTAGAGAACAGATGCAGAAGTTCTCAAAAGAACAAAGCCAAGAACAGTTTGCGAGTGAGCAGTAAGAATATGAAAGCTTTTTAACTTTCAAAGCCATTGGGCAAGATGCATCCCTGGTGAATTTTCACTAGGGATGAAATCTGCCCATTGAGCTTAAAGTACTGATGGAGGAAAATATCTTTTTGGAACTGTTTGCAGTAGGAGCTTACAGAACTATCGGTGACATCCACAGAGTGATATAACCCTGAAGGCCATACATGTCATAATCATCCTCCTAAGTAACTGTCACCATTCTGAGGAGAATTCCTCCATGGCTCTGAAGAGGAATGTAGAAGGTGCCGCAGGCAAAGTCTGGGAGGTTGTCAGAGAAGTTCCTGAAATATTGAACAAATAAGCACTATGTATAGCCTTCAGGATGGTGTCACCCTGGGAAATCAGTGGTACAAGTTACATGTGATTGGGGAGATAAATTGGATTGTCTTTTGTACATTCAAA
Source organism: Trachemys scripta elegans (assembly GCF_013100865.1). Classification (NCBI taxonomy): domain Eukaryota; kingdom Metazoa; phylum Chordata; order Testudines; family Emydidae; genus Trachemys; species Trachemys scripta. Next base: position 63,302,243 of record NC_048305.1, read on the forward strand.
TTACTTTGGGAAATCAGTCACCTCCTTCCCCTCCCCCTCCCCCCTCAAAAAACAAAGGAATGGTGGAACTAATGGTTGTGGTAAGGAATACTTTGAATAGCAAAATACAGCCGGTCAGAGTTGGTTGAATTATTCATTGTGGAATAAATTACTTTGCAAACTTAGCCCTTCTTTTACTTTATGACTTGTTTGCCAATTAATCCTGGTTTCTACAAATGTATTTATTATTCAAAGCATTGACTATCTTATACGAACACATATCATTGTATGGTTTGTCAATGAAATATTCCCTTCAACTAGTCATGGTGCATGATTTGTCATTGTCGTTATGTGGCATTGTTGCTGGTCCCTGACTGAATGACCAGTTGAGTAAATAAAAGAATAACAAAGGTGTGAATTTTCAGAAGGATAACTAGTCATGGTAAGTTGTAAACTTCAGGATTCACAAATATTTTCATGAATAAATCTGTGGTATGACTAGTATGACCTCCTTTTCATGACAGCAGAGCATGCTCACTATGTTAAAAAAGGGACTGGAATTATGTCCTGAAGAGGCAACTTGTCTATGCTCACTCTTCTTGAAGATTGAGATTTTTCTTTTGTTACAGAATCTGTAGATCAGTGATACTCAGACCGCAGTGGTTCAGGAGCCAAATTAGTGATCAGCATTACCCAAAAGAGCCAGAGTAGTATAAATTCATTGTTTCATTTACTATTTATATATAGACTCAAAGCAAAATGACCAACTACAGTTGGTTAATAACATAGTTAAAATCAGGATGCTTTCACGAACAACCAATCAGTGTTTTAATATCATGTGCTGCAAAGAGCCACAAATGACACATTAAAGAGCCACTCATGAGCCTCAGTCTGAACATCACTGCTGTAGATGATTAAACTCTGTTACTTCCTAAGTAGACCAGACCATCATGTTTGAAAATGAAACAAAGAAATAGAATGATGGAAAACAACCGCACCACACATCAAGCTAGACAGATGGAGGAAACCTGAGAAAATGGCAATTAAACTTTAAAATGAGTCCTCACACACTTGGGTTAAATGCAAAAGCATAGAAGATAAGCCTCTGACCAGGAAGTAATACTGCAGGTTAAACTTTCTGTATGTCACTCACAGTAATGCAAGTGTCTTATGAATTCAAATGACTGTGCTCATTACCATGGAACTTACTTCTATTTCACATAGCTATTCACAAATATATATATATATATATATATATATTTAAAATGGGTCTAAAGTTTTTGCTGGATGCAGTGCTTAGATGTCTGTATATGCAGGCAGAACACTTCTACAGAAAGTGCCTCACATATGGAACATGATGACAAATCTAAACTTTCCATTCTATATTTTACTAGAAGACTAAACACAAAACCAGACTGAGACGTGGTAGGTTCTGCATAGTAAAAATATCCATTCCAGGGCTGTTTATATCTGGGCTGCTTTAAGGAATTGTGAGTTTTGTATCCAGTATCTCCCTAGCTGCATTAAAATGGGCTGGGGGTGATGGTTATTTTTAGGATGACCTTCAGAATCTCACTCCTTTTTTCTGGTAGTAGCTATTTGCCGTAATCCAGGACTCAATATTTACCATATATTCTGAGAGCATTTATAGACATTTTTAAAATACCTTGTAAACTTCAAATCCAACCCTTAAAAGCTTTGTCCAAATGCTTTTCTTTGATATACACTATGAACTGTATAAAGCCTTTCTGAAGACAGATGTTTCATTTACAAACATCTCTACTGCTAGCTGTAAGATCCACAGTTATCTACCATCCTGCTGTGTCTTGCAAAGCGTGTGCATTTAAAGGACAGCAGTTCAGTTTTTAGCAGTTTCCCTGCTATCCTCTCAAACACCAGTCAGCAGCCATATAAATAACTTGCCATTTCTAGAAGTGGGTCAAAGTAAAAACAAACTCAAGATTAAGTTTAAAAAAACCTGATGTATATTGGAAAAGAGGGAATGTCCCCACAAAGCATTTAACTTTGCTAATCAAGATTTCTTTGTGCTTAAAACTAATATCAACTGGAAAATATCAACTTCTTTTAAACACTATTTGTTAATAGCAAAAAATGCTTAATGTGTGATCCAAAACTAAGCAACAGTAAATATGCCATTAGGATAGTTAACGTTTCAGATAACTTTAAGTTTGTCATCCTCCTTCCCCAGTAAACTTCCTTGCTTTTATCCTCCTGTCAGTATCCGTCTTCTAGTTAATTGCTTTGTTTAGGTGTTGATTTCAATGAGGCATTGAGGAAATGGAGAAATGCTGCTGCTTATCTTGAAGATGATGTAGGGTTTGTGGGAACTGAACCTTGTGGCAGTTAACAGGAGAGGGCTCTGGAATTAGAGGATCAGTTGACAATAATGAACCTCTGAGTTAGATTTAAATAGAAGAATGAGCCATTGCATGGTGTTCACTTCCAGTTTTGTTCCATTCATTACTGTTGCCACATGGAAAGACAGAGTTTGATTATCCATGGTACCATTTGATTCATAGAGTCCCACAGGATGAATATGTATGGACTTCCATCTGCCCATACAAAAGGGAAGTACGTTGTCAAATATCTTATCCCCCTTTGCATACAACAAGCCACCTCTTTTCAGCAATGAGTGATATCCAGTAAAAGAGAAGTGTCAACTAATTTGGATGGAAAGAGCGAATTTGACCTTTTAATAATAATTATAGGCCTTATTCTCTATGTAACCGTACTATTCTTCCTGCAGACAGTATTGCATAACTGAAAGATTAAAAGACAGATTGAAAAAGGAAAACCTATATATACTGGATGGTAACATTTCATCTACATTTTGTTTGATTAAAAACTTCCAGTGAAGTACACTTTTTAAATAGAACACCTATGGCAAAATAGAAAGGTCTACTCCCAAGACTGCACCGAGACTATATTCATTCAATTAAGAGCCTTGATGACTTATAACATTTATTTAATGTTGAACTGCATTTTATTGCTCAAAAGACATAACCCTGAATGAACATACTCAAATATTTTGCTATTTATTTTCATGGAAAGATAATATGCCATATGGATAAGTTATGTTTTCCTTTTGGTGCCGCACTGGTTTTGACCTAATATTAGTGATGTTTTCCTTATCAATCATATCTCAGTGGAAAATTATCTTCTTGACAACAGAGTCAAAGGAGCAAAATATATCCAACATTACCACCGAGAATTGGCATTTCTATTGTCTTCTGAAGTAGATGTTTTAATTTTAACATTTTTAAAATGTCTTGGGCAATAGAAAAGATGGCATTTTAGAGAATCCTGGGATGGTCCTCAAGGAACTTCATAGGCTGTGGTCTCAGCCCATCATGCTGACCAATATTGTCTCATTTGTTTTCATGTATCCCCCTATCTGTCTCTGCCAATCTGTTATCTCTTATACTTTGCAAGCTTTTTAAGGCAGGGAATCTCTTCATCTGTGTTTTGTAAAGCACCTAGTACATTGGGCTCTGGTGCTATGATAAAACAAATAAAGAATGATATAACATAAGGAACTTATTCAAAAGTTTTACAAACCCTAGAAGATGTAGTTTGAGGGCCTGATCCAAAGCCTATTGAACTCAGTGAGTATTTCCACTTCCTTCAGTGGAAACTGGATTAGACCTTTATCACTCCCAATTATACGCTTTATGCACATGGTAAACTTTATGCACTATAAATAATCCCATTGACTACAAGTCACTTCAGTTATGTCACTGTAAATACTTGCAATACATAAAATTAAATGTGCATAAATAGGAATTGAAGGGTGGGATGGGGGCTTAGTACGGTAGGTGGATTGAGCAGGTGAGCCAGATTAAGGCTAGGAGATCAGGGTCAAGCAAGAGGATGAATCATGTTTAGAGTCAGGACCAGCTGAACTAAAATACAATCTGAATAGAGAGCATGTGGTAATTTGCGGGGAAGAAGGAGACTATATAGTGAATTTCAACATAGGGATAATGTGAAGGTTGGGGGATTTTAGAGAGGGACAAGAGTCTCCCAGGAGATATTTGGGACAGAAAATGGAGGGTTTGCAAGTTTGGGGGACTATGAGAAATTTCAGGGTAAGAGGGAGAGAATGAAGAGTTTGGGGAAACAGAGAAAAGACTACAGAGAGTGAAGGGTTTGTGGGAGAGGAGAGACCAAAGAAGGGCAAGAAAGGCATTTGAGGGAGAGCAGAGCCTGGGATATTGTGGGATGAAAATCTTGAGAGGGAATGTTAAGGTGAAGCTGAGGGAATGCCACATGGACCTTGGTGGAAAAATAGGAAGGGCTTCATGCAATATGGGATGGGGAGGCTGGAAACATGGCTGAGTGCTGTCAGGAAGGCCTAGTGAAGCACAGAATGGCACCATCAGAGAAGAGGCAGGAGGAGGCCAATGAAGTGCTGGAAAGTCTGCCTATTTTAAGGTGTTTGAGAAGAAAGGAACTTATGGTATTGGCCCTTTGCTAGGGTTGCAGGGCAGTTGTTGCACTCCATGGAAATGTCTCTGTACCCACCTTCAAATCTGGAGGCAAAATTACTCCATTTATCATGTACTTCAGTAGGATTTATCCCCAAAGCAGATAAACAAAAAAATACATGTACTATAAAAAAAAATTGTGTGTGAAAGAGGGGGCATCTTGTAAGACTACTTGTAAAATAAGATTTTTTTGTTTTCAGTGGGAAATGCCTCATTTCACTTCATAATGTAGTACATAAGAACTTCCATGCAGGTTCAGACCAATCATTCATCTAACCCTGTATCCTGTCTCCAACGGTGACCAGTACCAGAGTTTTGGGAGACTGTACAGAACAAAGCAATTTGGGGGAGACCCACCCATCTTCCCCTCTGATTTCTGGCAGTTAAAGGTTTAGGGTCACCCCAAGCATGGAGTTACATTCCTGACCATCTTGCTAATACCCATTGATGGACCTATCCTCCATGAACTATCTAATTCTTTTTTTGAACCCAGTTATACTTTTACAACACAATAGTACAGTACACTATAAATCTGATAGCACATTTTCTGGAAGAGAAGTTTCATGGCTATTGAGCACAATTTTATTGGGCATGTGGCTCCCATTCATAACTTCCCTAGGAACTTAGCCAAATATTACAGATGGCTAACAATGGAATGGAACCACAGGCAAAAAGACAAGTTTTGCAGATGTTAACTGAAGTGTGAGGCAACAGATGTAAGATTTGTCCTGGAGCCAATTCATATTTAATTTTAAAAGCTTCTGTGCATAGACTTTGAGACAAAAATATGGCCTTAATCTTTTTGTGCTTTCAAATGAATGACCTTTCAAATTAACCCATGTAGGCTATACCTAAGACACCAGAACTTAGAACAATGCATGGAATCTGTTTCCTGGCCTTCTCACAGTGATTCTTGCCTCTGAATAGGATATCTGTTTACTGTATAGTAAACACTGAGGTAAATTATTATGGTGGATTTTAGCCATATGATCTATTAAATTTTTACTTTAATGGTTAAGGCCCCTTATACCACTTTGAAAACATACCCTTAAGATAAAGGTTTAATCACAGAAGTGCATTCAGAGCCCATTTTAAAAAATGCTTTGGCTACCATGCAGATAGCAAACCTCTTGGTCATATATAGACTGTAGCCACTACAGTTATTAAGAATTGTACATTGTTGGCATTCAAAAGTAATGTGAACCCCATTGATCTTTGTTTGCTGGCCTGCAGTCATTGTAAACACTGTGACATTGTCTCCAACCTCATCATAGATCTGTTCACTGTAACTGATACGTTTCTAAAAGTGTATCAGCCCAGCACTTCAGGGAGGCACTTATAATTGCAGAATTAAAAGAAACTAATTGAGGAACAAATCTGAGAGAGTTTGTAGTTCTAATTGTTAGGGAACAACTTACTTTGTCCATTCAGTGATTTATTATTTGGTTGCTGGCTTCTAGGTATTGTTTAGACAGCAGTTTGGTATTGGAAGATAAATGTCAAGAAAGGGAAATAAAGGAGGTTTTTCTGCCTACCCAAGGTGATTTTCTTAGCTTCGGTTGTAAGCAAACTTTGTTTGTGAAATGTGTCGGCTAACCTTTTATTGCATGGAAAGGTCACACATGACTAATGAGAGAATGACAGGACCCATGATGTATCGGTTTAGAAAATCCTCCATCTTAATTATATTTTTAGAGCCCTGTGGTATTTTACTGCCACCAATAGAAGCAGAAAAGGATACATTTGCCACTAACATATCACTTTCAGATCCTTGTTCAGATGTGTACTTTCACAGGCTCTGTGCTGTTTATATATTTTCTGGGTGGAAGAAGAAAATTTTATTTGTGTTTGTAAACATGTTATATGGTACATAATATATACACATCTACCTCGATATAACACTGTCCTCGGGAGCCAAAAAAACCTTACCGCATTATAGGTGAAACCGCGCTGCATTGAACTTGCTTTAATCCACTGGAGTGCGCAACCCCCCCTCCATCCCCCGCCCAAGCACTGCTTTACTGTGTTATATCAGAATTTGTGTTGTATCAAGTCGTGTTATATCGGGGTAGAGGTGTACTTTAATGGTCAAATGTAATCCAATTGTCTGTGACAGGGTTCTGTGGTTTAATGCATTTTTTTTTCCCTACAGTACTATTTGGTCACTTGCCAACCCATCCACACTGTTTTTTGTTTTTTATCAAATGAATACCCTCAATCTGAAGCTCCAGGACATGCATTGCATTTTCAGTCACCTTTATAACTTACAAGGCGGTGGTGGTGGTGGTTGTTTTTTGTGGGGGCAGGAGGGATAGTGGGGTGTGTGTGTGTGGGGGTTTTTTTTTTTTTTCTTTACTAGAACAATTTATCCCCGCCAATAAGTCCTGCAAACTTTCCACTCATGTCTGTTCCCTACATAGTCTCTTTGAAGTCAAGCATAGATGTGGAAGTTTTTCAGCATTAGGTCCTGTCATATACTACATTGCATGTATACTTGTGAATATGAAACTCCCAGTCATAATGAAGGACTTGAAATGAAAGTCCCAGATCTGAGAATCCCTAAAACATATGGAACTCTGGAAATGAATCCTGAACTAAATATTCCCAAATCTAAAGAAGTTCTCAGATCTGGGATGCAAACATTACTAAGGATTGTAGCAAACCAGCTGGCTGAAGTAAATAGTGTCCCAAGGTGTGATTAAGAACTTAAACCAAATCTTTTATGAGGTTTCAAAATGTTTGATTAACTGATACTATGGCTCTGCACTTATTAAGTGTGTCAGATTGGAAGTAGGGGAGCTGTTCTTGCAATAGTTCCACCCCAACCAATAATAGTAAATCAGGCTTGCTAATAAAACTGTCTAATCTAACAAGATTTCTTCCAAACTTAAGCAATGCCTATTGTATGGTAATCTAACTTTTGGGATGCTTATCCAAATTAAGCACCATACCTTTTTGGATTCATCCATTCTTTTTGTACAGTGGGTACATTTAGGCCATATCTACACTCACCAGGGATCAATGCTGCTGTGATCGATACAGCTGGGGTCGATTTTTTTTTTTTTTTTTTTTTTTTTTTTAAAGCAGGTCTAGTGAAGACCCGCTAAATAGACCACAGAGCACTTTCTGGTTGACAATGTTATTCCACCAGAATGAGAAGAATAAGGCAAGTTGACAGGAGAGCGTCTCCTGTCGACACAATACGGTGTGGACATCGCAGTAAGTTGAACTAAGCTATGTTGACTCCAGCTACATTATTCATGTAGCTGGAGTTGCATAACTTAGGTTGACTTACTGTGGTAGTGTAGACAAGACATTAGAGTTTCTGTTCTTAGACAGGTTCTATCCAGTTCAAAGAGAATCCCTTTGATAAAAATGGATAATTTTGGTAGACTTTCAAACAAGTGGAATTTGCCTACTGTAAAAAGGCCTTACTGCCCAACATATGGTATAAAGAGTTACGGTTAAGCTTCAACACATTCTACAGTGACAAGAACCAGTGGCAGAAATGGAGACAATATGTACACTAGGAGCATTTTGCTGGTATAGAAATACTAGACTTGCAAAGCGATTCTAGTGGGGACACAGTGGTATAACTCTGCTTTTGCTGGAATAGCTTATTCCCATGGTCTTTCCCACCCTCCAGTCCCCTCCCATAACCTTGTGTAACTGTCTACATTAGGGGTTTTTGTTGGCATTGCTAGGTCAGTGCAGGATCTCACACCCCGCCCATCATAATTATACTGGCAGAAGTTTATACTGTGGATGTGGCTTGAGACAAAGAATACAGGCAGCTTATTGGCTGTAGCTGCAGCAGCAGCATTGTTTTACTTGATAAGTTACTTTGTTTTGTTAAATAAATGTTATCCTAAAACCTGCCTCAAATCTTCATTCAAATACTGTACTACCATCCAACTGTGTGCCGGGGGGGGGGGAGATAAAATCTGATTTGGAAGAAAAATCTATAAAAGTAAGTGGATTGTAAAGCCGAGTAATCCTTATGATAGGGCTGTGCACAGTCAATCTTGATAGTTAAAATCAAAACTTAACCAGTTAAGGAAAAGTCTGTGTGGTTTTAAATAAGCTAGGGTGCAGCAGAGAAATTTTTCTCCCTCACAACACTTTGAAAGCAGTTTTCTCAACATTTTTGTCCATAGTGTTCTCTCTCGGCAAATTAACAGGCTTAGTGCTTTTGGCTGGGCCCAGTCTTTGGGTGATCAATCTTAGATACCTTGAAGGGACCTGATTTTTCAGAGACTAGGTACTCAGCACTCTGCAAATCTGGCCCCTTTAATGTGGCTCCATTGGAGCATTCAGTACATGAGACAGCAAAACTCCCTGGTCACTTGTGAAAATGAATGTCTCTGATGGCTAAGGGTTTAGATGGGGTATCAGATATCTTCCATTCATGGGCACCTGTCATGAGGATTGGCGCTCTAAGGGGTTAGGCACCTACCCTCCCTCTGACAGTCTCTCAAGAAAAATGAGCCAACCAGATCTGCCTGTGGATACTTAATTGGATAAGTAGCTGAGTGGTAGCTAATTAGTAAGGAACACTTGGGACTCCTAGAGGATTATGAGAACTCAGACAGGTGCCCAGAACACAGGAAGCTCCTGGAGGGAAGGGGGTGGAGTTCATCAGAGAGCCTGGGTAAGAAGCTATTCCTATTGGTGTCTCCCTGGAGAGCAGAGGCTCACAGAGAATGGAACAGACATAGCTCAAGAAGAGAGAACAAAAAGCTCTCCAGACAAGGAGTCCTGGGAGATGCTGCAGAGCTTCAGGCAGTGGAGAAGCCTGGGGGACTTACAGCAGCAGAAGAAAGCTTGTTTACATACTATGTTTGATGGATTGAACTAGACCCCCAAGGGGCTTTGTTCACTATATACAAGCATCACTGAACTTGCCCAAAGCCCACTGTGGGAAACTGAGGTAGAGATGTAACTGCTGCGCCACAGCAGGCTGCCAGGATGGACTCTAGGGGTGAGTGCCTGCTATTACATCACTTCTGTAATCAAGGTGTGCAATGGAATAACAAGCAGTGCAAGTCAGATCTGTATCCTAGTACAGATCTTCACATTATTCTCAAGAAAAAAGGCATTGATGGAAAATCTGGAGCATGTATTAGATTACTGATTTCCCCCCCCCCCCCGCTTTATTTCATTAAATGGAAAGGGTATCATTATCAGATAGAACTGACAGTTATTGGAATAAAATCCTAAAGCTATTCAGTTAGAAAAAATCACAAAATGCTGACTGTTGCCTCCAGCATTTGTTGGACTAGGCTGGAATGATTCTCAGAAAAAATAAATATATATTTTAATGCAGAGAAATGACTGCATACAGGTATTGGGTTTTTTTCTTGGCATGCTATCTAAGCTATGTATAGCCTCAGAAAAAGAAAATAATGAAATTGGTGAGCTAAGTGACCTCTGTTTTAAATATTGCCAGTACTTGTGACTTGTTTTCCATTTGCTGTGTTAATTAGGAAAAAATGGAAGTGAATAACAATTAGTCTAAATATTTGAATGCTACTCTCATGCTTCTGTGCCACATTCAAGTTTAGTTACTTTCAGAGAGAATATCTCCTCCCAATACCTAACATTATATGGTGTGAGTACTGCTATCAAATCAGTATTTTCTTGAAGGTACCTGTTGTAAGAAAGCAGATTCCACAGATACTAGCCCTCATGTGTTCCATGAGCCTCCTCCCTATTCATATGGGTATAATATAGTGATAGGTGTATAATACTGATGTAGGCATTGAGAAGCAATGCAAGATGTTTGTTTCACCAGGCTTGAAGTCAAGGCAATTTGATTCCACACATGGCAATCAGATCTTTGCAACCCCTTCTTAAAAAAAAGAGACGACAATTTGTTTGTCACATGGGCCTATATGATCTCTCCCTTCCCCTCTGAGGGATGAAACAGTGATCAGAACATGAGGCAAGAGTCTTTTTGAGAAGAGTGTTAGGAGTCTTTCACCATCTGTTTTTAAGCTGTTGCTGGGACCTCCATTTCGATGTATTCCTTCCAGTACCATCCTGGAAACCTGTGCTTTAAATTAGAGGATGTACAGCTAGTGAATTCAGAGTAACCTGGGCTTTAGCCTGAGCCCAGAAAGCTGGAGGCACTGAGTCACTATCAACACAAAGGCCTCTCTGATTGTCCCAGGACTAGCTGGGACAGGAAGCTTCCTTCACAGGCTAGTCAAGAAGTCGTATAGTTCCTCCTTCCTAGTTGGAAACAGAATGTACAAAGAGCCTCTCAAGAGGGAGCTTTCTTCTTTCAAGTGTTGTACTGCTGAATTGTGCAGGACTGACAGTTTACTATAGATGAGTATCCAAATTTCAGGTCCTTATCAAAACTGAACCTCCTGGAGTCTTTTGGATTTCATCCATCACTAGAAATATCTGACGCTCTGTGAGGCATTTCAGTTATCACCACTTAGAAATGAACAAGACTTGAATACTAAATTGGGTCAAACTTTTTTAACTGAAAAGTTCTGTCTAAAACTCCATTTTTGTAAAAATCCAAAATTTTCCAGAGACGTTTAAAAGATCTCCCGTTTTTGATCCAAAGTGGCATAAAAACTTCAAAACCTTAAAGTTTCATGAATGTTTCATTCCTATTCAACATACTGACATCATCATCAGTTCAAATTCTGCACTCCTAATTGATCAAAATGACTAGTGAAATCAATGGGAGTTTTGTTGGAGTAAAGAATGACTGAAGGTTTTGACCCTATAGCCATAAATAATGCTAATACTGCAAGAAGGGATATGTAGTAAAGGCTTTAAATCTGAAGAATATTGTTAGCTACATGTTAACTGTATCCTTAAGAGGATATCTCTGCTTAACAAAGGGACCTCAGATATTGCCACAATTTAAGTACAAAATTATTTAGCCTCAAGAGGTGTAAGTGGGGATAGACATCAGATAATGTTATCACTAATACATATTGGTAATGTCCAGCTCTTGTGTGAAAATGTGATGGTGGGTAACTCAGTGACCCATAATGTACTGATAAGAAATATCCAAGAAACAAGCTTTGTGGCTATCTCTTTACTTTTGTCATGATGATGTAAAATGACAAAAAGGCATCAACCAAAAATTGCCATGTTTTAGTTTAGTAATTGGGATGTTCAGAATACATAACTCTAATCAACACCTGAGAGGAACCCTTTAGTACTTATCAGTTTTATATATATAAATAAAACCACACAAAATTAGGATCCTGTTCCCCCTGAAGTCATAATTTCAGCATTTTAAAAAGCTGCTTAGAGTTCCAGAATAGCCATGAGATGCTTATCCCTGTATTTTTTTTTTTCACTGTGACAGTTCTTGGGAACTAAATGGTTAATTTTAGGGGGGTGAGTATTCCCTCACCTGGAACTATTGGACAAGGGGATCATCTATGTGGTGGTCCCTCCCTCCCACTCTAACAGCCTCTGTGAAGGGGCAGAGAGGAGAACTGAGTGTTCTGTTTCTAGCAGTCTCTTCCCTTTCCTTTTCCTCATCGCTGTGACTCGTCAGCCCCAGATCTGCTCCATGTACCCTGTTCCATATGGAATTCATAATATTGTCTTGTCACTTATTAATCTCTAAACAGTCTGGGACCTGGTTACCTGAGGGACAGCCTTTCTCTCCCTGCTATAGTTATGTCACAGTTGAGATCAGCAGAGCCATTCAATTTGAAGTCCCAGTACGATAAATGTGAGTGGACTGCTGACAGGGCATTCTCCATGAAGGAGCTCCTTGGTTTTGGAATTTGCCACCTGTCTTGTTTCACCAGCATCCAGATTTGCTAAGCAGCTGGGCATACTGCAAGGCTCATGATTTCTCCCATACAGTGCTTAATTTATTCTTTGCTTGCCAGGGCTGAGCCCTGGCACCTGTAGGCTTGGCAGTTCATACCCCAGCACCTCTGCGCTTCCTGCATAAGTTATGAATGTACAAAAATTGATAGTCCTGGCACCTAGTTGCTTGAGCCACAGCACTGCTCAGGCATTTGGGAAGGGCTTGGATTGGTGGTTGGGAGGTTTAGTTGCGAGTTTATCTGCTAGTGTATATTTACTTCAGGTTGGGGAGAGAAATCCATTGTGTGTGTGTGTGTGTGTGTGTGTGTGTGTGTGTGTGTGTATAATTTGTCAGCAGTTGAGGATTTGAGGTGGAGGCTTTTGTTTCTGTGAACGAAAAAAAAGTACACATTTGCCTTCTAGGTAAACTAGAGTTTCATAAGGTTATAAATTTCTAGAGCCAATTGAATACTTTTTCATTGAAACAGTTAAACAAAAATGGCTTTTCAACCAAATTGATTTTTTTTCCCCAGATTTTTATTTAGTTCACTTTTTAAACAAGTTAATCAACATTTTTGGTTTACAGCAATAAATAAATAAAACCAACAACCTGGATTAAAAAAAGAAAACTACCAAAACACACAAGTACCTTCTGAAAATGGTTTTCAGAAAGACTGAACTTTTGAAGGATTCATTTTTTTTTTTTCATGGATTTTTTTTTAACTAGATATGGGAAATGTGGTTTTTGTTTTTAAAATACTTAGTTTTTTTTTTAATAGGGTTCTATAAAAGTAATTCTGTTCAAATACTGCTTGTGGGTTCATAAGATGCATTGTGACAGCCTGGTGCCAGTGCCGAGGTTTTTAGGCTTTCTTTAAAAAGGATGCTATCCTATGGTTCAGCTTTTAGTATTATGAGACCAATGTTCATTTTAGGAAACTCTGTTGTACTTAATTAGGGAAACATTCTACACCCTTGCAGCAAAATCCAAATGCCTTTGCTTTGCTTCTGTAACGTTTTTTGTTTTTTCATTTGAAAGGGAAATTCAGTCAAAACATCATAAAGCAGCATAGCTTCAATTACATTTTTTTTTTTTTTTTTTTTTTAACTGAAGTGAGGTTTCAAAAGGAACCAAGCCATGTTTTTTTCAGGAAAGAATTAGTCTAAGACCGTTGGAGCCCTTCTTCTTGCTGCTATGTCATGAAAGTACAAATAGGATTTTGCAGCTCCCACAATATGGGATCTCCTGGGAGCAGTAGAAGATGTTTAGTGGAGCTTTCAGGGTGATTTCCCATAATTTGCTTTAGCTCGCCAACTTCTCATTTGATCTGTCTGTCATAAAAGCCTATATTGAATAATATACAGAATTAGTGAGTAATTGTGCTTACTCAGTGTGTGTTTTTTTTTTTTTTTTTTTTTTTTTTAAATAAGTCCCATATCAGTAAACCATTATCACAGCATACCACATTAATTCTCAAGAATGCATTTCAGGTTACTCTATGCAATTCATAATCTAATTTGTGACAAAAATACATTTAAAAAAATATCAAAAAAGGGAAGTGAACATGAAAACTGATCAGGTGATCAGACAAACAAGGAATTTCACAACTAATGCTGATGGCTGTTCTTAAGGATCATTAGAATGCTCACAATATAATATCTTGTAGTATGCACAGCACAAGCTGCAAATATCTGGATACAGCAATATAGATCAAGGGGAAAATGACTGCATGAGTCCCTAATTCAGGAAAGCATTAAAACCTATGTTTGTGTTCTCCTGAATAAGGATGCTTTTCTGAGCTGGGGTGTGACAGATTTCTGTTACCAGTCTGCCTGAGGCATAAGGTGATCAGGCTGAGGCTGCACAATTAGTAGGGAGGAGATGAAGGAGCACACCAAGTGACTAAGTTTTAAAGTTTTATTAATAAAATGACAGCAGTGAGTACTGGGTTCTCCCCACATCACTCAAAAGAAGGAAAAGAGCATTCATGCCAAAACCCATGAGTGCTGGGTTCTCCCCATGTCACTCGAAGAAAGGGTTAGTGCCCGAGCCCTCACCCACTTTCATACTCACACACGCACAACCGAGGGCTGGCCAAGCCCGGGTGTAACGTAAGAAGAAGAGGGGGGAAGGGTGGATGAAAGTTCTGTCCTGTGCACAGGCCGTCCAGTGTCTGCTGTTGATCTCTAACTTGCTTCAGCCCTTGGGAGGGTTTTAAGCCCTGGGTTCTTCTGAGGGCGTTTCATTCAGGGACCTCCATCCCCCGTGCTCTTTGTACCAGTCCAAACCATCTTTCCACAGCTTCCTCAGCTTTCCCAAACCTCAGCTTTCCCACACTGGCTTCAGGGACATGAGTCTGTTTTCCAACTTGCTCATCTTCCCAGTCTCCCCAGCTTGCAGCCCCTGCAGTTTTGTTCAGCTCAATTCTTTTTCTTTTCTCACAGCTGTTTGAGGTTGAGATACAAGCTCCTGGCTTTTTGGCATCAGAGTCTGTTTGTGTAATGGCCTTGAGTGGCTCCTTATCTTCTGACCTAGCTGGAGCGTCGAGATAACCCATTCCCTTCTCCCTTTCTCTGCCTTCGGCCTCTTGCAACCTGCAAAGGATTCTTTCACTCCACACTCACACCTTCAACCCTTCCCACAATACACTCCACTACATATACAAGTGCTAGCAACTTCTAATGCTAAACTGCTTACCCCAGGGAACCCCATGGAGGGCAATTTTAATGTGATGGGGCCTTAAACTTTTTCTGGCTTTTGTCACTTTGTATCACAATTTTAATTCCCACCCCACTCCATACAGTAGCTTTGTGTTAAATCTTACTGGGTCATCTCATTAATTTTTTTCCATGAAAATTAGATGACCTGATTGTCTTCCCATTAAAGTTAATACCCAAATTTCCATTGACTCTTTAATGAGAGCAGGATTAGGCCACATGTTGGCATGAGTAAAAGTGGCACTGGCATTCTTGAAACTATAAATATAAAAAATATGATAGTTGCTTTAGTCTTGTAAGGTCTCATTTCAAGTTGACTCACATAAATAAGTATAGACTTTTGCCCCTCTAAGGGAAATACACTTGTTTGGATATGTACGCATCAGCAATAACTGAGTGACAATGAAGACAAACTGCATTCTAAACAAAAAAAATGCACAGGACGAATACAAAATCCTTGTTTTCTGTGACTGTGTTCCATCTTAAACATACATACTAAAATGTTTTTGTTCAGCCTTAATTCATTCACTTTTCCTGTTTTGTATGTACAATAACTGTGCTTTTCTGTTGTAAGTCAAACAGGGGGAAGAGTTAAAACCTGATTTGCAACATTTCTGTGAATGAATGCAATGTATTTGGTTTGCAGTGATTCAAAGGATCATGGTATTCACAAATATAGACATGGCTACCGTGTATTTATGAAAATGTATGTGTGACGGTACCTCCCATAAGGCTTTATGGAAATATGCTTAGAATGTGTTTTATGCTACATATGCCATGTAACATATCTCAAAGGTTATGATCTACTGAATGTATTAATCCTATATGCATGCAGGTATCATTTTTGTATTCAAAGTTATGAATGTTGGCTGTGTACTGGCTTGATTTCTAAATAACCTTAGTAGAGCATTTGGTCAGTTCCTGGAGAAAGGAATGTTGAAATTAAGTACCTTATCAAGAAACACTTAAAGGACAATGAATCATGGAATGCTCCAATCCACATTAAAAGTCTTCTTGAGGACGTTCAAGGTAGCATGAGAAAAATGGATGCTACCTGTAAACTGTGAGTCATGCATGGACATGTGACATGCCCAGGTGACTCCTAAACTCCGTCTTGGAGCTGGACTTTGCATAGGAGTGAGGAGAGGGTCTCACCCACAAGAGAGTCTATTTAAACCCCTGGGAGACCCCTCCATTTGGTCTTCAGCTGGCTAAAGAGAGAGCATCTCCACCGCCCACGATACTTGGAAGAAACTGGAACAAAGGGCAGTGACTGCAAGGGGTGTGAGTGATTGCTGGACCCAAGCTAAAAGGAGATTAGTCTGTAAAAGGGAGCATTCTGGAACTGAGGATCTTATCTGTATTCAGTTTGATTAGACATAGATTTGCACATTTTATTTTGCTTGGTGACTTACTTTGTTCTGTCTGTTACTACTTGGAACCACTTAAATCCTACTTTCTGTATTTAATAAAATCACTTTTTACTTATTAATTAACTCAAGAGTATGTATTAATACCTGGGGAGCAAACAACTATGCATATCTCTCTATCAGTGTTATAGAGGGCAAACAATTTGAGTTTACCTTGTATAAGCTTTATACAGGGTAAAACGGATTTATTTGGGTTTAGACCCCATTGGGAGTTGGGCATCTGAGTGTTAGACAGGAACACTTCTGTTAGCTGCTTTCAGGTAAACCTGGAGCTTTGGGGCAAGTAATTCAGATGCTGGGTCTTTGTTGGAACAGACAGGAGTGTCTGGCTCAACAAGACAGGGTGCTGGAGTCCCGAGTTTGCAGGGAAAGCAGTGGTAGAAGTAGTCTTGGCACATCAGGTGGCGGCTCCCAAGAGGGTTTCTGTGATCCAAACAGTCACAGTATGTAAAACTCAGTTTCACACATGAATAATCATTCCAAAATATGTTAATTGTTTTCCGGTTAGCAAAAACTTTGTCCTACAATCAGGGATATGACATTTGGTTTGTCACCTGACACAAATAATGAATATTTGAAAGCAAACAGTACCTGAATGAACAATAGGCTGAAAATTATTCAACAAAACTATTCAGTGAGTGCTCTAACATAACAAATATGCTTGTAGAATGTAGGGTTTGTTCATTTAATGGAAGGCTTCACCGAGTGTCATTGAAGCCAATGAAAGACTTTCACAGAATTGTCTGGGAGTTAGATCAAGAATGAAAAGATGTTAATTTGTAACTGTGTGGCATGGTCCAATGGATAGGATGCTATACTGTGACTCTGAAGACCTGGAATCTATTCCTGGATGTGCCCATGACCATGGGCACATCACTTCACCTTTCTTTCCCATCCCACCCGTTATCTCTTGTATTGGACATGAAATCAATGGGGGTTAGGCACCTCACTACCTTTAGTGTCTAGCACAACCTGGCCCTGCAGTACGCAACTGTAATAAAAATGATTTGTAACCAATAATTCAGTCCCTAGAGCTAGTTGAAATTTTTCATGAAACCAATTTGCATAATGAATTTGGGGTGACTTTTGGTAAATATCCAGGTTATTAAGTTTTTTGCGGGAGGAGGTGGGTGTTGGATTTAATGTCAAAATGGCTTGTTCCAAAACTTCCAAAATCAGAAAAAATTACATTTCATTTCAGGAAGATACTGTTTTCGGTTTTTTTCTTAAAAAAACCTGAACTGAAATGAACAGTTTGTTTCAGATTAAACAAAATGTTTTGTATAAACCAAAAAGTTGTGTTCAAATTGTTTGGTGAAATCGTTTCTTTTCAGGTCCATCCAAAACTTTTTTTTCCCCCTCCGTTTGGCGGCCAAACTGAAAATATCTTATTGGTTCAATTCTTTTTTTAATCATTTCTAATTATATCACCTTGAAATGTTGCTGCCTGAAATATTTCAAATATTAATTACATTTTAATTAAAACAAAATCAGCCAAATTTTTTAAGGAAATTTTTTTGGAAGTCTGTCCCGTGTGTGTCAGGGGGAGGGGAGGGTTATGTGTGTGTTTTTTTTTTTTTGTTTGTTTGTTTTTTTTTTTTGAAGGATTTTCTGATGTAATATAAATTTCTGAAGATGTGCAGAACGCAATATTCCAAAACTTATAAATAAATAACCTCTTAGGGGAAGTATAGATTAAAATGTCACTTAAAAATGGGTGCCCAAAGAACATATACTACCGTTAGGTGCCTAAATAAGAAGATTGATTTTACTTTATTTTTTCCCCAACTTCAGTGAAGTCAATAGGACCCGCAGGTTTTTATAACTTCTGAAAATTGAGCTGTGTTTAGGTGCCTATCTGTGGATATAGATGTTTAATAAATGTACAGTCCAGAGTGTTTGAGTAGAAGTGAGCAGTGAGGTATGAAAAACTGAGAATGCAGGACAGCTTTGCCGGAAGCAGTGTTTTGTTAGAGGTTTGGTGATGAAGCCCCAGTGGTTAGTAAAATTTGACAGTCCTCCTTTATTTGTTATGTCACATTTTTGCAGCAAGACTCAGGGTTTGTTACTGTGATTATATTTTCAAAAGCCCAATCCATGAATTGTCCATCCATGAAAAATAATTCTGGACCTAAGCAAAAATTATTTAAAATACACTCAAATAAAAGCAGCTTTTGTGACAATTGTTCTTCATGAACTGGTACTATCCTACTACAGATAAAGAATTTAGGCTAAATTGTCTCTTCCCATAGGGGGGAAAAAACCCATATGCCTCTCTTCACTGGGTAATCTGTTACAGTAACAGGACTGTAACATGTCCCCTATCTACACCCAAAAGCTCCTAAGTCACTGGCCAAGTATGTTTACAGTCATGCTATGCAGCCTAAGGTTTTCCAGGCATCAGCACAATTGTGCCAGGCAGGGCCGGCTTTAGCAAGAGCGGGGCCCGATTCCTGGGGCCGGGGCTTGCTGCAAGCCCCGCCCCCAGGACCCGAGCCACGCCGCGCCGC